>NC_136959.1:55390890-55418390 GCF_032717465.1 Coenobita brevimanus | reverse complement strand
ATATATATATATATATATAGTGTGTGTATGTGTGTGTGTGTGTGTGTGTGTGTGTGTGTGTGTGTGTGTGTAATCAATCCATCTTAAGCCCACTATACCACCGGATTTCCGCCCCTGATGGCCAGAATGTAAGCCTTGTCCATGCTGGCGAAATTGGAATGTGAGAGGTGATGCATATGAAGGTGGACGTGATGTAATATCTATGTCTGTGTGTGTCGGAGTCTGTATGTGGCATCAGTAGACCCGACAAGGTGTAAACATATTCATACATTAAAAAAAAAAAAAAAGTACAAAATTTCTTCCACGGTTGAAAATCGAACCCTTGACCCGGGCTGACATTGCGAGATGAGTACCTTACCACCTAACCGGCAAGCACACACACACACACACACACACACACACACACACATAGACAGATAGATAGATATACCAACACAGCGCAGCGTTCCCAGACATCAGTAATATTAATATATGCGTGTTGTGCTCGGAAATGCCCAAACTAGCGAAATACTTTTTCGGCGACAAAGCCCTTTATGTCTGCTGTAATTTAATAATAAATGTATATTTGCTCTTTTGTGCGATCTAAAAGAGTATATTACGGACCACAGATTAAATCGCTTGTACTGTAGCTACAGGTTATTAAATGTTGAATACGTTACACTTAAACATAATACACCAGCTATTGTATCTAATCTGAATATGTCTCTTTGGGTACTGGCGTCTCGGTAACCTTCCAGGAAAAATGAGATTGAGAAATAGTCAGTTTAATCCTCCTCCACTTGTTAATCCTGCCTCTGTACCGGCGAGACAAGTGACTCAGTTCCAGTACTATATACGCCCAGGTGCTCCAGACGCTGTACAGCACGTCAGTCTGTTTCCTATATCTCCTTCGCCCACGATATTGCCACTTGACCCCACATGATGCTGCACTGGATATCCCCCCCCCTACCTCCCTCTCTCTCTCTCTCTCTCTCTCTCTCTCACTGTGTGTTTGGGGGGTTATTTGTGTGTGTGTGTGTGTGTGTGTGTGTGTGTGTGTGTGTGTGTGTGTGTGTGTGTGTGTGTGTAATTCACCGGGTCGGTCAGGATCACTTGATGGTCGTGATCGTCAGCTTTTACCCTCCCGGAAGGGAGCTGAGAGCTCATATAGTCCGATCTAAGGGCAAGGCTGTGACCCTCACAGATGCACACACCCGTCCCCTTGCTCAAGGGGGACAGTAACCACCCACTTCGTCAGTGAAACTTTTCGCAACCTGAGCAAGGCGCGAACTCCCGTCTACCAGATGGCAAGCGAGAACGTTACCACTGCACCAGCGAGCGGTGTGTGTGTGTGTGTGTGTGTGTGTGTGTGTGTGTGTGTGTGTGTGTGTGTGTGTGTGTGTGTGTGTGTGTGTGTTATTTCGCTTCCCTTGCATTGCTTAACGTAATAACATTTACAAAGGGATTTGACATTCAGCATGCATCCGTCTGACCCTCTGTCTTTTATCAACACACACACACACACACACACACACACACACACACACACACACACACACACACACACACACACACACACACACACAGACTATTTACATCAGTTCTATCTCATTCAAATGGCCTCTCACGAGCTGCGGTGTCTCGGGTGGTTAGGGTACCCGTCTCCCGATGTGTAGTCCCCTTATCCTGGGTTCGAAACCGGGCTATAGAGGACAGTTAAAGTGAATGCTGTTAACGTGCGCCCTCATATCGTTTCAAATCTTCACACACTGTCGGTTCTGCTGATGATATACATACATACATACAAACAGTGCCGGTTCTAGCCTTCTGGGGGCCCTAAGCAGGAATATAGTTGATGGACCCCTACAGTACTCCATCTGCATATTACCTAGTGGCATTTAATCTCTTATAAACATGTTATTAGTGATCAGTAGCAAAACACGTATACATGATACAAATTAATACGAAAAAGAATATTTAAATCCTGCTAGTCTTGGCTCGAAAATTGCTAGACTGGACCCAAACCTTTAATAGTGCTTTATATCCATGCATATTTCGAGTAATGCTTAAATCTCTGTAATCATGGGCGAACTATAACCTATCTCTTGGATTTTTCTTTTTAATGTCAACAGCCAGTAATTTTTTTTCAATAATCATGGTCGCTGGTTAGGCATATATCAGACACGAAATGTTTTTAATTTTTTATTACACTTTGAACTGAACTGAATTTGTGATACAGTATAATTTATGATATATACTTTTCGCTTTACTTCGGGCCCCATACAAACGGAGGAGGCCCTAAGTGGTTGCTTATAGCGCCCGTATCCATAACCGGCATTGCATACACAGACTAAGACACACAAACACAGCCATTACAACACTTCGACTTACATATGCATCAGTCTTTCTATAGCCATCTTTCCCCAACCAAACTTGGTCATTGTACTGAATACTCAATTTTGGACATCGCGGTCTCTCCGGGGAGAAATATACGGAGTCCTGCAGCGGAAGTAATACGAACTGATACACACGCAATATCACTGACACTTCCAACACTGCACACAGTAGCACACCTCTCATTCTGTCAACTTCTCTCCATCGTCCCATCCTTTTCCCGCCTCCTCTCCTCTCCTTTCCTAACTCCCTTTCCTCTTCTTCCTTGCCTTCTCCTTTATCCTTTCTCCCCCCCCCTCTTTCCCATTTATGTCCGTCCTCTCCCATCCCCTTCCATCCCCCCCCCCTCTTGTCCCGTCCCTTCACATCCTTTCCCATTCCTTCCGCCTCTCCTCTCTCCTCACAGAAACTGGCCGCATGCAAAGGGTCAATTTTCTCGCCAATTAAACCTTCCACTACTTCTGAATCCGCTCTCAATCTCCGCGTGACAAGTGACTTAAAGCCTGTACTAGATCTATACAGACCCTTGTATTTACCTTACCCTTCCGATCCCCTCCATTCCCCACTCCTCCTCTCCCCTCTCACTTCAACATCGTCATCTCTCTTCTTTCTGTTCTTCTCTTCTCCATTCTCTTTTCCTTCACCCTCTTCCCTCCTTTGCTCTCATCTCCTCTCATTCCTCCCGTATTTTCTGTCTTCTTTTTCTTCTCATCCCTCCCCTCTTTTCCTCTAACTCATCTCCTCCCTCTCCTGTACTCTTCTCTCCCTCCCATTTCCCTCCCCTCCTCCCCTCATCTTCTTTCCTTGTCTCCCTGCCTTTCTTCCAGTGTGCTATGATTTGCATATATTTCTGCCACTGGGCAGTAAGTTTATCTACTGTTATTATTATCATTATTATTATTATTATTAGTTAGTAGTAGTAGCAGTAGTAGTAGTAGTAGCAGTAGTAGTAGTAGTAGTAGTAGCAGTAGTAGTAGTAGTAGCAGTAGTAGTAGTAGTAGTATTAGTACTAGTAGTAGCAGCAGCAGTAGTAATAGTAGTCGTAGTAGTAGTAGTAGTAATAACAGTAGTAGTAGCAGTAGTTGTAGTAGTAGTAGTAGTAGTACTTATCACGGGAATTTCAGTGGTACCATAAGATCCGTTTGGTCTGTGTATCTGTGCTACTCTTTTTTTTTTTTCCTCGCCAATTACGCTCCTCCACTTGTTCTCCCTTCTCTCTCTTCCCCTTGTTCCTTCCATCCCACCTCTCTCCTTTTTCATTTCCTCCTTCCTTGCTACTCTGTACCCCTTTCCTCCCCCTAACTTTCTCCTTTTCCCTTCCTTCTCTCATTCCCTCCTTCTGCCTCGCTACCCCCATTTAAATTTCCCCTTACATCCTTTTCCTACCTCTCTTCCTTCACCTCCATTCCAACTACGTCTCTCATTCCCTTCCCTCTTGCCTCTTACATCTCATCCTTCGTTCAGTCACCTTCCCTCTCTCTACCTATCTTACGCCCTCCCTTCTCTCCTCCCCTCCCACTCCTTACCCCTGCCTTCCGTCTCATCCCTCCTTCTCTCTCCCCTCCCCTCCCACTCCTTACCTCCTACCTTGCGTCTCATCGCCTCTCCAATCTCTCGAGCGCCCCACCCCGGCCCAACGGCAATTTGTGCATGCCGGGGCGGGAAAATGAACCGTAAACTTCATTAAACAGCCACAGGTATTCTCGTTGTGGCATTTACGAAGATGGCGTGGGAGGAGATGAGAAAAGGGAGAAGGAAAGGGAAAGCAGGGGGAGCGGAGGGGGAGACGGAGAAAGGCCAGGAAAAAGAGGAAAGGAAGGGTAGATGGGAGATGGTTAGAGAGAAGAAGGGGAGGGGAAGGGGCAAGGAATACGTGGAAAGGAAAGGTTGAAGATGGGGGAAGGAAGGGGAGTAGGGTAGAGGAAGGAAAGGGGAGAAAGAAAGGGAAAGAGAAAGAGGGAGGGACAGATGGGGAAGGAAGGAAGAAGGAAGGGAGAAGGGAAAGGAAAGGTAAAAGATGGAGGAAGGAAGGGGCGGAGAAGGGGATGAAAAAGGGAGAAAGGAAAGGGAGAAGAGGAGGGGGATGGACATAGGAGAAGGGAGGAGAAAACAAGAGAAGGAAAGGAAAAGAGGAGGCTGGAAGATGAGGGATAGACAGGGAGGAAAGAAAGGGAGATAAAAGAAGGAAAGGAGAGAGATAGAAAGAGAGAGTCAGTGGGAGGGAGGAAGAGGAAAACGGATAGGGAGATAGCAAGGGAGGGAGAAGAGGGAAAAGGAAAGTGAGGATACAGTGGATGATTCTCTCTCTCTCTCTCTCTCTTTCTCTCTCTCTCAGACACACACCCACACGCCAATCCCTTATTTTTTTCACTAGACTTGACAACAATAAGTTTGTTAACTGCCCTCAAAGAACTTCGTATTACACTGAGTTCACCCTGGCAGATTACCGACAACAGCAACGGTAACAACACAGTATAGTATAGGAATATTATCACTACTACTTTTATATTTAGGCAATACTTTCTACATTAGCTCGTACACCTTGATTTGGGGGAGATATTCGTCATTTCCGGCCTATTATCGCCCGTATCTCACTGACAGAATAAGGTAATACTACGGTTCTGTGTTCTCTCCGTAGCACTTCTTGACTTGCATCGTACTCTACTGTTAAAATCTTGTTGTAGCTCTACATTCAGAATATGCTGCAAAAGGACGTGCATCTCCGCCACGTTACGATGGATGAAGTATATAAGAGCCTTTCTGCTTTATTGCTCTTTCATTGTCACAAAAAGAAGGATCATTATATTAAACCGAGTATACGAAAATGTAGACAAGTCCCTAATTGATGACAGTCAGATTTAAAACACTTGTGAGAGTAGGAAATGGATAGACAATATTCCACTTTACATAACTCATTCAGCAAGGAGGTAGAATAGTCGAACTTCTTATTTCTTTTATCTGTGTTTCAAAAATGATTTTAAAAAATAGAGGTGAGACTGGGGATTTTCTTTCCTCATTGTGATCTGATTTAATCCCTTTGAATCAGATGAAATTGTGCACAGTTTTTCATATATCCTTTGCCAAGTCTGATCCTCCCCTCCTCCCCCCTAATCTCACTTTCTCGTATCATCTCATTAACATCGCCCACTCATTTCCTCTCCACTTTCCCCTCACCCCTTCCCTCTGATCCCTATTACTTCATCTCATATCGTATCATCCCCTCTCATATAATCTCAACTCATCTCCTCCCACACGCACACTCAGTCCTTCCCCCTTCCTAACCTAGCTTAACCTAACCTAATCCAATCTAATGTGGCCTAACCAAACTTAACCTAACCTAATCTAACTCAACCCTAACTAACATAATCTTATCTAACCTAACCTAACCAAGCCGAATCGAACATTACCTGACCTGACCTGACCTAACCTAATCTATCCTAATCTAATCTAACCGAACATAACCTAACCTAACCTATCCAAATCTATTCTAACCTAACGTAACCTAACCTATCCTGTTCTAATCTATTCCAATCTAACCTGACCTAACCTAACCTAACCTAACTTAACGTGACTCGAGCCCAGCTCCCCTCTCCTGCAGATCGGCAACACGCTGGTACCCATTCTTGTGGTGCGGGACAAGGAGCTGCGTGCTGCGGCCACCAGTGTGTTTATCGTCAACCTGGTGGCGGCTGACCTGCTCGTGCTGGTGGTGTGTCTACCTGCACTGCTATCTGAATTGTACGCACCACCCGCCGTGTGGATCCTGCCACCATCTATGTGTGAGTACTGAGAATTTAGATATTTGTGACTCTGTGGGAAACTCACTGATTCTGTTGTTATGTTTCGTGTTTCTTGTCTTGCCATGTCCTGTCCTGCCCTACCCTATCCTTTCCCTTTCTATCCTGTTCTACCATGTGTTATCCTGCCCTGCCCTGCCCTGCCCTGCCCTGTCTCGTCCTGTCCTGTCCTTAGCCAGCCTCATTCTGGACGCCTCTGTGTGGCCTGGTTTTAGGCTATTCCGTATTCTGTTTCGCTTTGCCTTCTGCTCTGCACTGTTCAACAATGCTTTGCCCTCACCTACTCTCTCACATCACCTGCTCGCCCACATCAGCCTTACCCTAGTCTGCTTTACCCTTCCGTTCCTCCCCTGCCATACTTTACATTTCCCTGGCCTGCCATACCCTACCCTTCCCTGCTTTACCCTTCTCTCTCCTAACGTCCCTTACCCAATGCTATCCTGCCCTACTTTGCCCTACCATACCATACCCTACTTTACCCTACTTCGCCATATCCTTCCTTACCTTAACGTTCCCTTCCTTGTCGTACCATACCTCGCCCTGTCCTACCCTACCAAACCCTTCCGTAACCTATTGTACCCTTCCTTGCCGTACTTTTCCTTAACCTACCCTACCCTACCCTTCCCTTCCTTGCCCTATCCTGTCCTGCCTTACCTTGCCACTCCCTGCCTAACCACGCCCTACCCTGCATAGCCAACCCTTTCCTACCCTGCCCCGCCTTGCCTTAACCTCTCCTACCAGTGCCAGACCAGAGAGGGGGGGCACATCAGATTGTTATGAGCGTCATGCAGATTTACGATATTACAGTGGACGTGTTCAGCCCCGCTAACTATCACACAAAAGCCATTAAAACACACTTACCACAACAGTACCGTTTATGCGTCAACAACAGTGACACACACACACACACACACACACACACACAAAACTATCTGTCCGTCAGTATGTCCATCTATCTATCCACGTATCTATCATTATCTGTCTATCTGTCACTATCGTAGAAGTTCTAGGTGGAAGCACTGACTAACATCTTACCAGTCGACCTCTAGCCTTTACCAAATATACGGTACTTTCCCTGGTCACACCCCACCACCCGCCGCCATCCCAGCCCATCCTGCTTCCTCCTCTACGCTCAACCCACCCATTTCTGCTTTAATATCGCGAATATTTCAAAAAGTCGTGTCGCGAAAACCATTGCACCGATACGACTGAATTTTGGTAAGCGCCGTTGCAGCCATGACCTGAATAAATGTGTGTAGTAACTTTGGTGGACCTGAAGGGACGAGAAGGGACCTGGAAGACCTGAACTGTTGTATCTCGAAAGGAATTGCATCTTCAGGGTTGAGTTATTATTACACACCTTCACAGACGTAATCCGAATTGAACTGCAATAACTTCAATCAATCTGAGGGACCTGAAGTGGCTTTAAAAGATATGAATAGGCTTAAACTTACTTGAAATGGGTCTGAATTAATCGGCTTACTTTTGAACATGGCTCCAATGATATAAAATTGCAATAATGGATCTAAGTTGACCTAAGGTTCTCTAAAAAAGCTTGAACATCCTTGACTTGACCTGAAGTTGTCTGAATATACTGGTCGACATGAAGAAAAAGAAACTAATTTAAATGTGCTTAAACTGAAAGAAAAAGTCTCGGGGTTTATATACAAAGAAGGCATCGTTGAACGAAAAGGGCTAATCGCTGATGAGGACCTTTGATGTTCCACTGCCATATCACTTGCTCTAATCAGTCAGTCTGTCAGTGAATCAGTTCATCGGTCAAAACGCTTCTCAGTACTGAAAGCTGATTTGTCTGGCATAATCCGTTAGAACCGTTTATACCGTTAAGTTCTGCGAGTCGGTTAAACTGGAGTAAAATATATAACCAAAGGTGGAAACAAAATAAGCCTCTCCAGTCAGTCAATCAGTCAGTCAACCATCAACCAGTCAGTCAGTCAAACTAATCAGTAAAACGTGTGACGCACTTCGTTTGCGTCATTCATACAGTTACATTGTGCGCGCCACACAATACTGAAATGATGTCTATAAACAACCAGGGAATCGCACGGTTATTCTTTCCCGCACACGAGCCTGAATAGAGACTGAATGTGTGGACTACCGAGAGAGAGAGAGAGAGAGAGAGAGAGAGAGAGAGAGAGAGAGAGAGAGAGAGAGAGAGAGAGAGAGAGAGAATTTTTGTGTTTGTTTCGGCTCGCCACACTTTCACAGATCAACACATTGGCACTAATACCCACTGTCCATATTTAATACCAGTACATGGAAGGGCTGTCTCATTTAGGACTGGTATAATGGTGTTGGCAGCGGTGTAGGTGGGCCATTTGGGGTATCAGGAAAATCTGTATTAACGATATTCAAATCATCTAATTGTTCCCTACCCTAGCCCGGGATCGAACTACACTCTTTTCGGACAGCACACTACTTTCCAAACAACTTATCTACAGCCTCTCACTGCTCCGTCATTACAGTCTCTCTCTCTCTCTCTCTCTATGTTTGTCTATTAAAAAAATTATGTCAAGCAACGACCCATCCCCACACCCTTTCCCTCACCTTCCCTGAACAAATTCGTCTACCTACCAACGCAGGGGAGGAGAGGGGGAGAAGAAGTAGAAGGGGGGAGAAGAATTAGAATGGGCAGAGAAAAGTTTCGGAGAAGGAGCGAGGGTTTGGAGGCGGGGAGGGCTTTGAGCAGGAAGAGAGTGTAGGTGTATTATTAGATTTAAAAAGGCTCGCTTGCAAGGGGGAAATTACTGTTTTGCTGGAGTCTAACTCGATTGTCGGCTCATGAGGAGGAGGAGGAAGATTAGCGAGAGAGAGAGAGAGAGAGAGAGAGAGAAAGAGAGAGAGAGAGAGAGAGAGAGAGAGAGAGAGAGAGAGAGAGAGAGAGAGGGAGATTGTTTAAGGGATGTACACTAGAGTAAGCAAACCGTGCGAACATTAACATTATTAGATTAACTTACATCTAATCACACAGGTTTAAGAGCAGGACAATAAAACAGAATGCTCACCTTTACCCTCCACACCTTCAGGCAATCACCCGTGCAGGAAAGCTGAAGCAACACCTTAAAAGGCTGAAATGTCTGAAAATAATAGAAAAAAGAAAAGTACTAATAGATGTGAAGCTACCATACATCGGGAAATATAAGTAATGCAACTAATCAAGCAATTCGTTATATTTTTTTTTTCCTTTAGCCGGATATGAACTGATTAGCCTTTCATTTATGTATTCAAGGTAAGATGTATGGCCCAAAACGTGTAAATCATCCTTAAGCACTGATCATACCTGCTTATAAATGCTCAGTAGGTCACTCTCAGGTATGTATTACTGTTGACTGAAGAGGCTACCAGCAACTCTTCCTTACCCGTTTATTTATGTGCTTGCCAGGTCAACACTCGACTTTAATATGTATGTTGTTTGTGCCTACTGTGCCGAGTTTACGTAGCTAGTCTTAGGTCAGGATGTCACTCAGAATTCTCAGTTGCCAGCCTAGATTTGGGTTGTGTGGAATCACAGATGGCACGTGCCCCGCTTGTGGAACAGGCCCACAAAACACAACACACAAAATGGAGCACTGCACACCACATGCCACACGAAGACGCAGACACAACATCAACAGTGTTGGGAACCTATAGGACCACCCCATAGAGACTGTTGGTTACATAAGGTCAGTGGGTCTGCTGGGCCTGACGTAAACGGGATTGACCAACAACAACAACTATGTCGATTTTTAAAAAAAATGCATTAGAAAGATAATCAAGAATAATAAGATGTATATGTGCGAAATAACTCCCTCAGGCGGAAGTGCAAGAAGGCCTCCTTAGCTGGAGTGGGCACTGACCAAAGAGCCCAAATTACCTTCAGATAACATTTTCTGAGGTGTACTTGGCACGGTACTGAAAGTCGGTGTCATAATTCCTTGTAGGATGTATCTGCTTTCTCCTTGCATCCAGTGACGTTATGCTACTGGTTTAGCCTTGCTACCTACAGACGATTTAATTCAGGTTTGGGGAGACCTCTCGTAGTACTGAGGTAAAGAATGGCTGTATCTAGCTTCTCCAGTTGAAAAAAGTCTATACTGAGATGAGTAGAATTGTCTGAAGCTGGCAAAATTAGAATACAGACTAAGTCATCGGAGCGATGAGGTTAAATAATACCTGCTGCTGATAGATTGTTGTTTACTGTAATCTGTTTTTGGACAGATTTATGCTGATATTATTGAACAACCAGTTTGGAAGGTTACTGCTTTTCTGGAATGCCATTGGTTTAATAATACTTAGTAGCAAAAAAAGGATTCTGTCCCTTCAGCTTCAGGATATTTCCACTGATGCTGCACGAATAACTTATGTTGGGGAAGCAATGCCGTCTCACGGAATAAAAGGTGCTCATAATTTCCCCCCCCTCTGTTGTTACAAGCCACATATAATAAAATAATCTTACTTACATAGTTCTTGTTAATATTTCTCTTCTTCTGGTTGGAAAAAACTCTGAATTAAAACATCTTTACTCCCATACTAGCCAACTTAAAAAAAATCTTACCTGGGGTGTATTACCTTTGCCCTCTCCCACCATCCATCGCCATCTTGAACCATCCTACCCATTTCTTTCCATCCACCCTACTTTTTTTTTTTTCTTTCGTCTCTGACTTACACCTTACTCGTCTGCCTACAGCACCATTTTCACAGAGTATACTTCCCCCAGGGTTGCCCCAACACCCACCAATATCCCAATGTATCCCGCCCACTCCTATCCACCTCCCCATCCATAAATAATATCGCTTTGACCACCGTCCGATTTGTGATGTCCATGTTCACATTGTATACTTCAGCCGTCATACCCATCATCCTTCTCGCACATTCCACTCATATCCTCTTCGCCCAGCCCACCCACTCTTGAAAAACCTGTATCGACATACCTAACACCACAGTACCAATGTAACGGACCCCTGAACTGAATTCTTCCTTTAGCCTGTTGTTTTTGTCTATTATGCTTTTTCTTGAAGTATGTTAGACCGATATAGATACTTGGTCGCCGAATGGGTTTAATGTGATGATGTAGATGGTGAAGGTCTCTTTCAAATTTTTCTGCAAGTCTAGCTAAATTTTCAAACACATCATTGGTAAGATTTACATAGTGCCATCTAAAATAACTCTGCGGCCATTATTGACGTAAACCCTTCCCACGTGTAGGCAGGAGTGTGACAATGACAAAAAAGTGTCAGTATCTGTTTTTAAAAGCCTTCAGGATATGAAAACATTTGTATTAAGTTTCTTCTCAGTCGTAATATTTATAAAAGGAAAAGGTTCTTGTAGTTTTTCGTCATAATGTTTCTTGTGTAGGGATGTTATTTCTTGGCTGTTCTGTGCTGCTCTGACTGTAATTATTTAGCTTTGATTAGGTAGGTGAGGTGCTTAAAACTGTACTGTACATTCCACATGAAGTCTCACAAGGCAACTGTGTAACTGGGTCATGATGCCAGTTGTAAATAAAACACCTGCTTGAGACAGATAGAGAGAGAGAGAGAGAGAGAGAGAGAGAGAGAGAGAGAGGGGGGACGAAGGAGCGAGAAAAAGAAAAAAGGAGGGGAGGCGGAAGGAGGAAGAAACGTGCGTGAGATAAATCCAAGGCGTGGTTTGGATTCGACTCTTGGTGCCTGAGGCGGGGTGGGTATAATGCACGGTACACTTTGCCACTGAGCCGATGATAAGTTACTAATGGATAAACACGATATCTCTTGAGGGGGGAGGTATTGGTGACAGGATTATTAATGAGGGAAAGGGTTTGGCAGGTGAGAGAGAGAGAGAGAGAGAGAGAGAGAGAGAGAGAGAGAGAGAGAGAGAGACAGACAGACAGACAGACAGACAGAGACAGACAGACAGAATGGGAAGGACGATGAAAAGAAGAAAAACAGGAAAGGGATGGAGGAATGAAGAGAGAGGGAGAAAGAGTGAAGATGAAGGGAGAGAGATGGGCGAAGATTGTAAGAATGATGGAGATGGACGAGAAACAAGAAAAAAAAGGAGGGAAGCAGAGAGGGCGAAGAAGTGATAGAGATAGAAGGGGAAATGAGAATTTAATTAAAAGAGGGAGCGATGACAGAGAATAGAAGAAGAAGAAGAAGAGGAGGAGGAGGAGGAGAAGGAGGAGGAGGAGGAAGAGGAGGAGGAGGAGGAGGAGGGGAAACTGAAGAAGGGCAGGACAGGGAATTAGGATGCAAATGAATTGAGTAGAGAGAGACAGAGAGAGAAAGAGAGAGAGATCCTTTGTGTGTGTGTGTGTTTTTTTTTTTTTATGTGTCCGACTCTGGGCATAGGCTTCACAGCCTGCTATCAAGGCCCAGCAGTCCTCCTACATACCATACACCTCTACATGTCACCACTTCGGCGCTAACACCCACCGTCCATATTGAATACATGCTAGGTCTGTCTCATACAGGACTGGTGTATTGGTGTGCGTGTGTGTGTCTATAAGAACCTTTTTAAACTACATCTTTTATTATGACTCTCTCACTCTCTCTCTCTCTCTCTCTCTCCTTTCAATTCAGTTACCGTCCAACAATCCTGTGTTCTTTCCTACAAATTCCTCTTTTTACTGCTTTACCTTCTGCTTATTCCATTGTTCCCTCTCCCTTCTCCCTTCCATCATCTCCCTCCCTCACACTCTCCATTTATCCCATCATACTCTCTCTTTTTCTCTCTTTATCCTTCCATCACAATCTTCGTTTATTCTAAGATCTGTTTTGCTTTATTTTTCCTTTATTATCCCCTTCCTCTCCTTCTCTATGCCTTTCACTCCTTTATTCTCATTCTTCGTTCCTCTCTTCGCTCCCTTTATTTCTTCTTTATCCTTCTTCCCTTTCACCCTTCATTCCATCCACCATTTCTTATTCTCTCTCTCTCTCTCTCTCTCTCTCTCTCCCATATATTCTTCCCCCTCTACCAAGCTTTATTTACTTCCTCTGTTTTCACCTCACTCCCCTCCGACCTTTCTCCCCCCTCTCTCCCTCTCACACTCGCTCTTCCCTCTCTCACTCTATCTCTCCTTTTGTACTTTCCGTTTATAATCTTTCTCACTTCTTTCATCTTTCTCTTTCCTCTCATCTCATCTATCATTTTTATCCTTTTTATTTTTCTTCCATTTGTTCCCTTCAGTTTCTTCTTGTGTCCTACCTTTTATTATTCATTATTATCCTTCCTTCCTTCTTTTCTTCCTTCCTTCCTTCATCTCTCTCCTTCCATTTTTCCCCCCTTCCAATCCTCCGTTCTTCGTTATGGTTTCCACATTATGTTCATGAACTTATATGTATTTGTCCTGTTTCTTCTTTCTTTCTTTTTTGCATATTTCAGTTTAGCACCACATCTTAACCAGATCCCTTCACACTAGTTACAGTTGTCCCTTGGCTAAATAACCCCAAACACCGTCGTCACATTATGGCTTAAGCCTTTAAAGCAGTTAATGAGGTCAAAGGTCAGGCATGTAAAAAATATTTAGAGATATGTGGCAACAAGAATCCGTAGAGTTTACCAGCTTTTGCGAGGAGGTGTGGGGATAACCACCTCTCTGAGTCCTAGAATTTATTTTGTTTTTCTGAGACAATCATGTATTCCATGGAAATGTTCACAGTTTTCATTTTTACGTGACTCATTTTCTTGAGTTCCTTTAATCCATCCGTCCATCCGTCCTTCCTTCATTCATTCATTCTTTCCTACTTCCATTCCTAACTTAACGTCCTTTTTTTCTTTTCCCTTCTTACGGATTTACACCTCTCTCTCTCTCTCTCTCTCTCTCTCTTCAACCCCACCACCATTTCTCACAATTACTTACGGATTTGTACCTCTCTCTCTCTCTCTCTCTTCCACCGCACCACCATTTCTCAAAGTTACTGAGTTACCAATTACAGTGAACGAGAAAAACACATAACATGGAGAACAACAGAAAAGAAACCAATAAAAACGGGTCCTAACACCCAATCATTCACCCTTGAAGTCTGGCATTCTCAGTTCTTTATACGCTTATTTCTACTTGCCCCTCCAGTCTCATGATATAGATTTTACTTATTTTTTTTACTATCTCCAGACGATTTTATTCAGCTTATGAGAACTGGAAGGGTTTGATACAGCTTCATTACTACCTTCAGTCCCATGACACTTTTTATTTAACTTTTACTCAAGACGGTTTTATTTTTTTAGAACTAGAAGGTTAGTCATGGATTTCAAGCACTACACTTCGATGAGAATGTGTTATATAATTATTCATGAAGCTCCCAGACGGTTTATTCATCTTTAAGAGCCCCCTGCTAGAGAAGGGGCCGAGGAAGGCTGTATGCGATTCCTACAGTTCCAAGATTCTCTCCATGACTTAATAAAATCGTCTTAAAATAGGGTTAATCAGTGAAGAATTGTGTCCTCAGTTTGAAAGGGTTAAAGTCATACATTCGTTATGGTGGGTATGTTTTCACCCAACGGAACTGTGCCACCCCTAGATCTTGAATACTACGTCGTGGTTACAAGAAACTCGATGATTCTTAGTTATGAGGTGGGAATGAGGCTCCTTGGTCACTAGTCAAATCAGGGGTGCAGCCTGACAACACTGGCCTCTGAACTAAGCTGAAAGGGGTTGTGTTTTCAGTATGGCTGGAATAAACGCGCTATATTTAGGCACAGCATCAGTAGCGGCATGTGAGGCCATTACACCCGCCTGGACACTTATGCTTTAACCAGCCATCCACACACACAAACACGTACAGATCTACTTCTTTTACACACACACACACACACACACACACACACACACACACACACACACACACACACACACACACACACTCACACACACACACGAGAGCCAGCCCACTAATCACACTAACGACAAGAACACAAACTAGCAACTATACAGCTTTCAACAGTAAAAATGGAGAGGCAAAATAATTACACCAGTTTATCCTAGTGGAAAATGAAGCACTTGTATCCGCAAAGAGAGAGAGAGAGAGAGAGAGAGAGAGAGAGAGAGAGAGAGAGCGAGCATACAGTGCAAAAGAAAGGAAAACATGGTCAAGGATAAGATGAAATAAAAACAGTCGCTCACACACACACACACACACAAGAGAGAGAGAGAGAGAGAGAGAGAGAGAGAGAGAGAGAGAGAGTATACAAGAAAAACAAGGGGGAAGAATGTAGTTTTTGTAAGAGGCAGGGAGGAGGGGACGAAAGTGTTTGTGTATGTGTGTGTGTGTGTGTGTGTGTGTGTGTGTGTGTGTAACCAGCGACGCATACATAATGTGTATTTGCATATGTGCGTGCATTCATACCCGTGTAGACGTGTATGTATTTTTATGTGCATGTAAACGTCCATTAGAGTGCCTCTGTGTATGCTGTGTCTGTCGGCCGTGTGCTTATGCCAGAACTTTAGCTCTGTGTGTGTGTGTGTGTGTGTGTGTGTGTGTGTGTGTGTGTGTGTGTGTGTGTGTGTGTGTGTGTGTGTGTGTGTGTGTGTGTGTGTGTGTGTGTGTGTGTGTGTGTGTGTGTGTGTGTGTGTGTGTGTGTGTGTGTGTGTGTGTGTGTGTACCCTTCCACCATAACCTCCCCGTGAATGACACACTTAACGACCAAACAGCTCCTCATTAACCATATCCACCCAGCAGCAATCATGGACTAATTACCTGTGCTGACGATTAAGGCCAGGTGTGTGTCAATTAGCCCCTCACCTGCCATTACCTGAGACCCGGCACAGGTGAGGGGCTGGAGTGGCACGTTGAGATCTGGAGTGGGGGGCGTGAGTGGGGAATAAAGCTGTTTTTTTTTTTTTTTCCTACTTATTCATTCAGTTCCTCACTCACTCGTACACACTTCATCATGCACTTATACACACTTACTGCCTGACTGCTTACTTACTCATTCACTCAGGCAGTCAGACACTTGTAAACACTCATTCACACACACACACACACACACACACACACACACACACACACACACACACACACACACACACACACACACACACACACACACACACACACACACACATTGCCTACTTAGTCTCTCTCTCCCTTTCTCTCTCTCTCTCTCTCTCCCTCTCAAACAACAGCTCGACATTTCTTCATTTTTCACCCAATCAGCTTGAACCACACGAGGGGGAGAGGAGGGAGCCGAAAGGAGGAAGGGGAGATGAAGGATGAAGGAAAAGGGAGGAAAGAAGGAAGGAGAGAGAAGAATGAGAGGAAAGAGAAGGGAGAAGGAAAAATTAGAAGGAAGGAAAGAGAACAGAGAGAGGAGTGAAGGAGGGAATGGTTGATGGAAAAGGAGGGACGGAGGGAGGGAGGAAATGAAGATGAATGAGGGAGGAAAGAGAAACGAAGGAGGAGGAGAAGAGACAGGAAGTAACAAGGGAAATGGAGAGGACACAAGAACGGAGGAAAGGAATGGGAGAGGGTGTGGGGAAGGAAGAGGGAGAACAGAGGGAGGGAAAGGGAAGGAAAGAACGGTGAGACACTGGAAAAAGGAAAAAAGACGAGAGAGAGAGAGAGAGAGAGAGAGAGAGAGAGAGAGAGAGAGAGAGAGAGACAATGTACATAAAAGAGTGGAAGGGGAAAGGAAAAGAGGAAGGAGTGACAGAAGGGAGAGAAGAGAGAAGAAAATGGTGATAAGAGAAAAGAAAGCGTGAAAGGACAGTGACAGACAGCGCGAGAGAGGAGGGGATGAAGAAGGGGAGATGGAGACCAAATAAGAGTCAGGGAAGAGAGAGAAAGGAAAAACCAGGAAAACAAAGCTACTCAGGGAATGGAAATTAATGGAGGAGAGTAAGAGAGAGGAGAGGAGAGATGAGGAGAGGAGAGGAGGGAAACTTACTGGGGAGAAGAGTAGAGGGGAATGAAGACTGACCAGGAGGGAGAGAGAGGGGAAAGAAGAGAGAGAGAGAGAGAGAGAGAGAGAGAGAGATCTGAGGAGGAAGAAAGTCAGAGAAATAGAGGAGATATTGGGAAGAAAAAGTTTCCTATGAGTTTCAGTTAAAAATAAAATAAAATCCACTCATACACGAACGCCATTTCATTTCCTGACTGATTTTTAATTCTTTATACGTTTTTCATTTAAAGTTTATATGTTCAAGAAGTTACCGCCACTAATTGATGTGTCATTTTTCGACATTTTATCCCCTTCACTCCTATGACCTAAATCTTACCTTATTCTTGCTATCTCCAGACGATTTCATTCATCTTTAGAGAGACTTTTCGAGTCTTGGGAGTTAGCTGTTGTCTTCATTAACCCCATCAGTACGAGAGGGGTTTCCTGAAGCTGAACAAAAGTGTCTGAAATAAAATGCAAAATGGGAAGGGGTTAAAATGGCGTCCACTTTTATCACTCGAACAGAACCCTTTCATCTCGAGTACGTCAACATAATTTCAGTCTTGCTTGCTCCGGACGATTTTATTCAGCTCAGGAGAGGCTTTATCGTTCTCAGGGTCTCTTCTGTGCCGAATAAAATCGTCTGGTAGCAGTAAAAAATATATTAACAATCTTGGTGAAGTGTTGAAAGACGAATATAATGTAGATATATAAATAGGTTGTTTGGACAGATCGTTGAATATATAGTCATGAATATTTAGCCAGACAGCCAGCATAGGGCACACAAGTATACGTATATGATTACTAAGGCTCCTATGACTCACTCAGCTGAATAAAATCGTTAGGCGTTAAAAGAAAAGGAGACGAGTTGTTCCGAATTTGAGAGGGTTATTGATATCAGTATCACCGTAGCACTGTTAGGTTGCAGTTCTTTTTTTCGCATCTAAATAGCATCGTCTGACCTTTGCAGGAAAAGAATACTTGAGCTGGCCAGAACGCGTGAGAGAGAGAGAGAGAGAGAGAGAGAGAGAGAGAGAGAGAGAGAGAGATTCTCCGATTTCAGCCGTTCACGGAATGCCAGAGGAACACAGTAATCAAATTTTCAGAAAGGAAGAATATCGTTTCTGGTGATCACCGCATTCCTCCACAGTAAAGAACGGTGGGCATGATGATGGAGACGGCCATGGTGGAACGAAGAAGAAAATCTGATAAATATACTGATCAAACACATACAGTAAAGCTCATAACTTCAAATCATTAAAGCAAACACAGGTAATGATCACAAAATAGTAAGGTGTAAGATGAAGGTGTATCTCAGAACCTCTTAATTATAATGTCGTATTTTTTCTTTTTTGTATTCATGCTTTTACTCAACGATTGTATTCAGTTTAGGAAGGGTGTCTTGTAGTGTAGGGGCCATATATAACCCCTTCAGTTCGAAAAGTCTCCCCTAAGCTGAATAAAACCGTCTGGCGTGTTAAGAATAAGGAATAGGTCATTAGAAGGAAGGTATTACGTGCTCATAGTTGAAAGACGAAGCAGAGGGCAACAAAGGCCATATATGTTACAGTAGCACGGCAACAGCAGGCGAGGCGGGGTTAGAGGCAGGAAGTAAGAAAACCAAAAACACGTGAAGTACCGCTAGGCTTTATTGTTGTTTTGATGTCTTACAGTAAACTTTTCTTTTTCTGTTGAACCATTGGATATCATCAGATTATTTGTTGTTGTTTCTTACTTCTTCAAACCAATGACGTGGTTTGTGTTTTCATTCTTTACCAACTCCAGACGGTTTTATTCAGCTCAGGAGAGTTTTCAAACCACAGCAATTAGGATGCCTTCATCAACCCCTTCACAATAAACCTCCCTTAGAGTGTATAAAGACTGCAATGACAGAGAGAAAAAAAAAAAGTCACCGGATTGAATAGGTTAACAATCCTCACTTCCCCAACCCATCCTGCTTACTCTTCTTTACCTATCTTACTCTCTTCCCCCCACCCCATCACCTACCCCGACCGACGCAGCTAAGCGGCCACAGAAAACCACAGTAAAAGGCAGTGAAAAATATGAAAAAACTTATGATTCAGTTGAAACCACGACTGTGATAACCTCATTTCGAACTGTGTATAAAAGAAACTTATGTAATCTTGATAACCTGAATCCGAAGACGGTGCAAAGAAACTTAGGTAAAGGTATCTGAATATACCATCTACATTTTATAGAGTTGGCACGGCTACCACAAAACTCATTGGTTATGAGTGACGACAGTGTAGTCTGGAGGCGATTCTATCATGACCATCACTTGTCGGGGGGAACAGAGGAGGGAGCAAGGCATCGGCGATGATGATGATATAATTTTATAATGGAAACGAGAAAATGGCGGTAATGAAGGGTATAATACGAGGGGACACGACATCGCTAGTTATTTCAGTGCGTGTCTGGAATATATTTTAGACATCAAGACCGAAATGACAAGGAAGTTAACAAAAGTAGGAAACAGATGAAAAGAGATGCTGATAGCAGGACTATTTCCAACAATGCAAAGGAGGAGAGAACAGAGGACAGAACTAGATACTGGGATGAAATCTGTCGTACTGGCTTCACCTTCACTTGGCCAAGATTTTCGTCCTTTAGTAGCTTATTTGACGGAGCACTGTGGCAGGAAAAAAAAAAAAAAACTGTCACGGCTCATCACTCTTTCCACGGCACTTCTTCATGACTAGAATCATGTTATAATGTTAATCTACTGTTACAATTCAGCATTCAAGATACAGAGATAGTAATTTTAGGCCAAGTTAGAGTAAAACGAGTAAAATTATGGAGGGGGGATGATTGATTGCAACTGGCTAATAAGTACAGTAATAGATCAGAGTGCAGAAGTTAGGAGGGCCATTTATCCTGCAGTGGTATGACTCTGGTTGTTAATGATGATGGTGACAAGCATGATGTTTTACTATGATTCTCTCTCTCTCTCTCTCTCTGTCTCTCTTAAGCTATCCACTTCGTCTTTACCTGTTAGTATGTATGTCGTAACCATCTATCTCTCTATCTATCAGCCTGTTCCTGTATCTATCTATTGTCTTTCTGCGCCTGTTTGTTAATGTATCTGTCTATTAGTCTATCAGTCTAAGTATTTATATATCTACTTGTCTAAATGCACATACCTGTCTATCTGTCCTTTCTCTCTGTATATCTATTTATTTATCTATCTACCTTTTTATTTATCCATTAAAAACTGCTTGTCTGTCGATCTGTCTGTCTTTCTTTATCTGTCTGTCGATCTATCTATCTTTCTATTGTCTATCTATCTATATATCTATCTACCTTTCTATCTATCTGCCTATATATGCTTGTTCATCTATCTATCTATCTATCTATCCATGTATCTATCTATCCCAAACGCCTGTGTTCGGATGCCTCACAGGGATTGCATTTCCTCAGAAGTATAATTTTTCGCTTCACATTCACCATTTTTATTTCGTGTTCATAGGAAGTTGTGGTAGAGGTGATAGATGTGGTGGGGGCTGTGGTAGTTGTGGTAATGGTGGCAGTTGTGGTTGTGGTGGTGGTGGCGGTGGTGGTGGTTGTGACAGGAGCTGATGTGGGGATAATGATGGTTATGGTAGTTGGGATGATGATGGTGGTGGTGGTGGTGGTACTGGTTGTGATTCTTGTGGTAATGGAGCTGGGGGTGATGGCTGTGGTTGAGATTGTTGTGGTGGTGGAAGGTGAGGTAGTGTTAATGGCTTCTTTGCTGTGGTAGTAGCTGTAGATGTGGTTGTTGTCGTAGTGGTAATGGTGGTAGTAGTTGTGATTGTTGTGGTAGTGGTTATTATTGTTGTGGTAGTGGTTATCATTGCTGTGGCAGTGGTTATCATTGCTGTGGTTGTGGCAATGGTGGTAGTGATTGTGGCTGTTGTGGTAGTAGTAATGGTGGTAGTGGGTGAGTTTGTTGCGGTTGTGGTGGTAGTGATTGTAGTTGTGGTAGAGGTAATGGTAGTGGTGATTGTGGCTGTTGCAGTTGTGGTGGTAGTTACTGTGGTTGTGATAGGGGTAATGGTGGTAGTGGTTGTTGTTGTGGTAGGGACTGTGGGTGTGGTAGGAACGAGTCTGGGTAAATTGGTAGGAATGGTGGTCGTCTTGTTAGCTGCAATCTTTCCTCCTCTTCCTCCTCCTCATCTTCATTCGATCATTCCTCTTCCTCCTCCTCCTCCTCATCATCATCATCATCATCATCATCATCATCTTCACTCATTCATTCATCATCATCATCATCATCATCATCTTCAATCATTCATGCATTCATTCTGCGTCTTCTTCTTTATTTTCTTTTTCCTCCTCCTCCTCCTCCACCTCCTGCTATTACTAGTATTAGTATTATATATTCACAGCCTCCTTCTCCTCCTCCTTCTCATCCTTATCCTCTTATTATTACTATTAATGGTATTATTAGTATCAGTATTACATTCCCCCCCCCTCTCTCTCTCATATCTGTCTATGTTTCGTCGTGTCTCATCATATCTTTCCTCCTCCTTCCTTCCTTCCTTCCTTCCTTCCTTCCTCGTGCCCCTTGTCCAGTCAATAGCATCCACTACCGTCCATCAGACATTCCTCTCCTTCATGTCTTCCCTCCTTCTCTCCTTCCCTCCTCCCTCTTCCCTCCTCCTTCGTTCCTTCCTTCATTCCTTTCTCCCTCCCTCCCTCCATTCTTGCTTTCTTGTTTGTGTGCTTGCTTGTTTCCTTCCTTCCTTCATCAATTCTTTTTTTTCTTCTCTATCTCTTCCTCGTCTCGTCTTCTTCCTTCCTCCTCCCCTCCCTCCTTCCTTCCCACCTTCCTTCCTCAATCCTTTTTACCTCCCTATCTCTGCCTCGTCACGTCTTCTTCCTTCTTTCTCCTCTCCCTCCTTTCTTTCTTCCCTCCCCACTCCCCGTGCCCATCTGCCACCTTCTATCCTTCCTTCCTTTCTTCCTCCTTCCCTTCCTCCCTCCCTCCCCTCCTTCCTTGCTTTTTTGTTTGCTTGCTTCTTTCCTTCCTTCCTCCCTCCCTCCCTCCCTCAAGTCAACAGCATCCACTACGCCTGGCAAACACGAACTGGGGAAAAAAGCAGGCGGAAGGGAGAAAAATGGAAAGGGAGAGGCAGGAAGGAAGGAAGGAGGGAAAGAGGGAAGGAAGAAGGGAAGGAAGGAGGGAAAGAGGGAAGGAAGAAAGGAAGGAAGGAGGGGGAGAGAGAGAGAAGGAAGAAAGGAAGGAAGGAAGGAAAAGACAGTAAATGAGGAACAGGAGGGAAAGAAAAGAGAGGAGAACACAATAAGGAAAGCGTAGGGTAGAGATGGAAAGGTAGGGAGGAAAGGGGGGAAAGGAGGAAAAGAGGAAGGAAGAAGGGAAGAAAAGGAGGAACAGGAGGGAATGAGGAAGAGAGGGGAAAATAACATCGGGAAAAGATGGAAAGGAGGAATGAATGAGGGAACGAAGAGTGGAATGGGAGAAATAGGGGCGAGAGAGAGAGAGAGAGAGAGAGAGAGAGAGAGAGAGAGAGAGAGAGAGAGAGAGAGAGAGAGAGAGAGAGATTGGAGGGAGTGACCTGAGTAGCAATGACTGAAAAAGGAGCTCCTGACCGAGATGCTGAGAGAGAGAGAGAGAGAGAGAGAGAGAGAGAGAGAGAGAGTGTGTGTGTGTGTGTGTGTGTGTGTGTAAAATTTACAGCCAGGAAAGGTTTGTCAAAGTGAGTTAGAGACAGACTGAGTTAGTGAGACAGCTAGAGCGAGTGAGTTAGTGAGAGAGATAGAGCGAGTGAGTTAGTGAGAGAGATAGAGCGAGTGAGTTAGTGAGAGAGACAGAGCGAGTGAGTTAGTGAGAGAGACAGAGCGAGTGAGTTAGTGAGAGAGACAGAGCGAGTGAGTTAGTGAGAGAGACAGAGCGAGTGAGTTAGTGAGAGAGATAGAGCGAGTGAGTTAGTGAGAGAGACAGAGCGAGTGAGTTAGTGAGACAGCTAGAGCGAGTGAGTTAGTGAGAGAGACAGAGCGAGTGAGTTAGTGAGAGAGACAGAGCGAGTGAGTTAGTGAGACAGCTAGAGCGAGTGAGTTAGTGAGAGAGACAGAGCGAGTGAGTTAGTGAGAGAGACAGAGCGAGTGAGTTAGTGAGAGAGACAGAGCGAGTGAGTTAGTGAGAGAGACAGAGCGAGTGAGTTAGTGAGACAGCTAGAGCGAGTGAGTTAGTGAGAGAGACAGAGCGAGTGAGTTAGTGAGAGAGACAGAGCGAGTGAGTTAGTGAGAGAGACAGAGCGAGTGAGTTAGTGAGAGAGACAGAGCGAGTGAGTTAGTGAGAGAGACAGAGCGAGTGAGTTAGTGAGAGAGACAGAGCGAGTGAGTTAGTGAGAGAGACAGAGCGAGTGAGTTAGTGAGAGAGACAGAGCGAGTGAGTTATTGAGAGAGACAGAGCAAATGAGTTAGTGAGAGAGATAGAGCGAGTGAGTTAGTGAGACAGCTAGAGCGAGTGAGTTAGTGAGAGAGATAGAGCGAGTGAGTTAGTGAGAGAGACAGAGCGAGTTACTCAGTGATTTAGAGTGAGTTAGCGAGAGTAAGAGTGAGCTAAAGATAGTCAGAGTGAATTAAAGAGTCAGCGTGAGTTCCAAAGTCGTGGTGAGTTAGGGAGTATTAGAGAGTCGGTGAGTGAGCCAGTCAGTTAAAGAATAAGGCTGAGTGAGAGAGAGAGAGAGAGAGAGAGAAAAGAAAGTGAGTCAGTCGCTGAGTTAAAGAGTAAGTTTGAGTTAGGGACATAATGACTTGGAGAGAGTGAAAGAGAAGAAGCCCAGTGAAAGAGACTGAAAATGAATGAAGAAAATGAGCAGCTAACGAGAGAGAGAGAGAGAGAGAGAGAGAGAGAGAGAGAGAGAGAGAGTCAGCCAGGGGCCACTTGTCAACACAGAGGGTGTGACTTATTTCCCACACTCTTATTTACCACCAGCCTTATTTCTTCCTTCGCGCCTTCATTCCCTCGTTCACTTCAGTCTCTGCACTTTTCCCCTTCCCTTCTGCTTCCCATCCTTACCGCGAAATTTTCTTCTTCCTTCCATCATTCATTCATTTTTTTCATTTAACATTTCTTCTTTCTTTCTTTCTTTCCTTCCTTCCTTAACTCATTCATTTATGCTTTCATTGTCTTCCATTTTTTTGCCGCACCCATTAAGGTGGCCAAATCCAATGTGCCCCTAACTGTGTCACTCACTCACTGAGCAACCATAAAAAACGATGAAATCTGGCAAGCAGTTATGAAAAAGTTTTATGAGACTGCGTGAAGAGTACATCTGAGGTGTGTCTGGAGTATGTCTGAGAGTTGCGAATGTGTTGGGGTGTGTTCCGGTGGTGTTTAGCTTTGGGATGGGTGCGACTATCAAATACATCCATTGACTTGCTCTCAGTTTTCTTTCTTTTACCTTCTTCCAGCTAAATCGGAGAATGTTTGTCTAGCGATCTACGTTGACCCGAGTCTAGGCTCGGAAACCCATGCAGTGGCAGCCACGTAACATCGGTGTTGTTTATTGTCTTTCCATACGTATGCAAACATTTCCATCCTATCAGCTCATACCGTTAGCTTATACAGAAACCGACAAGTAAATACAGGTATACCAATCCAATTTAGCACTTCCACTTTCACATGCACA
Source organism: Coenobita brevimanus (assembly GCF_032717465.1). NCBI lineage: Eukaryota > Metazoa > Arthropoda > Malacostraca > Decapoda > Coenobitidae > Coenobita > Coenobita brevimanus. Next base: position 55,393,705 of record NC_136959.1, on the reverse strand, counting down.
GCTTCCACGGTGGACATACTTTATTCATTCACACATCGCCAACATGGAGAAAAGGCTATTCTTGGCCATAACTCTTCGAGGAGAAGGTAGGGTCCTTCTGTGGAGTTCATGGACTATTGCACTTATATTTACCACGTTCATACATCCTCTTAAATATCGTTTCCTTACACTCCCCTGCCGTCATACCTGGGAGTCCTTATTCTTCTTTCCTTTGTACACACTTTTTTTTTCCTTCCGTCTTTCTCTCTTTATAATACATATTATCCTTTAAGCTTTCTTATTTGTTTCCTTTCTTCCTTCCTTCAGACTTAGGCTTCTTCTCCTCCCTTTTCTTCCTTTCTTCGATTCTTTCTATAAATCTCTCTGCTTTTCTTTTTTCCTCTTTCCTTTCCTTCCCTTTCAGTCATCCGCCTAATTTCCGTCCGTTCATCCTTACTTTCTTCCCGTTAATCTGTTCTACTTCGTCCTCTCCTTCTCTTTCTCGTTGTTTATTTATCCCTCCTTATTTTTTCATTCTCCTTCCTCCTCCTCTTCCTCCCCTACAATGCTTCTCTTCCTACCTCCTCTTTTTCCCTTGCCTCTCATCTGCTCTCTTTTCCTCTACTCTTCTCTGAACATTTCTTCTCTCTCTCTCTCTCTCTCTCTCTCTTCCTGGTTCTCACGGTACATTACCTTTCCTCCTTTAAATTTCCTTCAGTTACCCCTTACCTCCTCCTTCTTTCCCCCCTCTCTCTCCCACTCCACACTGTTTCCTCCTACTCTCTCTCCCCCCCTCCTCTCTCTCTCTCCTCCTCCTCCTCCCGCCTCGCCCGTGTAGCCTTCTGATATAAAGTTTCTAATCCGACAAACTCGCCAGTTGTGTGTGTGTGATAAAACACTAAGACGCTCATGTGTGTGTGTGTGTGTGTGTGTGTGTGTGTGTGAGAGAGAGAGAGAGAGAGAGAGAGACAGAGACAGAGATGATGTATGTGTATGAGGTATGTGTGAACGATATGTATATGTATGCATGTATGAATGGATCCTTATGTGCATGCGCGTGTAGGTGTGTGTGTGTTTGTGTGTGCACAAATTTGAGCTGCACGCGTGTGAAACTGAAAACTGTAAATTATAATCCAGTGTATGACAGGGAGAGAGAGAGAGAGAGAGAGAGAGAGAGAGAGAGAGAGAGAGAGAGAGAGAGAGAGAAAAGGGTAAACTGCGTGTGGCTTTGTGTGTATATGACAGCAGTGGAGTGTGTGTAAAAGTGAGAGTTGCGAATGTGTGTGTGTGTGTGTGTGTGTGTGTGTGTGTGTGTGTGTGTGTGTGTGTGTGTGTGTGTGTGTGTTGCTTGCATTTGAAAGGGAGAAAATTATGAGTGGGTGAGTGTTTCTGTGGAAATGTGTAGTAGAGAGAGAGAGAGAGAGAGACAGAGAGACAGACAGAGAGATTTGTATGAACATGTGAGCTGTGTATATATGTACGTACGTGTGGATGGATTGGCGGATGGATGAATGAATGCATGTGTGCGTGCGTGTGTCAGCGTTTGTACGTGTGCGTTTGTGCGTGCGGTCAGAAATTTGAGCTTTGTGTGTGTGCAATTCAGTATTTTGTGGTGTAGGATCCTTTGTGTGTGTGTGTGTGTGTGTGTGTGTGTGTGTGTGTGTGTGTGTGTTGCTTGCATTTGGAATGGGGGAAATGGTCAGTGATGAGTGTGAGTCTGCAAATGTGTAATGTAGAGATAGATAGATAGATAGATAGACAGATAGATGGATAGAAACACTGTGTGTGTGTGAGAGAGAGAGAGAGAGAGAGAGAGAGAGGGGGGGGCTATGCACTAGACAAACAGGTGTGATAATTTCCCGTGAATAGTTATGGTAATATCTCTACGCAGAATGTGTGTGTGTGTGTGTGTGTGTGTGTGTGTGTGTGTGTGTGTGTGTGTGTGTGTGTGTGTGTGTGTGTGTGTGTGTGTGTGTGTGTGTGTGTGTGTGTTCAGCTACTGGGCTGTGTGGGCGGGTGCTATAATTGAATTTTTAATTCGAAGTACTCTCTCTCCACACACACACACACACACACACACACACACACACACAGACTACAGGAAATGAACAACACAGATATGCGACTCCTTCCCTCTTCCTATTCCCAGTTCCTCCCCCGTCTCCACAGCTGCCTCACACTCCCTCCCCATCCCCTTCTCCCCCTTTTTCCTTCCCCTTCCCTTATACCTAACCTTCCCTTTACCCTTCCCGCTCTCCTACCTCTTGTTCCCTTTATTCGGCCCCTTTCCCCTCCCCTTCTTCCTCTTCTTTTTATTCTTTCTCTTTTCCCCTCCCCCCCCTTCCTCTTCCTCTTCCGCTTGCCCGTACTTCTCCTTCCTAGTCCCTCCTCTTCCATCTCTTTTAGCTCTCTTCCCTCGCCATATTTCATCCTACATACCTTTCTCTCCCTTTTTACCTTCTTCCCCCTCCCCGTTCTTTCTCTCCTCCTCCCTCACCCACTCTCTCCTCTCCTCCTTTTCTCGGTTACCCCTTTCTCTCTCTACCTCTCTTCTATGATCCTCCCCCTCTCCATACCTACCCCTCGCCCCTCTCTCTCTCTCCTTCATACCTCTCCCTCACCCCTCCCTCTCCTTCGTACCTCTCCCTCACCCCTCCCTCTCCTTCGTACCTCTCCCTCACCCCTTCCTCTCCTTCGTACCTCTCCCTCACCCCTTCCTCTCCTTCGTACCTCTCTCTCGCCCGTAACCCTCATCATACCACCTCACTCTTTGTTCGGTGCTGGAGAGGGACGCCCTCACGTGGTGGCACCGATACAGCCGGGTGGTGGAGCTGCC
>NC_136959.1:55228390-55388390 GCF_032717465.1 Coenobita brevimanus | reverse complement strand
GCTGAAATATAGAAGTAGATTTGACGCGACCGTGAGAGGGTAAGTAGAGTTAAAGACACTGCTAATATGTAACTCCTTCAACTGGGTGGCGTTTTGTTTTCCTTTATCCTTGTTACCACCAGCCGATTTTATCCAGGGAACGAGTTGATAAAGATGATGGTGATAACAGTATAAATGGGTGACGTAAGCAATGGCGGTGATGATGAATTTGGCAGTGTTATATATATTTCCTCTTCAGAAACGCAGGTGCCCAAGGCTAGGTTACGGATTTAATGGAAGATTGGCCAATTACTTTTCCAATGACTGGGATCTTGGGCAATAATCCCCAACCAGCTCTTGGATTCACACCCTAAATGGACCACACCCGGTTGGAGCGCCTTAACACACTAGACAAACAGGCATCGCAAGGAGGAAAATAATGGAAATGGTTGTGATGATGATGGTGATAACAGCAAAGAGGGTAATAAAGGTATAGCACTGGAAACAGGATGGTGATGATAGTGAGGAGGCAAGATAGGAGCATATTAATGATGATGCTGATGGCGATTAAGGTCATGATGGTGGTGAAAACGGTAATAAGGAAGGACGATCATGGAGAGGATAATGAGGGTAGGGAAGGGAGAGAATATATGTGCACAGTGCCGTCCTCTCAGTTCACCGAAGTGACGGGCCGTAGCTAATGTCAGCTATGAGGTACGTGATCCGCAAAGAAAGACGAGAGAGAGAGAGAGAGAGAGAGAGAGAGAGAGAGAGAGAGAGAGAGAGAGAGAGAGAGAGAGAGAGAAGCATATATTAACGGGCAGGGAAAGAATGCTCTAGCAAATGCATAAAGTGCTAAAATTGGCCTTGAATTTTGGACACATAAAATTTCTAAGTTCAGCAGACAGTTTGGTTGTACTCTGAATAAACTGAAACGGGGAATGATATAACTATCAATAACAAGCACATAAATTTAGCACTTATATGACTGGGACAACCTCTGTATTGTAGTCCAAGTCACATCAGACGATTTTAATCATCTGAGAGTTAGTCATGGGAACTTCACAGGAAATAATGACACCATGAACCCTTTCGTGGTCCAAAGCTATAGTATTCTATTCGAACTGATAGCAGAGGATTTTGTTTTCGGTTCAGAGTGAGTCATAGGAACTTGAAAGTGTAAAAAGTCACCATTAACTTTCTCGTGATCCAGACAACCCTAGCATTCCATTTAAGCTAACGTCAGGCGATTTTATTCAGCTGAGAATGAGTCAAACCTGTGAGAGTAATAGGTGAGATAAAACTGCCAGTGCTTTAAGTCCGATGTACAGACACAATTTACATCAGAACAGGAAATGGTGAATTATGATGCCTGGTCAGACCTACAAGGGATTAAAACCCACGCTTTCTCGCCTCACTGGTTAGCCAGAGAACACGACAAATACTGGCGTGTTGACAAGAGGATATACACACACAGCGTTACCATTAATATACTGCATCCGTTTTCAGTGGGTGGAGCTTAAGGTGTCACTCGTTCACTGACCTTCACTGTATTGTAGCGGAGAAGCTCTTTGATGTAACTGCCAACACCCAGACGTCCCTTGACTTCCACGATATTGTATGTGCTGTATGTATGCATTATCAAACCAACGATGCAGGATGGTATTATTTTGGGCATCGCGCTCTATGCCGTTGCATTATATTTAGCCCGTGTGTGTGTGTGTGTGTGTGTGTGTGTGTGTGTGTGTGTGTGTGTGTGTGTGTGTGTGTGTGCTTTAACTTCTAGGCTATTTGACAGATCCAAACGAAACTTCCCAGGTGAGTTCGTCGGGTTACTAGGAGGGTCTTCCACTATATACAATTTTCCAACCACGGTTTTTAGAGGGGTCAGTCCCATCTTACCAAGTAAAAAAGTCTCAGGCAGGATTGGATCAAATTCTTTTCAGAGGTCACACACAAATACAAATAATTTTGAAGTTATGATACAAAAAACAAATACAAATACTTCTATTCCCAAATTCAAAAATGCAATTACAAATACAAATACCTACGTATCAGAATTACATTTTATCATCATTAATGCACGGAAAATTTCACAAATTGCCTGTAAGTAACAACACATAAAACAATATGAAGAAATACAAATACAAATTAAAAATACTTTTTTTTCTGGGTGCTAAAATACATTTACAAATACAAATACTTTGAAAATGTATTTAAATACACTTCAAATACAAATACACTCGTATCTGATCCACCACTGGTCTCAGGAGGGCTGAAATAGCTTTGCCATCTTAGCACACACTCTACCATGGACTTCATCCGTAATACATTTGGGGAGCGTGAACCCCTCCAGTGATTCTTGGGGGGGTCAACCCTCCCTCCCAAAATAAAAATTATCAGAAATACGGGAAAAATCTGAATGAAACTTCCCAGGTGGGTACGTGTGGTTACTCCGAATGTCATCCACTATACAGTATGCAGTTTCTCAACCATGAGTTTACGAGGACTAGCCCTTCTCACCTAAGTAAAAATTCTCAGAATAGTGAAAAGAGGGCAGATATGGCTTTGATATCTTAGTACATGTACAATGGAGTCTCATCCGTAATGCGATATTTGGGGAGCGTGACATCCCCCATCCCCTCCAATAATTCTTGCAGGTTCAACCCCCTTCCAAAAATAAAAACGATCAGAAATGTGTGAAAGTAAGCACATGGATTTCAACTAAATCGACATACATATTACAGAACCGGGCAAGTAGCTTCCATGTTTTCTCTGAATGACAGGAAGAAACTGCACATCTGCATTATTATACATTGATTTATCTTGCGAAAATATCTCACAAAGGCGGGGTTATCCATACCGAAGTAAGCGATTACCTCACTCGCACTCGATATTTGATTCACTACCCAATACAGAACAACAAAAAAGAAGAGTGGAAGTGTGAGCATAACGACAAACTATACTACGCTGAAGTATAATGTGGTTTACCGTCCACCAAAATGGCGTTCAACTGACTACATGATGTCCCTAGAGTAGTTCAATTGAAGCTACATGTCAGTCTGTACTGGTACGGAACTTTAGTACATTATTAAAACTGGGAGCACTGAGGGGTGAGTAAGCCCTAAAGTTTTTATGATAATTCCTGAAGTGTGTGATGATAAGAGAACATACCAACCTTTACATATCATCGCCGACTGTAATGTGGGATGGAGGCTAATGACATCTGACTATTACAGCTGTTCCATAAGTGACTGCCAAAAAAAAGTCCTCCATACACCTTCGCCTACTCAGTTTTAACAGTACGGCCGTTTATCTGTCAAACCTGATCGCAAATAATGTCATGTAGAAAGCGGCTCACATACATGACTCAATTTCCCACCCTAATCACAAGAGCATTCGATTGTTCATATTTCCCTAGGTGGACAATCAGCCTCTTGACTCTGATGTGTACTGTCGATTTTTTCTTGCTACATCCAGACGATTATATTAATCTTACAGAGGCGTTTTGTAGTTTAGGGATCAATGAAGGTCATATCTGATCCACCTGGTTCGTAAAGGCTCTCCTAAACTGAAAATTATCGGCAAGTAACAAGAAATAAAATATAAAATATGTCATAGGAGTGAGGCAGTTAATAATTCGATATACACCTGGTATTCACTTAACCAAAACAGAATATCCGTGTCCGTACAGTCAGTCCGTTTGATATTACATTTAATTGTACCAGACACGTGGAACAATTTTAAGTCTTTCGCTCCAATAACGTATTTTTCATTTCAATCAGGCGACCACCAGACGATTCTATTCCCCCTCGAAAAGACCTCTCTCACCGTATTGTTTTGTTTTCCAGTTAAGTTTTTCAAGGCTAGAAATATTTTAACTTTTTTTTTTTTTTTTTTTTTTTTTTTTTTTTTATGCGAGGAAGAAGGAACCAAAGGCCATGAGCCCGCAGTAACAGTTCCCTCCAAGAGAAAAACAAAATACAATAGAGAGCCAAATTCAAGATCCGATCATTTTGAGATGCCTGGACACACTACGTTTGAAAGACTGGAGATCATAGGCAGGAGGAAATACAGACAGAGGGAGACAGTTCCAGAGCTGACCTGTTGCATAAATGAAAGACTGGGAGTAACGGTTAACTCTTGCATTAGAGAGTTGGACAGAAAAGGGATGAGAGTTTGCTGCCAGACGGGTGCTACGCGCCCGTCGTAGAGGTGGAGGAATGCAAGCAGACAGTTCAGAGGAGCAGTGACCATTAAAGTAGCGATAGAAAAGAGATAAAGATGCAACAGTGCGGCGAAGAGACAGAGGTTGAAGGGAGTCAGTAAGAGGAGGAGAGTTAATGAGACGAAAAGCCTTTGACTCCACCCTATTGAGAAGAGCTGTATGTGGGGGAGCCTCCCCACACATGAGAGTTGTACTCCACACAGGGGCGGATCAAACCCTGTATAGAGTCAACAATTGTGCAGGGGTAAAGAAAGAGCGGAGTCGGCTTAGTACACCCAATCTCTGGAAGCAGATTTTACAAGAGATGTAATATGATCTTTCCAAGATAAGTCCTGAGTAAATGAAACCCCAAGCATGTTCAAGGATGATGCAGGATTAATCTGAATATTATTAAACATTAGTGGGTATACCTGTGGAAGATTTTGTCGGGTTGATAGGTGTAAGAACTGAGTCTTAGATGCATTAAAGACAACCATATTATTTTTACCCCCAGTCAGAGATATGAGCCAAGTCAGACATTAGGGTGTGCCATAGCCTCATCCCTTGTTTCTTGAAGTAACTGTTGAGATGGGCGTTGGTGAACCGAATGGAAAGATGAAGGGTGGAGTCATCAGCGTATGAGTGGATAGGGTTAGATGTACAGCTTAGAAGATCATTGATGAATAAAAGGAAGAGAGTTGGTGATAGGACAGAGCCCTGAGGAACACCACTGTTGATAGATCTAGGAGAAGAACGATGGCCGTCTACGACAGCGGCTATAGAACGACCAGAAAGGAAGCTAGCGATGAAGGCACAGATAGAAGGATAGAAACCTTAAGAGTGCAGTTTGGAAATTAAAGATTTATGCCAGACACCATCGAAAGCCTTTGAGATGTCAAGTGCAATGGTAAAGCCTTCGCCAAAGTCCTGAGAAGGAGGATGACCAGGAGTCTGAAAGGTAGGTAAGAAGATCACCAATGAAACGTCCCTGGCGGATCCCATACTGACTATCGGAAAGACGGTTGTGATAGCAAAGATGCCTTAAAATTTTTTTATTAAGAATTGACTCGAAAACTTTTGAAATACAGGACGTTAAAGCAATTGGACGATAGTTGGAGGGTTGGGAGTGGTCACCCTTCTTTGGGACTGGCTGAATGAGAGCAAACTTCCAGCAAGAAGGAAAGGTACAAGTTGACAGACAAAGGCAAAATAGTTTGCCTAGGCAGGGTGTAAGCACAGAAGCACAGTTTTTGAGAACAACATCAGGCCCATATGCCTTGTTAGTACTGAGGCCAGTAATGGCAGAAAATACATCAACTGAAGAAATTTTAATGTCAGCCATGAGGAAGTCAGAGGGGGGAAGTGATGGAGGAACAGCACCGGAATCGTCTAAGGTGGAATTGGAGGAGAAAGTTCAGCGAAGAGATCTGCTTTATCAGTAGAAGAAACAGCTACAGAACCATCAGAGTAGAAAAGAGGAGGGAAGGATGATGAGGTAAAGTTGTTAGAAAGATTTTTGGCAAGGTGCCAGAAGGAGCGAGAAGAATTCGAGTTGGAGAGTTGAGAGCATTTAGTATGGATGAAATTATTTTTAGTAGAGCGAAGAACAGACTTAGCACGATTCCGGGCAGAAACGTAAAGATTATGTGATTCAGGGGTGGGTTGGCTCCGGCACCTTTTTTGTAGGCCTTCTCCTTGTTGTGGACAGCATTAGAACAAGCGTGATTAAACCAAGGCTTTCTTGCGTTAGTCAAAGGATATGAGAAAGGAATGTATGCTTCCATGCCCGAGAGAATAACCTCCGTAATGCGCAAGGCACACTCAGATGGCTCACGGCCATGGAAGCAATAATCATTCCAGGAAAATCAAAGAAGTACTGCCTGAGGGCCTCCCAGTCCGCAGCTCCAAAATGCCAGAGACGACGTTTCCCTGGAGGGTCCGCAGGGCCGTACTGGAGCGATAGGACAGGTTAAAGTAATGAGGTTGTGATCGGAGGAGCCAACCGAGAGACAAGATTAACAGCGTAAGTAAAAGGATTAGTTGTAAGGAAGAGGTCAAGTATGTTGGAGCCTTCTCCAAGGCGGTTAGGGATATGGGTAGGGTGCTGTACAAGCTGCTCAAGGTCATTAAGGAGAGAAAAGATGTAGGCTTGTTCACCAGGTGGATCAGTGAAAGGAGAGGAGAGCTAAAGGTGGTGGTGAACATTGAAATCCCCTAGAATGGAGATTTCAGAGAAAGGAGAAATGGATAGAATTTGTTCCATCATAGAAGTAAGATAGACGAAGAATTTTTTGATAGTCAGTAGAATTAGGGGATAAGTAAACAGCACAGATATATTTAGTCAGAGAATGACAGGAAAGCCGAAGCCAGAGAGTGGAGAATTCAGAAGAATCAAGTTCAGGAACACGAGAGCAAGATAAGTCGTTGCGTATGTATACACAACAGCCACCTTTGGCTTTGAAATGAGTATAGAGAAAGTAGGAGGATACAGAAAAGGGTTTGCTGTCAGTTGCCTCAGACAGCTGAGTCTCCGTTAGAAAAAGGTGAGGTTTAGAGGAGGAGAGGTGGTGCTCAACAGAGCGAAAGTTAGATGAAAGGCCGCGAATGTTGCAGAAATGAAGAAGAAGAGAGTCAGACAGTGGTTCCAGGCACCTCGAGTCGTCACCGGGAGAGGGGCAGATGGCGGGGGCATTTATGGTCCCCCCCCCTGGGGACTCCGAGGCTGGGTGAATCAACGCCATTTTTGGTTAATTTTGAATAGGAAGTGTAGTGTGTACTGTGCATGTAGTTTGGTGAAGATAGATAGAGAAATTTGTACTGGAGAGCATGCTGGCCTACTCTCTGTGTAACTGAGACACTGAAAAAGTTCAGCAAAGGGGAATGGTCAGGAACTAGTCCTGAGGGCTGATGAAACGGGAGCTCCAGCACTCCCTGTCATCAGCTTTCCATCCACCTCGGGAGTACTGCCCTGCTCGACTGGTGCTACACATCAAGCGATTACAGTCAGAGTGGATGTTGCTTTCCTTAAAAAAGATAAAAAAAATCCAGTAATCCTTGTCAAGTCTGGAGCAATCTGACTAACACCAGATGGTTTTATTTTTTATTTTTTTTTTTACTGTAACTGTGAGACAATTTTATTTAGCTTGGGAAAGGCGTCCATAGGTTTGTGACGGTTAGAAACAAACTCGTTATGAATTAAAGCCAGATATCTAGTGAGGATCTTAAGATTTAGGTGGCTGGTCCCTGTATCTTTGCAACTTTCTCTTCTATCCTTTCAGTCATCCTGCTCACTTCCTCCTTTCTGTCTTAATGTCTTTCCTCCTGATCATCCCCCCCCCCTCTCTATCCCTCCCGTCTCTGTTACATTTCCTCCCCATCCTCCATCTCTATTTCCCTTCCTCCCCATTTCCCCCTCTCATATCCCCTCCTTCTTCATCCCCATCCCAGTTGCCCTTCTCCCCAGCGGAAATGAACAAAGGACATACAACTCTTTCCTGCCAACTTCCTGCCCACCACCTCCCCCTTCCTCCTTTCTCTTCTCATATACTGCTGGCCTCACCCCCCCCCCTCCCACAAAGCCACTACCTTAGAACGACCACCACCACCACCACTCACCACACACTTCACTACCACCACCACCACCACCACCCACTTCACTACCACCACCACCACCACCCACCACACACTTCACTACCACCACCATCACCACCCACCACACACTTCACTACCACCACCACCACCCACCACACACTTCACTACCACCACCAACACCACCACCCACCACACATTTCACGACCACCACCACCACCACCCACCACACACTTCACGACCACCAACACCACAACCCACCACACACTTCACGACCACCACCACCATCACCCACCACACACTTCACGACCACCACCACCATCACCCACCACACACTTCACGACCACCACCACCACCACCACCACCTACTACACATTTCACTACCACCGCCACCACCATCCACCACAAACTTCACTACCACCACAACCACCACTCACCGCACACTTCACGACCACCACCACCACCTACCACACACTTCACGACGACGACCACCACCACCACCACCCACCACACACTTCACGACCACCACCACCACCACACAAACACTTAACTACCATCCCCGCCACCAAACATTTCACTACTACTACCACCACACACTTCACGACCACCACCACCACCACCACCCACCACACACTTCACGACCACCACCACCACAACCCACCACACACTTCACTACCACCACCACCACCCACCACACACTTCACGACCACCACCACCACTTTCCACCACACACTTCACGACCACCATCACCACCACCACCACCGCACACTTCACGACCACCACCACCACACATTTCACGACCACCAACACCACAACCCACCACACACTTCACGACCACCACCACCATCACCCACCACACACTTCACGACCACCACCACCATCACCCACCACACACTTCACGACCACCACCACCACCACCCACCACACATTTCACTACCACCGCCACCACCAACCACCACAAACTTCACTACCACCACAACCACCACTCACCGCACACTTCACGACCACCACCACCACCTACCACACACTTCACGACGACGACCACCACCACCACCACCACCCACCACACACTTCACGACCACCACCACCACCACACAAACACTTTACTACCATCCCCGCCACCAAACATTTCACTACTACTACCACCACACACTTCACGACCACCACCACCACCACCACCACCCACCACACACTTCACGACCACCACCACCACAACCCACCACACACTTCACTACCACCACCACCACCCACCACACACTTCACGACCACCACCACCACTTTCCACCACACACTTCACGACCACCATCACCACCACCGCACATTTCACGACCACCACCACCACACATTTCACGACCACCACCACCACCACCCACTTCACGACCACCAACACCACCACCCACCACACTCTTCACGACCACCACCACCATCACCCACCACACACTTCACGACCAACACCACCATCACCCACCACACACTTCACGACCACCGCCACCACCACCCACCACACATTTCACTACCACCGCCACCACCATCCACCACACACTTCACTACCACCACAGCCACCACTCACCGCACACTTCACGACCACCACCACCACCTACCACACACTTCACGACGACGACAACCACCACCACCACCCACCACACACTTCACGACCACCACCACCACCACCACACAAACACTTTACTACCATCCCTGCCACCAAACATTTCACTACTACTACCACCACACACTTCACCACCACCACCATCACCACCACCACCAGAGTTACACAGCAGCAGCAGCAGGTCCAAAATAACCCCTGCCGTAGGGTACCTTGTCACAGCAGCTTACTCGGGGCCGCCATGTGGATAATTGAAGTGCCGGGCAAACTGGCTCCAAGGATTTTACCCACACCCTACCCCAGCCACCTTTCATAATTCATATACACTTTTACATGTACTGCCTGCTTGTGCATGAAAGAAATTATGGTAAACGTTGAAACATACCTGATCGAGTTACAATTTACGTATATCGAGATTACCGAGAAGTTTTAAAATATTTTAATTACGAACAGGTAGGGCCAGACAGATATTTTTGAAGGGAATTCTAACAATAAGCAAACGATTAAGTTTCTTAGCTTTCCCTATTGATACTGAAGACTCTGAACAATTTAAATATATGCAAACTACTGTTTAACCAAAGTTGCACAGAAAGTGTTATCTAATTTCCATGAAATTTTGGAACTTGCTATTACGACTCACTAGTATTTCGTGCATCTTGGTGGTCGGGTAAGTGGTGGCGACCCAGGCCAACACAGGCGACACATAAGGTTGCTCCGTGGCGCCACTGCCATTACTGTACAGTCGTATAATACGAGTATAGTGCAGTACTGAGTGTGTCATAGAGGGCTTCGTAGCACCTCTTCCTTAGCGACTTATTCTGCATATTATTAGTTAGCAGTCTCTAGAATGTTATTGATGTTGGTTGGCTTCAGTAACATACGAGAAGGTACTGAGTATAATGTTCAGAATAACTGTCTGAAGAACAGTCATTTTCAGTACAACCCGCTCACGCTAGCTAGAAGGCGAGTTGATTCCAGGAGTGTTTCTGCACAACATAAATAACTGCGATAAAATTCTGGCCTTTTGTTTGTGATTTTTTTTCGATGTAATGTTTGATTCCTACATTACCAGGACGTCTTCTCATTCTATTATTGCTATGTCCAGACGATTAATGAAGGCTGTGTCTAACCTCCGCAGTTCGAAAACGTTCCCAAGCTGAAAAAAAGCTATCAAAGGTACTCAGTAAAATATATATTATCTGACTAAAGAGGGTGATATGGAAGTAAATTTAATAGAGAACAAACCACTTTATGATCATACCCCAACCTTTCAGTACGCCCTATTCCCTTCCTCTATCGTATCCCCTTAATTACTCTCCATACTTTCTCTGCTGACCAGTACCCCCTCCCCACAGGCAAGGTGGTGCCGTACGTGGAGTTCACCGTAGCCCACGCGTCGATGCTCACCATTTTGGCTATCACGGTAGAACGGTACCGTGCCATCTGCCACCCCCTTGCCGCCGCCACCACCGCCTGCACCGCCACCAGGGCAGCTGCATCATGTGTCCTGGTGTGGGCCCTAGCAACCACACTCACCAGGTACGTGTCTGCAGGTGGATGGAGGGTAAAGGAGGCAGCTGTATCTGTGTTTATCAGCTGTCATCCTTACTACACCGAACTGTAAGTCCTCGGTATATGTTGCTTTTTTTTTCTTCTTCTTCTTAACTCCACAGCAAATTACAGAAAATTGCTCAAGTTCAGCTGCTACCTGTAACCCATATTTGCCGTTTCCCCCAGCACACAATACCAGCTGTGTGGATTGTGTTATGATGTTTTAGGACACATCCCTGACTAATAAAGAGGACTGCCTATGACAATTATGCCAGTTCGGAACTCACACTTCAGATCCTTCCTGTTTTTTTAGGGAAAGAAGTACGTGAATGCGTTGGTCAAGAGAAAGAAGAATAACATGAATAATTTCGGTTGAAACTACCCTAAAAACAGAAGGTTATTTTGGAAATAGATGTGAAAGTGAATGTGAACAAAAGTGTGACAATGTAACGAGTCGTTGTAGAGGAATACTGCCAAACGGAAATAACACTTAGAACAGATGGGACCGATAAACACAGGGGGTTGGTGAATATGATTCGTTTGGTAGTCCACAGGGAAGGAATATTGTGCCTGAGAATATGAATGCGACAAAAATGAAGACTGTGATAAAGAAATTGAAGAAGAGGAAAGTGGCAGGTGTTGAGGCATAAATGGAGGCGATAAATGTATTGCAGGACGAGACGCGAAATATGTGTGGGAAATTTGTCAGAGGGTCTGGATGTGTGGGGATCGTTTTGCCTTTCACCGCCAGTGTCTAGAATTAATTAACCTTGCATCGAACCCCCATCCCCCTGATAGGACACGAGGCCTGCATGGTGCATGGATGGATGATGAAGCGTAGAGTGACCAATGAGAAATGGGCAACCCCTCGAAATTCTGATCTTGAACCCCACAGGGGAAAAAAAAATCATAATTCACTTCGTTTTAGTACGACTCTCATCAACTGTAGAGTAAAGACTGTTCCAGCGACTACAGTTTCATGTGCATCTCCATACATACTTCACTCATCCCCTCCTGTCCGTCACTATTTTGCTTTTCCAACTTCATACCTCGCTTTCTCACATTCACTCATTTATCACATCAAACATTTCTTCTCTCCTTGCACGCCTCTTCCTACACCGCAACTCATTCATACACTCCTATAATATCCATTCCCTCTACATGACCATGCCAGGAAGAGAATGAGGGGAACTGTTGAAGTACGAATAATAATGACAGAGATAGTGGAGGGCTGTGAGAGGGAGAAAAAATAAGAGAAGTAATGAGATGGAGGAGGGAGAAATGTAGAGGGCATGGGAAGGTGAGTGCAAAGGAGAGATAATAGGAAGAGAGGAGGACAGGGAGGGAATGGAAGAGTAATAGTCAGAGGGGAGAGATGAAAGAGGTAAGGGGAGGAGAGGGGAGGGAAGGGGGAGGATGAGAGGAGACAAGGGGGAGGGTAGTGGGGATGGGGAGGAGGGCATCGGTCTGAGCAAAGAGAGTAATTGAATATGGTATGAGGGGAGGAATACTGGAAGCAAATGGAGGAGTTGGGGAGGGAGAGGAAGATGGAGAAGGGAAAAAAGAGAAGAAGAAAATTAGGAAAGAGAAGAAAAAGGAGGATGAGATGGGAGAGTAGAAATATAAAAGGGAAAAAGTAAGTAAACATGAAAGGAAGGGAAGAGGAGAAGAAAACAGGAAGACAGGGGAGGAGGGAGACAAGGAAAGGAAGAAATGAGATGAAAATGAGGATGCAGAAGAGAGGCGAAGTAAAGAGGAGGAGAAACAGGAGAAAGGGAGTGCGGATGAAGAGAAACCATGGGTCTGAAATCATCGAGAGAAGAAAAAGAGCAAAGTGAAAATGATGGGAAGAATGAAGCGAGGGAGGAGAAGAAAAAGGAATATGAGAGGAACAGAAGGAAAAAGAAGAAAAAAAAAAGGAAAGATGGAAGGATAGTAAAGAGAAGAGATATGGATGATGAAGTATGAGGCAATAACGGGATGTGATGGATGGCGAAGAATATGAGTAAGATATAAGATAAAAATAGAAGACACAGAAGGAAAGGCACGAGAAAAATTATGGGAAGACAGGAACACTGTCATCATCATCATCACATTTCAGCTACCAACATTGTACCTGGGATGGGCATAATTCCTGAAAACAGTGTTCCCATACTTTGCCTCAGCACCAATTCATTTACCTTATCACACAGTCTTCTCGTTCTGTTGCGTCGCCATCTAAAATCGCACTCCAAGCAAGTAAACAGAGCGCAGAGAGCGCAAACTTCCATCACCTTTACCAGACAACTCAGTTCACCACTAAAATTTAATCAGCTCTTCATTGGTCGATGACCCACATATCCACAAAATTTCACTGAAATCCATAAATTACGTTTTGGGATATCTTGTGGACGAACAAACAAAAAACAGTCCTGAACCGGGACTCGAACTCAGATCCCCACCAACGTGTAATCAACTTTTTATTGGCCCATGACCCGCTTATCAAAAAAAAAAAAAAATCATTGAAATTCATTTATAGCTTTTTGATATGTAAAAAAAAAAAAAAAAAAAAAAAAAAAAAAAAAAAAAGTCCTGAACCGGCAATAAATGCATCACATTTTCTGATGTTTACAAAATCTGTATATCTTCATCTGACATTCTTTTACAAAAGCACATACTGTATATATCACCATTTCTGCTCACTTAGACTACATATATTTCCAGACATCAATTTCTTCTATATTCACCAAGTTTCCCTACGATCCCACGTCACACAAATGCCCCACAACCAAGCAGTAGGTAAACAATGCGCGTATATTTGCATTCATTACTTATTCAAAATGTTTTCCTTTCTCTCTCTCTTATTTCCCCGTTACTAGGCACCTGTTTTCCATTACCACCCTTCATATATTCTCATTTTTTGACCTTCACTTTCGCATTTTTTTTCATTTCTTCACCAAACAACTTTATGATTTGTTAGAACTTGGCGATGATTTTTCTTCGTAACTCATCATGTGCCCCATTTTTCATCTCACTTAACAGCTTCTTAATTTTTGCTCTCAATATATTTTCTTTTTCGCTCACCTCAAGGGCAACGTGAGGGAGGAGATAATGAGAGGAAGCGAAGGGGAAAAAAAAAAGAAAATGAAAGAAGAAAAGTATTGGTGGTGGAGTCAACGTGTTCAGGCAGAAAAAAAAAAAAAAAACGGAAAGAAAATAAGAAAAGAATACTGAAACTAAAAACAATGAAATTATTAACCCAGTCATGGTTAGGAAAGCTCTAGAATTTTGTTCCACTTAAGGTCAAACAATAATATTTTGCTAAGAGGGACGTAAGAATCTGAAACTATTACGTGAACTAATAAATAAAAAAAGGTCACATGGAGAATTATCAAGAAAAATGGATGCCAACTTTCCACACCACTAACTCATTTTAGGAAGAAATGTGAAAATGCAGACCCTTGGGAAGAAACGCGAAAATGCTGACAGGAAAAAAAAAAAAAAAAAAAAAAAAAAAAAAAAAATGGTGTGAAGGATGGACATGTAAAACAGGTACCAAATGGCGGAGGAATATGAGGCAGGGGAAAAATATTGAGAGAGAGAGAGAAAAAAAAGAAAGAAACAGATGATCAGAGAGAGAAAGAGAGAGAGAGAGAGAGAGAACGGGAGGGGGGAACATAGGTAACTGAGGAAAAAGAAGAAAACAGAAAAAGGCGGAATTGTGTTAAAAGAAAATAAAAGAATGTCGGGATGCGGTGATGTAAATGGAAGAAAAAAAGGAGTAGCCTATGATATGGAAAACAGATGTAAACTACATTAGAGAGAGAGAGAGAGAGAGGAACCTGCCATAAACAAAATACACACAATCTTCATATTTTCTGTACTTCCTCATCTTCCCTACTTCTCTCTCTCTCTCTCTCCTTCCTCCCTTCCTCATTACGCCTCTCCTTCATCAGTAACCCTTGGAGTATAATGACGTTTAAGGTATACTCTTGTTACTACCAGACAATTTTATTCAGCTGAGGAAAGACTGCGAACTGGATGGATTTACAGCATTCATAAACCCTGCCGGTACGAGAGCCCTTTCTTGAGTTGTGTATAATCGTCTTCAGGTAGTAATAATAATGAACAAATCTTAGACGTCATCGTGGTGAAAGGGTGAGTTATCATTATTCATATTATTCTCACTCACTTCATTATTCTTATTCCGTCCTCTTTCCTTTTTGTGTCACTTCTCCCTTTGACGCTTCTTCACTTTCTTCTCTGTACTGGTACGTCTTTTCCCCTCCTTCATCTCTCCACCTCCCATTTCCCACTTCAGTGACGTATGTACCATCATAGTTTTATTCCCAATATCTCAAGATTATTTTATTTAGCTGAGACTTTTTTAAAACTGTAGGGGTTTGACTTATATTCAAATAACCTCTCCACGACAAGAGATCTTCCTAAGTTGCATAAAACCGTCTAAATGTAGCGTTATTAAAATGAAAAAGTCATCACCATACCGAAGGTGTCAATACGTGCTTATAACAATACGGTACTTTCCTCCTTCTCTCTCTCTCTCTCTAAACTTTCACGACCATTTTTCTACACAGGCACACAATGGCGATCATTCTCAATTCTTCCTGCCGACTGAGACTTTCTTCTGGAGGGAATGGTAGCCAGTTGAAGGCAGGAGAATGGCTTCTACTTTAATGCAGTTTTGTCGTTCCCAGAAAAGATGTTAGCCAAAGTCCACTCGATAAAAATCAATACCGTCTCTACCGTGGCTGTCCTCTTTACTGCCCACCGTTTCCTCTTCTCCCTCTCCCTTCCGCCTCTACCCATACCCTCATACCACCCTAACTACTCTTCCCCCAAACCCGCTGTCCTCTACTATTGCCCTATCCCCCCTCACCCATCACCGTCTCCCCTCCCCTTTTCCCCCACCCATTCTCTCATTACCCCCAACCCTCTCTCCCACGCCCATCCCCTTTTCCCGAAGCTCTCCCCTCTTCCCTCACCCCCTTACACCCACCCATTCCCCCCTCACCCACATCCCCTCCCCTTAACCCCACCCATTCCCCTCTCATCCCATCCCCTCCTCTCACACCCTCAATCATTCCGTTCTCATTCTATCCCCTCCCCTCTCACCCTCACCCTGTCCTTCACCACACAGACCATCATTACTTTCCATTCTTCTTCCTCCCCGCACCAATCTACCTTCCGCCTTCCCCCCACCTTCCCTCTACTCTGTCCCCCCCCCTCTCCCATCCTCTGTCCAATCCCTTCTTCTCTCCCTCCCTTACTCTGTCCTACCTCTCCTTCCCCCCCCCATTCCTTTTTCTCCATTCCATTCCTCTTTTACTTCGTCCCACCCCTCCTTCTCCCCCTCTTTTTTTCCGTCCCACCTCTTCCTCTTCCCCCTCCTCTCCTCCGTACCACATCTCCCGCTCTCCTCTCCTTCCCTCCGCTTCATCCCTCCTTTCCTCCATACCAACCCTCTTTTCCTCCCCTCCTTCCCGCCATCCTACCCCTCCTTCCCTCTGTCCCACCTCTTTCCTTTCCTCTGTCCACCTTCTCCTTCTCCTCTCCCCGTTCCTTTACCTCGCCCCTCCGTCTCCCCTCCCAAAGCCGCCGGTAGGACAATGGTTAACACATCCAATTCGCGAGTTGGACAATTGGGCAAAGACTGTTACATCCCTGTCCCTCTTCCACACCCATACAACTGGGGACCTGGATGTAACACTGATCGTTGTGAGTCGTCTTGTAGCCAAATATAAAGACAGCAGGAAAAAAAAAGTGTCTACCTTGGTGATCCTCGTGTTGTCGATAGGTGTACTCGTAAATTTAATCTTTCTTCTTTTACCCTTCCTTCTGACCCAACCCTCTTTGTTTCCTTCCTCCTCCTTGCCTCACCTCACCTTCTTTCCTCCCACTTCTCTCCCCCACCTTACTTTCTTCCATCTCCTTTCCTCCCCTATGTCTTTTTTCCCCATCCCCTTCCTCCATCTCACCCCTCCATCCCTCCCTCTCTCTACTGCATTTCACCACCTCTTCAATCCCATCAATCCTTCCCTTTCCTCTTTCTCCTACACTCCCTCCTCCCTCTTCGTCCCCTCCCTGTCTTTACCCGCCATCTCTGTCCCATCCCATCCCATCCCATCCCACCCCCTCCCTACCTCTCCCTCCCTCTCTCCTGCCCCTCCTCTTTTCCCCATGGCTCCTGCATCTCTCCCAATCTCCATCTTCTTCCACTTTCTCACTTCCTTCTCCGTCTCCCTCTCTCTGCATTCCACCCTGCTCTCTACTCCTTCCCTCCCCTGCCCCTGCCTGCATCCCTGCCCCCTCCCCCGTGCAGCCACAAGTCGCTAACTAGTTTTGAGTAGTGGATAATTACCTTTCAGCTCTTAATTACTGGCGCCTGGACGTCTTACGGGGGAGGGAGAAGGAAGGAGGGGAGAGGAGGGGAGGGAGAAGGAAGGAGGGGAGGGAGAAGGAAGGAGGGGAGAGGAGGGGAGGGAGAAGGAAGGAGGGGAGAGGAGGGGAGGGAGAAGGAAGGAGGGAAGAGGAGGGGATGACAGAGGGAGAAGGAATGTGGAAAAAAAAGTGGGAGAAGATATGAGAGATGGGGAGGGAAGGGGAAGGGAGAGAGAATGAAAGTTAGAGGAAGGGAGGGGACAGGAGAGGGAGGAAGATTGCGAGACTGAGGGGGAGGGAGCATGGAGGGAGAAGGAAAGGCGTACAGGAAGGATGGGAAGGATGACGAATGGGAGATAAAAGGAATGTAAGGAAAAAGAATGTCATAGTAAGGAGGAAGGAAAGGAGGAGGAAGAAGGGAGAGAAGGAAAAGGGAGCTAAGAAAGAAGAATGTGGGAGAGAAGGGGAAGAGGGAGAAGAGGAATTATGCAAGGGAGAAGGAAGGGAGGAGGAATTTGGGAGGAAAAGAAAGAGGGGAAATGACTGGTGAGGAGAGGGAGGGAGATGAAGTGAAGGAGTGAGGGAGAGGTGAGAGGAGGACAGAAGGAAGAAAGAACTGAAGAGTGAGAAGGAAGCTGGATGTGTGGGGGCGTGGAGGAGAGAAAGAAGGAATGTGGGAGAGAAAGGAAAACGTAAGAGTGAACGAGAGAGAAGGGACGAAATGAAACACGTAAATTCGGGGATGGTAAAGGAGAGGCAAAGGAATGTGAGAGGCTGAGGGAGACACGGAGGAAAAATGGAGGAAAGGAGGTGATGAGAAGGAAGGGAAAGGAGAAAGATATATGAGTCAGGGAGGGAATAAGAGAGAGTGTTTGTGAGAAGGAAGAGGAATGAAAGAAACAGTGAGAGAAAGGGACGAAGAGGAAGGAATAACATGAGAGAAAGAATGAGGAGAATCGTGAGAATTTTCAAGAAGGGGATGGAGAGAGAGAGAGAGAGAGAGAGAGAGAGAGAGAATGGTGAGCGAGAATGAGGAGGCGTGGGAGAGGGAGTTAAAAATTAGAGTGAAGAAAAGTGGAAGCAGAAAATTACGGAGGGGGGAGGGAGGGAGAGAGAGAGAGAGAGAGAGAGAGAGAGAGAGAGAGAGAGAGAGAGACAGAGAGAGAGAGAGAGAAGACAGACAGACAGACAGACAGACAGACAGACAGAGCGCAAAGATACAGCAAAGTCCTAGATAGACTCGGAATCTCTAGAATAAGCTCCTTGGGTGGAAATGTTTAGGGACAAAGAAAAGCACATATTGGGGCTTTGCAAATTTGGAGCACCTTGCATGTAAAGACCAGTCGGGTGTGACTGACTGACCGGCCCGCTCCTAAAGATCTTCCTATTTCTAAAATATTATATATATATATATATATATATATATATATATATATATATATATATATACTGAGAGAGAGAGAGAGAGACAGACAGACAGACAGACAGACAGACAGACAGAGAGACAGACAGACAGAGACTGACAGACAGACAGACAGACAAACGGAAACAGACACAGAGAAATGAGATATATATATATATACTGAGAGAGAGAGAGAGAGAGAGAGAGAGAGAGAGACAGACAGACAGACAGACAGAGAGACAGACAGACAGAGACTGACAGACAGACAGACAGACAAACGGAAACAGACACAGAGAAATGAGAGTGAGCTGAAGAGGGCAGAGGGGGAGGGGGTTAAGATATACAAAACTAATGATGGGGAAGAATGAAGAAATGTGGAGGCACGAGGAGAAATGAGAAGAAAAGGAGGGAAGAAGAAAAGAGAAGAAAAGGAGGAAGGAATAAAAGAGAAGAGGGAAAGAGGAAGTAAGGGAAGAAAAATGAGGAAAGGCATGGTGAAAGAAATGGGAGGAAATGGAAGGAGGAAGAAAAGGAGGGAGAAGGGTATGGAGGAAGAAAAGGAGGGAGAGACAGTGGTGAAGGAAGAAAATCTGAGTAAAGAATGGAAGGATAGAGGATAAGGAGGAGGAGGGAAGGGAAGGAGGGAGAAGGTGCCGGAGGAAGATGTGGAAGGGGACAGAAAGGGATGAGGGAGAAAAAAACAGAGTAAAAGGGGGAAGGAGGAAGCAGGTATGGATAAAGAATAAGTAGAAGGAAGAGAGGGAAGGAAGGAGAAAGAGTAGAAAGCCCTGACTGTGATCCTTACCATCTTTTACCTCAATCTTCCTTTTTTCTGTTTCCCCTCCTTTCTTCCCCTCCCATTCATAACCTCAGACTCGGCCGGTCGGAGCGCCGAATATAGAAGGGGAAAGGAAGGAAGATGAAGGAACTAATATATACGGCCACTAAAAATGAATGTGTGAGTAAAAGAAAGAAGGAAGGAAGGAAGAATGGTAGAGAGAGAGAGAGAGAGAGAGAGAGAGAGAGAGAGAGAGAGAGAGAGAGAGAGAGAGAGACTGGTTTTCAATCAGGTAGTTTGATCAGCACTATACATTTGATCAGCACTGTACATAAGTGTAACTGCTGTTATAGATGGCACAGACTTATGAAGGCTGGGGTAGCCGTGGAAACTTTCTAGCAATGCAGTAGGGAGATAAAGAGAAAAAGTGTTGTGACGAGGAGGATAGGAGTCGAGGGAACTGTGCGGACGTTGGTGTGGAAGAGAAACTGGGGCGAGGGTTTGAATGTGCAGGGGATAGAGGGCAGGCACGGAGGGAGTGTAGGCACTATCTGAGGGGCTAAAGGTGAAGCGGGGCAAGAGATGTAGGATGTGAACAAGTGTGGCGAGGTCAGGATGGGTAATAGGTACATGGGACTGGTGCATAACGTCTGTTTGAGAGCATCTATACTCAATCTGTATTGTTGGTATTTCATTGTTAGGTACTCTATCGTCGTCTCAACTTGACAGCATTGACATCAACATTTGAGTCTTCTCCAGATTATTGCAGGTTCATTTTCAATTCTCAAAACAAGCACCAGACAGACTGAACGGCCGAATCTTCTAAATAAATGAATTTTCCCAGTTACTAACCCTTTCGATTAAAAGGCTTTATTTTTAGTTTATTAATATTATCTTTGGACAATACTATTGTTTTTACAAGGAATATTTCGAACTGGAGGAGTTAGGTTCAGCCATCATTAACACTTTCACTGGTTAAATTGTCTCCCTGAGCTGAATAAAATCGTCTGATAGCTGCAAGTACGTACGAAAAATGCGTCACCGAATTCAAGGGTTTAAGTAAGAAAACCAATTAGTACCAGACATGCTGGTTGGGAGTAGATAAAGTTATGACTTCTTCAATCCGATGATGAGTATTTACACCCTCGCTAGCGACAGCGAAAGTGATACATTGTTTCGCTCTTGGTGTGTGTGTGTGTGTGTGTGTGTGTGTGTGTGTGTGTGTGTGTGTGTGTGTGTGTGTGTGTGTGTGTGTGTGTGTGTGAGAGAGAGAGAGAGAGAGAGAGAGAGAGAGAGAGAGAGAGGGGCAGTCCATTTATTATTCATCCCCCGGGGTCCCTCTTCAACAACAGAGGGATGAATTGTGAATTTTTTGGACCCGATTCTACAAGATTTTTTTTTTTTTGAGTTGTTCACTTCCTTGATTCATTCACGTGGTCAGCATACTTTGAGATTAATGTCTAAATCAGAAAATAAATCGTAATGTGTACTCTTAAATATTTGTTATTTCGTGTATCCCGTCGTTTCGCCCCTCTTCGATTTCGTCCCCTTTTTGTTGTATTTTAATTAGGCCTTAAAAAAAAACTCATTCTATTATAAACATCAGGGGTACCAACAGGCTATTATAAACATCAGGGGTACCAACAGGCTGACGTGAGAAGACAAACGAGATTATGTCAAGGGCCTAACTGACTTCGAGTTGAGGATACTGCGAGAAATGAAACATAAAAGGAGCCAAGCGACCTCAAATCTAGGGTTCATCAAACGAGACCCCGGGATCCCGGTGCTCCCTGTAATACATTCCAGGGAAAAGAATAAATACTCCCGGGAATATCCCGATTCCAAGGTGGTGATACATTTGTAATGCAAACATCCCGGGAATTTCCCGTGATGACTAGAATGTAAAGGGATAATATTATAGTTCCGGGATCCAGGAATCCTATCTCTCACTGGAAACTATTTGGGTCCTGTATATAATTATCAACATTCTGGAATATATGACTACTTATGCTCATTTATTTTAGCGTAAAATAAAAATGCTGACGCAGTCACGATGTGAAATCAGTAGTACACATATCAACGTTTTAATACAGTGATACACAGCCGTCCATTAATTATCTAAAGACACATACCTAAAAGGTAGTAAAGTGGGGGACGTACACTATAGCTAGACCTTCTTATTTACCAATATCCGTAGTTTGTGAACCACTGCTGTAAGTCTGTAGTGCAACAGGATTAATAACTATCTGGTGGCATATGTCAGCCACATACCTATATACTGTATATCTTCCACTATATGAAAGCACACGCAATACAATCATGATATCAAAACCAAAATATTGAATGTGATCATTTTTACTGCGGCACTTGACAACAATTGCTCCTTTACACCCTACGTAAAATTGCTGTTAACATTATAGCCATGTGTTTAGATGCAGTCAGTTATAGGTGTTAGTATAATTTACATCTGTGTGATGAACACACCTACACAAAACAGATATCAATGTATTGCTTTGTAAAATTCACACGTTTATGTCTGATGAGCAACCCGTGAGTGGTGAACTGTAGTACCACCATGGTTACGGGAGGATGGGGGGGGGGGGCAGGGACGGCGAAGCCACCGATAGCTACCCGGCAGTCCGCCACACACAACCTGGCTGATTAGAGGGTTGACCTGTACTACCCCAATTACTGAATATTCATTATGGCATAATAAGAACTTATTTCGCATTTTTCTAATTGTTTTAAGTAGTCCTTTACTATTAAGATGTATTCTTGATCCCTGGACAGTTCCCATTATGGTGGGAGATTCACGCAATCCCGAAGTGTGAATGAGGCATATACTGAGACATTCCTGCGATCCCGGGATAATCATGTCATCCCGGGACATTTGGGAATCCCGGGAAATTCCCGCAACCTCTAGCTTGCTTGTGTTTCAATCATTTGCACCGGGAATATCACGAGACTACTGCCGTGTATCTCGGGAAAATAACAGGATCCCGGGATCACATTTGATGAACCCTACTCAAATAATTATTACACTTTCATCCGAACCTAAGAAATCTGTGTGAAAGATTCTTCACAAATAGTATCTGCGTATCCGTGATGTGGCTGTTGACTCTCACTAACCCCACACCAATCTCTCCACCACCACTATTCTCTGTACATTTAACTTGCCCTAATATTACCATCTCTCCAACTTGAACGCTGAGCTGTAATAAGAGATTAACACCAAAATATAATGCTAGACCAGAAAAAAATAAAGACGCAAAGCTGAACTGTTGTCTTATTCCACCAATGAACCGTTAGAAGTGAGCTGCAAGGACGATAATTCCGCACAGTTAAGGTGGACGAACAAGTTACCCGCAAACTCCTGCCACCTTCCTCTACTCCCCAGCTACCTTTCCCTCTCACTATTATAACCCCACCATCACTGCACACACCACTAATTCACCTTGCACTAATCCCCCCACTCCCTCCCTCCCCACAGCCCCATCATCGCCCTCACCGAGTACACCTACGCGCCCTACATCGACAACTCCTTCGTCCCCGTCTGCTACACCAGAGTCGACTCGCTTTGGCCTAAGGTAAGGAATTCATTTGGTTTACCTTTATCGTCAAGTCGCTAGATATGTTAGGGCTGTGTGTGCTTGCTTTAGGATTTTTACTGTTAGTGTAGTTACTGTTGCTCTTATTTTCGGACAAAACTTTAATATAATTTGTTTATCTTTGCTCAGGTGTTCGTGGTGTCGTCCATGGTGATGCTGTTCTTCCTGCCACTTATAGTGCTGGTGCTGCTGTACTGGAGGATCGCCAGACAACTGCTGCTCGAGGATAAACAGCTGTGCAAGGACAAGCCAAACCCTAACCTGCAGGCCAGGAAGCAGGTGGGAGGGGAGAGAGAGAGAGAGAGAGAGAGAGAGAGAGAGAGAGAGAGAGAGAGAGAGAGAGAGAGAGAGAGAGAGAGAGAGAGAGAGAGAGAGAGAGAGAGAGAGAGAGAGAGAGGGAGGGAGGGAGGGAGGGAGGGAGAGAGAGAGAGAGAGAGAGAGAGAGAGAGAGAGAGAGAGAGAGGGGGGGGATAAGGGTTGAAGGTATTGTAACAAAAGGATATTTGCAGGAGTGGGGAAGGAAATGTACCGTGAAGTTGAGAGAGAGAGAGAGAGAGAGAGAGAGAGAGAGAGAGAGCACGCACATAGACCTCATTCCATTTCATTCGTCCGCAAAATGTCAACAAAAATCAGCTGATGGAATGTAAACAAAGACACGTGTTTGCGGCAGGTGGTGGTGATGCTGGGGACGATAGTGGTGGTTTTCTTCGTGTGTCTCCTGCCCTACCGCGTATTCAGTCTCTGGTACATCTTCATTACCGAGGAGACTGAGAAATCCGTCGGTGAGGTAGGTCAGATGAGGTCAAAGGTCAAACAGGGTCAATAGTCAGATCATGGAGGAATTAATAGTTGTCAAATTGAATCAGTATAGTTAGGTCAGGTAGTCAGTACAGTTGGTTCTATAGGCCCATTACAATTAAGGAAAACAGGATTAATACTGTCAGTGCTAAGGTCAAAGAAAATCAGTACAATGAAGTCAAAGATTAAAGAGGGTTCATAGGCAGGTAAGAGATTAAGATATACCCATAACTACACAGTAATATATAAAAAATAATTCAAGATTAAGGTCTTTATCAGCTGTTATACCTTTGACTCCTAGGCTTTTCTCAGCTTAGCAAAACTGTATTGTGATAGCCTGACTGAAGCACTAAGGCGATGCCTTAGCGGCCAATATATTGATCAAGATAATTTTTTAACCATCTGACAAGCTAGGATTTCTCTTGGATCAGCTAAATCATATAATGTTACCCTGAACAAAATACTAGAATCTTTAGCACCGAAAGATTTAACAATGTTCTCTCTTCGTTATGGTGTTAGCAGGAAGTGTTTTCCCTGTTGTTTGTCCCTTCAGACCGAGGACGTAATTTAATATAGTCTTACTAACTTTAGGCGATTGTAATTAGCTTAGAAGAGGCTATTCGAACCGGAGGGATTTGATACAATTTAACCAGTTCATTAATAAGTTGTCCTGATCAGAATAATTTATAATCGTCTGGTAACGTCAATTAAATAAAAGGTACGTCTTAGGGTTGAAAGAATTAACTGTTCTGCACACTGTTCCCCAGTTTCTCAAGACGTATGCTTCCTGCTACTAACCGTACATTATCCTCTGTTTGGCTGCAGGTGTACAGTACCTCCTGTTATTAACCGTTCACTCTCTCCTCATTGAGAGGAATGTACTTCCTTATGTTAAATGTAAACGTGCCAGTTGTGAAATGGAATATTAAGTTTGGGCCGAAGGCCAAGCACTGGGACCTGAGAGGTCATTCAGCGCTTTGATGAGTGAGATATGAAAGACGATAGTTTAAAAGAATGAGTATAAAAATATGGAAAACTACTACTCAATAATTATGCAACTAAGAATCGTAGGTAAAGTGGAAACAGATGTAGACAGCAAAACCTAAAACATAACTATGACAACACTAATCACAGCTTGCAGTATAGCCCTGTCTCCTTTACAAACACCATAAGGCTAGAAACATTTGCCCTATTACCTAAAACAACTGATAGGGATCCCCTATTTGTTAAAAATTTCACCCGAGAACGGGCATAGGTCGGACAGTCCAATACAATATCACTTGCCAGTTGTCAAGAGGCGTACAGTACTCCCTGCTATTAACTGAACACTACTCTCCTAGTGTCAGGTGTACTTTCATCTGTTAATTATACACTCTCCACCACTGCCAGGGTGTGTACTTTAACCTGTTGTACGCCTTCCGCACCTTGGTATATGTCAACTCCGCCATCAACCCCATCCTCTACAACGTCACCTCGTCAAAGTTCCGTGGGGCATTCTACAGGTAATGGGGAGTGGCGTGGGGCTGGTTCTGCAGGTAAAAGGAGGGGAGGGGGAGGACTCAGTGCCTGTTTCGTCCCTTACATTGGAATATTGATATAATGTTGGCAGTATATTGCTGACCAGATCGCTACTACTTTCTTTGTCGATTAATCTTCCATGATCATCAACAGCTCAAATTTCAGCATACACCTTTCCGTTACATTTTAATAGGTCTGCATTACAATAGTTAAACGCACAGCATCTTCAGAATAAAAGGCAAGATTCTTAAATATTCAAGGTTGGGGTTACTCACTATCATGAACAAAAGTTCGCTAACGAACCCTTGCCACTGTTGTCGTGCCTTTCATATCTCTCATTCCTCTACAAAAGTCAAAGAGTATCCTTCCTTCTCATAATCTTTAGTTTTATGCCTCATATTTTTATTATATAAACTGTTCATCATGTTACACCTTCCACCGCTGCAGTTGGCCGGGACGTGTTGCCGAACTTTTGGGCATAACTGTACCGGGACGACAGAATAGAGTCTAAAATACATAATAGTAGGCCAATTAAAATTTTACTGACGAAATATTTGCTGTAAAGTGTGTCCTGTACCGCTGGCGAGGTGGAGGGTGGAGAGGGAATGCTACCTAGGTGATTCAAGGTGTGAAGGCAATTAAATGGGCCGATGTGAGGGGGCTGGACTGATGTAGCGGTGTGGCAGTTCAGGGCCATATCTGTGACTTACACTGGGGACAGGGGGAAGGAAGGTGCTAGCTGGCGATTAACTGCCGTCGGACCGTCTGTTGCTCCTGCCGAGGATGTCAGAGCGGTAGAAGAAAGTTATACATGACTGTTTATATTAATTCCCCCTCCCACCTCCTTCCTTCTCACGCTTGCTGTGTGTCATGGTATGTACCACAGATCTATAGTTTTATTCCAGTGCACGCCACATAATGTTGTTTAAGGAGGAAAGCGTTGGCGAGGAACAATGAATTTAAGGTCTGAATGGGTATCTTTTTTCATAGTTTGTTGGGGGGTCCATGCCGATGATTCCCCACCTCTTTAAATACACCCCTACTGCCCAACACTTTTCTTGCAAGCAGATTCGCACTTCCTACCGAAAACAAGAAAGGGAAATGGCACCTGGGATGACATAGTTCATCTGTTTCTTGCCACGAATGAAATTAAAGTCTTAACATGGACTTCTTTAATCCCAAATACAGCCAGAGATCAAACTTCACGTGCTATTCCGGTGCGTGCAATTCTTACTTATAGCATGTCTGTAACTTTCCTTCCTGACGCATCATACCAGAGAGAATAATCTGTGGACAAAGAACCACGCCAAGCATCTCTCAGCTTCTTATGTTAGCAGCAAAGGAAAATGAAAAATAAAATAAGCTATATATATAAGGCGAGTTTCTGTCCCTGACTGTATTAATATGCTACATACAGGAAACTAGGTTAGGATAAAAGGGTAATAACTACCTCTCCATCAACACTAATGAGTTTCCTTGTGCATTCAGGCTGCTGGGTCTGCGTGGAGGGGAGCATACACAGCATACGAGCGGCATCAACACCACCACCACCAGCACACGCAGCAGCAGCAGCCGACACAGCAACTCCACCACCGCCATCAACAACGCAGCAGTGAACGGCAACGGCATCGGCAAAACGTGGCGGAATCAGAGGCTCATCGTCCGCTGCAGCTACACGTCGTGTCTAGAGAGCGAGGCGGAGAGACGCCCCCTAATGGAGAAGCGACCCCCTAGTCCCGCG
Organism: Coenobita brevimanus; assembly: GCF_032717465.1. Taxonomy (NCBI): domain Eukaryota; kingdom Metazoa; phylum Arthropoda; class Malacostraca; order Decapoda; family Coenobitidae; genus Coenobita; species Coenobita brevimanus. The sequence continues at coordinate 55,361,239 of NC_136959.1, read as the reverse complement.
GTGTGGGGGAATGTTAACCCTTTACCGCCGTCCCTGAGCCAGTCACCCAGCCCTGCAGCCAGCCCCTTCCTTACTCGCTCCACCTGTTCCCGCGATGCCGTCAAAGAGATTGAGAGTTTCGTCTAGTCATGAGTCTGTGTGTCCCGGGACCGTACTCATGTTAGCAAAGGAAGCTGTCTAGCACCTCTGCCTGAGTGATTTATTATGTATATTACACCTCGGTACTGTATGTTGTTTATATATTTTCACATCGACGTACTGTCACGAGCAGAAGTTCACCGACAGTTCCCTGACAACCATATTTCCCTGCATACCATTTTTCTTATTCCTCCTCTAATGTGCTTGGCATACTCTCTTGTCCTGTTCCATATTGCCATCATAAATATATTTCCTGTAACACCTTCCATTTCCAAACCCGATAAGGAAGTGTCGAGGAACTTTTAGTCATGATAGTATACCCTACTGATAAGGCTCAAGAGAATATTAGGGTGCAATATTTAAAAATAAACTGGTAGGGATGAGGTGTCAGACAGCCTACTAACTGGTCCGGAATACTCCCCTCGGAGTATAAATGTCTATCTTATTCCAAGTGTTATCCTAAACAAGCTCAACTGTGGGTCGTGTTACTTTTGGTTATGGAGATTTCGTAAAGACTCTTTCTCAGTGATTTGTTTTGCATCCATCACATTAACCCCAACCACACTTGCGATGTCTTTATTTGCGGTTTTTGCTACGTCCAGACATTTTACTCATCTTAAGTAGTGTGTCCTTGTAGTGCAGGGATTAATGAAGACTTTAGCTAACCCTTCCAGTCCAAAAAATATATTTAAAACCTAATAAAATATCATGTGGTTATAAGAATATTCTACAGAAGACGTCGCCGTATTGAATGAGTTAATGACTGCCTTGTGTTACTGATGCAGACAAGAGTATATCGATATTTAAAAGATATGGGATAACATGCAAGAGAAAACAGAGGTAATGAGGTGTTATATGCAAAACAGATCGCTGAAACATAGTTGTTACGAAATCTCCAGTCAACGAGAATACTGTCATGCTCAGCCAATCACATTGGATAAACGTGTTTTTTCCCCTCTCTCCTTAGTCTTAACTGGGGTGCACGTATTCAGTGGCCTGATTCACTACTGTAACAGTGTGTTTACCTGACATTGTCTCATCATTAAATGTACAAGTTATTAATTACTAGAAACTGTTATGCTTGAATATACTTTTTATAAAGAAGTAATTTATCTCGTCCACTATTCCTTATATTTTCTGTTCTCATTCGTTTACTGTACTCTCTAATACTATGACTTATTAAATGCCTCGAGCCAGACTCATAAACTTACGTTTCTTGTCATAATTAGAAATTGTACCAGGAAAGTGCATAAATCTTTTAATAACTACATTCGTTGTACAGAAATAAGTCTTAGTTATGACTGGGATGTGATCAAGAGTTTCTATGGACCTTACTATAATCCTTCTTCGAAATTCAGTTTTGACTTCCATCAGCAGTCTAGCCCATATAAGCTCCACTTCATCACTCATGCACTCCAGTACTGTAAGACTTTCCACAGTCTAGTTTCAGCGCAAGCTGGGATAAAACTGCAGATAATATTTAATTGTTCTAGATAGCTATTTTTGTTACCTGGGGAATGTGAACGGTTCACTACATTTTAGACTAAAGAACACGATAATATACTAATTTATTGAGGCTTAAATTTATAACCAAAATAAATGCATTACATGGCTGTTTGACGTATATACGCTCTACAATCTATTACAGGCCTCGGAAAAGACTGAACAAATAATAAACTGGTGGAGATTGACTGCAGAACCAATAACCAGCTCTTTCCTGACTCACTCGCTCACTGTTACATGTCGTGCTGGTATACTAAATAAATGTTTTGTGTGATCACCTACGGGACACTTACCTGACATATATCAGCAAACATATCTATCTATTATTATAACAATGTTCAAAATAAATACTGCATAAATACTTTTTTCAGTCCTTAATACCCTTGCACAACTGTAGAACCTTATCCTTCAGAATTAATGAAGGTGAAATATTAAGCAGGCACAGTGCCATGTTATATATCCAAATTATAATGGTGAGTCATATCGGGGGAATCATATGAACCGGAGTCCCTACCCAATGTTATACGCTTTTTACTTTAACTTGATCTAAAACTGACATTTCTCCGCCTTGAATACTGAGTTGGAATAGGAAATTAACACTAGACTGAGGTGCCAGTCGCGACGCAGTGCTATGTATATGATGTAGAGCAGCACTGTTGTCCTTTTCTAACCCAAAGCTATACGAAGTAAGCTACAAAAAGGGAGACAATCTGGGCCAAATTAGAGTAAAAATAGTGTACCTACCAGAACAACAAGGCGAGATACTGCGAATTTGGGCTTTATAGAATAGAGGAAACGAGGGAAGAAAGTGATAGAAAAGACGTGCTGTGCACCGCTAGGTCTCCGTCAGGAGGGTCACATGAAATGAGTGGTGTTGGTGCGAGAGTTCCTGGCTGTAATTGAGACGTCCAAGCAGTGGAAGGAAAGACGCCGCCTAGCGGGAAGTGAAAAATTAGTCGAGTCTTAGAATCCCACCGCAGGTCATCGCCCATCACCAATGGCACAGTCAGACGGATGGCATTGACCTTCACTGAAATATCCCTGGCCACCTCAAGTTTCCTAGGAAATACTCACGAAGTTCCTAAAGACTTTTCATGGGCCACCCCATTACCATAGTGGCCTCCCTCTGACCATCCTATTTTTAAATCCAGCTACATCCCTGGCCGTCAAGCTCAAGAGGGCCGGTTGGTCAGAGATGGGAGGAGTCAATGTCTATGTAGACTTTGGTGGGAATAAGCCCAGACAACGAGGCGGATAGTGGGTGTGGGATTGTCACTGAGCGTATAATACCGAGACAGTGAAAGACAACTTTCAAAACCGAGTGATGCACTCTTCGGATCCTACCAAACTTTTCATAACGTTACATAAGTTTCATAACTGTTCGACTCAATCGTATGGAGATATTGTTGTCTGCAGCTCTACAATGTACAGTAAATTGCCTTTAGTGATGAAGCTAGCACACACACACACACACACACACACACACACACACACACACACATTATATACGAAAAAAGCACCTGGGAGTAATTATAGCTGGGTGACCACACAGAAAGTTTGTTCTTAAGAAATTCGTAAGATGAAGACAATTACAAAGACAGAGGGAGAAGGCAATGGAAGGACATTATAAACACAATACGAGACAGTAATTGTCTGCGTAATGCATCATGCAGACAAACAGAGAGAGAGAGAGAGAGAGAGAGTAAGAAGACTAAGAGATATGCCACTTGATTTCACATGTTATTAGGGTAGGCCGATTTTTGCAAAGTTCCAGTATTCCTCTAGAATATCACCAGCAACAGTCGTTGTTACATGCACGTCCCATACCCAGCTGTAATGTTGGGCAAACAGAGACAAGGGAGAACAAAAATCTGTTCAAGAGTCGGAGCGGCCTCGGAATCGAATTCGGATGTGCGATGCAATGAACAGGCTGAGCCACAAGTATTTTCCCAAAATCTGACGAAGGCGGAAAATCGAACCATCTGACATATACACTAATAGAAAGTTTTTTTTTTTTTTTTTTCTTTACTGTATTTGTCTAGTTGTAAATTTCCTTCAAACTGAACAGAGAAGACAGGTGTTTCTTTAACTGTACACTCACGGAGAGTTTCGCGTACCGTATTACATTCGCTCAGAACTTCGAACCACTGAATGTGCTAACGAACTAGCAGTCAGACATTCGCTTATTTGATAACGGTTTGTGAGAGGTGGGCATGGGAAGAGGAGGACTATACTTTCTTTAAGTTAACTTGGTCCAGAATTCCATTCTTTTGGCGCTTATTTCACATAGCTCAGTGGAAGGAGACAAAACTACTGCCCCACTTCCCTTCCATTCGTGAATGGCATCATATTCTAATGTTGATGTACTGTTACAACTCAGCATTGAAGATGGAGATAAGGTAATTTTAGGCCGTTAGAGTAGACTAAGCCTAATAGTCATCAGTTCTCCCTGTCCCTTCTCCTTCCTTAAAATCACCCTTCTCACAAACAGGTATCAGATCAGCGACCACTGCTTCGCTCGTACTTGTTTCACATTTGGAAGTTCGAACTGGCGGGCAAGTGCATAAAGCCGCATTTTTCTCCAATGAGCCATCGGCATCGGATGATCGGCTCATCTTTCACCCCTCCCCTTCACTCCTCGTGCCTCGCTTGGAAGTGGTGAGTCTAACTTTCCACCTACAGATATCAATGGTAGGCATTTGTGAAGGATAAGACGAGTAATTATTATGCTCTTTTCACCCTAGCTTGGTCTAACACTTTTATCTTTAATGCTGTTCCAAGCAGAAGTTAACAGTATAATGCTGGTCACAGGGAAGTGCTATGGAAAGGTTATAGACCCGTAAAATCTTTATAATGTCACTGACCTACGTGAAATACCCCACAAAGGGAGAAAATTAGGACCTAGTTGAAGGGAAAGACCTAGAGTATCGCTACTGAACAGAGGGCGAGCAGGAAAAGAATGAGTGACATGGAACAAAGTGCGCTAAGAGCGTTGAAATGAACTGTATGAAGGGCATAGGGTGAGGGAAGAGGGCATGAGGGCGTTACTATTGGTGGTGAGGCGAGGGTAAGGATGAGAGAAGATGGGTTAGGGAGGGAGGGAGGGATACGAGATAACGCAGGTAGGTATGAAATTAATACAAGGGCAAACTGGTGACAAGGCGTTGTATTCTACGTGGCACTAGTGACAATAGCACCTCTTTCTAAGCTATTTATTTTGTCTATTACACCATAACATTCTTTTGTAAGACGCTTTCCTCAACATTAACATAGTTTGCGTCAATAACATGAGGATACTGAGGAGCAGTGTGCATAATGAATCGCTAAGGAAGAGGTGTTGCAGAATCAAAGGTGAAATAGGGAGGGAACCATATGGCTGTGATCCATTGCATCACACTGGCATTTCACGTCTCGCTCTCATTCTCAGTCCGCGGCACGCTTCCAGCGCTACCTTAGCAATCCGAAAGAAAATAATCGTGTTTCGCTTGACGAAAATTAGTTGAACAAGTGAGAGTAAATACTGAGCCCCTCTCTCTCTTCCTTTGTGTGTGTGTGTGTGTGTGTGTGTGTGTTCCCCGGGGGGAGGGGGAGGATTCAGGGAGGCGGCCCTGCAGCCGGTGTCGAAGTCCCAACATGCAGGAAGTTCGCACATTTGAGTTTGCAGAAAAAACGAACAACTCGGAATGGTGGCCTCCAAACATGAATTCATAAAACATACCTGAAAATTACTCAAGTAGCATAAACATGAGTGCACTCACTGGGCATAACAGTATGTCTGGCACAAAGTGGTGGCACGTATACAAACACATTACCAGCATCTCGTTTGCCAACCTATCTAACTCCTAAACTGGCATACGAAAAGGTATTAAACTATTTTCTGATGCACAAGCCAGCCATTTTGAATCCCTGAGCCACAATGGGTTAAACAAGTGGGAACTTCTGTCACGGGAGCCAACGAAGCACCAGAACTATCTTGCGGATGCGCATTAGGGTGAATGTGAACTCTCTGGACGGAGGTCTATGCATACGACACCCGGGCTCTTACTTAATCTCTAATTTTCCAGTACAATGACGATTGCTCTACAAGCGGACCAAAGACTGTCCCTGGGGCCGGAAACGATGCTCTCCAATTCTGGCATCTACGTTTGCCTACGTTTGGTACAGTGGCCTTCTCACTCCAGGCCGACGACGAGGAGAATGAATGGAGACTCACTGATGTTCTCTCCACTGACTCGGATACTAACAAGTGCAACGACAAGGATGGTCACTGAAAAGGCCGGCACCTCCAAATCGGTGTAACACTATAGCCTGATCCTCCAGAACTGAAGTTAAGGCAGCCCCTTTCCGTATCTATAGTAGGCTGCCTCTTTGTACTCTGTATTTTATTCTGACTAGCAACAATTTTTTTTTCTTCTGCTCAGGAAAGATCCTCTGAATTAAGAAAGATAAGCCTAAGAAGTAAGGAGGGATGAGTATATAGATATGTGACAAAATAGTAAAAACAACAGATTGGATGCTAATTTACTAATGCGGGCCACAGAATGAGTCTCGATGGGTTATAGCCTCCTAAGTTGAGGCCTGTCCACACATCAGTGGGCATTTGAGGTGTCCGAGCCACTGACCTCTATAATATGGAGACGCTGTCTTAGCAATGAGCGTGTGACTCACGGTCACCATATTGAAACACTCACACTCGTCGCCTCTGCCTCAACGTTGCTTCCATGTATATACGTATCATAATACAAAAATGATTTTTTTTTCTGCCTAGCTCTACGAATTACGTAAAACATTAGCCATGAGTATGAATAAAAAGTTACTTGTTGCAACAATGCAGAACATACTTTTTTTTTTTTTCTTTATGACCTTAATCTAATCTTTCATTATGATAGATAAAACTGAGGTCGATGGGAAGAGCACATAATAGGAAACTAATGTATACTTTATTTCGCTATCATAAAGTATATACCGTAAGCACGTAGACAGTAAATAGGTGTCATTGTCTACTAACAGTACTATGTACAGTCGTCAGCACAAATTCGCTGCAAGCCTGGTCGCGTGATGTGGTCGTTTTTTCTGGCAACAGCGAATGGGAACTAGTTGCCACACAGGCTTTTTTACGCTTTAAAAACGTGTTTGTAAGAATTAGTACTATAAATCGTCCATAATGGAATATTCTTTGATTAGCATAAAAATGTGCAAAAGACGACAGATGAATATTATGGAATGATGAAACTCCCGCTCTCTCCCCCATACCCCTACTGATGACCCTCCCCAGCCTACCTCTCACCTCACCTCCCCCTCCCTCCTGCTGCCCTTCATTTCCACTCCCCTCGCCCTGTCCTGTCTACCTTATATTATCCACGGAACTAATTTGCATAATGACCTGCACTCTTCTCTGTTTCTTGTCTATTCCTGTAACCTTTTTGCTCCTTAACACTGAAGAGTTTCTTGCCATGCAACAGTCTTTTTCTCCCACTCTCTATTCCAAATATGATGCAGCAATTGGAAACATTATGGTTCTGATACTGCTTCATGAATCAGTGAACAGTGGAGAATCGGAACATTTTTCCTAGAAAGAGAGACTAGTAGGAGGAATGGGACCAAAATTGTTTAATTCCTCCTACTGAAATAATAGCCACCGACTGCCAGGCTCACTCAAACAAACACCAGTAAGGAACACATCACAAGAGCGAGACCTCAATGTTCCTATATCTCCCGGCTGTTGTTAGTGTCAAAAGGTGGAGAAAAGAAAAACAACTGAAATAAAAGAAGTGGGAAGGAGACGGGGAGAAAGAGAATGGGACTCGAACAGGAAGGAATAATGATAAAACTTTAATATAGTTGGTAGTACTGCAAGCAAATGGGAACAGGACAGGCTGGGTTTAGTAAAAAGTCAAAAGAGAATTCCGATGCGCCAATAGAGTTGGTGTTTCTATCTATCTATATACCTAAGCTGCTTCCCCCAAGGAAAGGGAGGTAGCCAAGACAGGACGACACACTCCCCATTTACTCATCCATTCAAACACATTCATTCGCATCTTAGCCCCAAAGGGGAGAACGGACAAATCCTCACCGCCCCACACCGCACAAGGGTCAACTGCGCAATGCAATCAGTGACATCCGCAGCAGGGCCTGACAGCAGAGCTGGTTTACCCCTGCCACATCAGAACAGACCCATCCCTTTACCCGCACCTGAACTGACTAGCTGATCAGACCAAATGCGGGAGAATATCCCCTCAGGGCTGCGTCATCATTTATTCATTCACAATTTTTCTCCATTTATTTCTGTCACGCACAGCCACTCTTCCTTGCTCAACAGACATCCCTCTCACATCCAGCGCTCTCTTCACACTGTCCATCCATCCTATTCGTGGTCTTCCTCTCAGCCTTACACCTCTCACATTAGATCTAGTTATCTTTTTCACCAATCGCTCATTATCCATTCTCTCCATATGCCCAAACCATTGCAACACCCTCTGCTTAACTCTACCAGCCATCTCCTGAACAACTCCAGTTCTCCATCACACTTCATCATTTCGCACTCGATCCATACGCGTCACTCCACACACTCCTCAGACACCTCATCTCCATTACATTCAACTTTTCCTCTCTGCTACACCCATATTCCATGTTTCAGCCCCATATAACGCAGTCGGTACCACAACACCCTCATACAGCCTTCTTTTTACATCCATTCTAAGCGAACGACATCTAAACACTTTTTTCATTCCTCCCAGCACCTTTTCTACTTCATTTATTCTAAACTTCACTTCTGCATCTATTCTTCCATCCACAGCAACAGGTGACCCTAGATATTTAAAACACTCTACCTCCTCAAGCAACTCGCCATTCAAAACTATATTCATCCCCCTACCATCTACCAACCTCGTACACTTCATCACTTTACTCTTATTCTCATTTACTTTCAATTCCTCCTCTCACACACCCGTGGATAAATGAATGAAGGTAGAGAGGGTGGGGAGAAAAGAAAGTGAAGAGGCATGAACGTGGGTGGGGGGTAGGAGAGAGAGGGAGGGATGGGGGGGGATATCAGGAGTAAGGGGGAGAGAGGAAGGGGGTTTAGACAAGGTTATAATGAGGAATACCAAAGTATTGCGCTCATACGTCGTTTCATAACATTCTTCTTTCAACTCATGCACCTTGTTATACTAATCAAATACTGTACTGTATACAGAATACTGCACTCTAGGCAGCCTAATCACTAGTACCACTTCTTAAAAACACGCCTTTAAAGTGTATAAAAGTCTATGTGGCAACTAGTCCCCTTACACTGTTGCCAGACAAAATGACTCATATCACACGAGTAGGCTTGCAGCGAATTTATGCTGACGACTGTACGTATTCCCTCATATACATAAACATACTTCCATAAATATTTCTTAAATAACATTTTAATACAATCAATTAGGTGCTTTCTTATGGTACTTAAGTACCAATAGCTTCCTCTGTGCTAGATTGCTTTACGTGATGTACCCTAATAATACTAAGTACTGAGATATGAGTTTAATTAACTTCTGAACATCAGATGTCCTCAATGGAGTGTCAAACATATGGGCGTTTTAATATTCTCTATAGTAAAACTGTGCGAGATGTTGTGTAACATAGCTTTGGAAATAATTAATGGCATTTCGGTTGCATGACAGATTTTAACTACACAATCACGTGCACAGAGGAAACCTCCCCTGTCTCTCTTGCCAATAAAAGTGCCCAAATAACTTTAGATGCTGATACCACTGCTTCTTGACATGGAATAATCTCTTTCTTGGTCATATAATAAAGCCTGTAATCTTACAGAATTTGCAAAAATATATATTTCTTACCTGTGAAATGTAATGCCATCTCTCTTGATGAACTGTTGTGCCCATTTATGCATCCGTAAGCTACACAGTGGGTATGGCACTACATTTTCCGGACTCATCGGCTGATTTCAAAGGGCACAGGCGTCAGGAAACAGTGCTTGTAACAACTTGTTAGCCACCACTTCCCTACACCAGCGCCGCCCTGGCGGTGGACCAACAAACTACACAGTGCAAACCATGAGGTAGCTACGCGATGTTGCAGAGCTCATTGGTCCGACCATACTACCCAAGTTTCGAAGCATGGTGACGAAACATGTTACAGACATTGGTTACACTGGACCAAAAGCAGGGATGTTGTTTTAGTTCATACCCACGCGGTCATTTTCCACGGATTCTCCAGTATCTCTATTTCCATATTCCAAAAGAACAGGTGTCCAGGAGGCCAGAATAATAAATGAAACATTGAATTTTGTAGGTGACCCACAACTGAGTGTAAGCAGAATTTATCGTTAGTTTCGTTAGTTTCACTTAATTCTCACAGATCAATGACTATTTAGTCACTGTCAAAATATTGTCAATGTTTATAACAAAATTATAAGTACAATACGAATCCACTGAATACGATCTCGAAGTTTAGTTTACGCTCTTGCCCTTCCAGATTATATTGCTAATGGCGCCTACGATGCTACTTTGTTTTTTTCAACTTCTTAACGTCTATACCCTGCTGATGTGACACTTCTGAATGCAAGAAAACTCTGGTAAGTGAATTTTTACCATGTATTTTACACAGTTTGTAGTTATACCACTTCATTTCTTGCCAGATATATGGAGTATATTTGCTTTATAAGTAGGATGAGGGAAGTCGACGTGAGAATTTGTCGTAAAGCCGAATTAAGCTTATCATGAAAGCACCTATATTTGTCAAACTAAAGTTTCAGAATGACGACGGGTCAGACGATTAATGTGATATTTATATCCTTTTTTTCGTTTCTTTTTTTTAATCATTTGATATACCCATTCATCAGACTTATGTTCTAGAGGGTTTGGTGATCCATGGCGACTTCCTTTTATGTTAATAGTAGTTTGAGTGTTAAGCCGTGGTTACTTGGGTCATTTTCGAGCAGTTTATGTTTCCAGAATTGCAGTTTTCATCGATATTAGGGCATTTGAAAGTTTTCTGGGTGATTATTTCAGAATGATTTGCAAATGAGCATGTCAGCTGAAAGACTTAAAACAGATCGGGGTCAGATCATTGCTAATATAATTACAGGTAAATACACAAGTTGTAGTGTCCATTTGTCATCTTAATCGGACAATATTATTATTGTAGGAAAAACTTAATTTTAAAAGCTCTTGTAATATACAACAGAGCTAACCACACTGGGTTAGAGAAGAACTAGGGGTGACATGATTGAAGTCTTTAGCCCGTTAACTGCTCTATACAGCCTGGGCTGTTCCGAGTGCGACTGCTCAATACAGCCCTGGCTGCGCAGGTGAATTTCGAATATAGTGCCATGATGAACAAGGCTGATGCATGCAAGCATGTTCTAGCCATCAAAACCGAAATCAAAAACCTGTAGCAGCCGTGGCTCAGTGGGTTAGAGCGCTCCGCTCTGACCGAAGGGTCGGAGGATCGAATCCACTCAAGGGTCATTGGTAGACATCAGGAAGGGCATCCGGTCATAAAATGCTGCACGCTCCTGTCCAAAGTCCTCTACCCAGGGGCGACGCCTTAGCCCTTCGGGGAAACCAGGCGTAAAACCAATTATTATTATTTATATATACAGTCCAATAGGAAATCGGACACTTCAATGTTCATCCATGGCTTTACCGAGGTAAATATTGAGCTAATATTTCATTACTGTGTACTTTGGCATGTGTTCTCTCAATTCCTAAGACAAAATTTGCTTTTTAGGAAATTTCATTTTTACCCCTATGTCTGTTCACCACAGACACCTCCAAAAAACTGCCATGTGTGGTTAATGGGTTAAAATACTGAATGGTTTTCAAAATGTTGATGCTGTTCAGATTTTTTCAGCTTGCAGCAAGAGGAACCCATTAACAAGTTGAAACCAGAGGACAGTTTTAAGTTATTAAAACAAAGGCACTGAACATCAAAACAAAACGAATTCTTTGACACGAGTAATAACCAAGTGGAACATCTCCCTGAACATGTTGCCCCAATATTAATGCATTTAAAAACTGGTATGACAGCTACATCAAAGAATCTCAGAAAACAGGTGAAGATCTACGGGTTTGCTGAGTTATATCCACTACCTAATGATTTCTAGGTCCTCCAAACTTAGCTCTGAATAATTGATTATTTAATGTTCTCTCCCTTTGAGAAAGCTACTTGAGAGTTAAAGAATTTGTTCTAGTAGTACAGGTATTCTGCTTCTGTAAGCTATTACAAGCATCAATATAGCCAGAGTAGCAGCATCCTCATTTGCTGTCATCATCACTGTACTTCTGTGTATCAGTAAAATTTAATAGGAAAAAACAATGATTTGTCTGACTCACATGGCAGCTTTCTCATTTTTTTTCTTGCTGTGATAGAATGGCTTGTGTGACAATCTTTAAAAGAATGTCATTGCTCTTGCTATTGTCCCTTGGGTTTGTGGTTTCGTGAAAACATTCCCATGTGACCTTGACTGAAGCCATGGTCACACACGGATGTTTTCAAGTAATTCATACTTTCATAATTGCTGTTTGATAATGTTCAAGGAGACATGGGACCACTTCTTTAATATTAAGAAAAATATATATATGAATTAATTCAGTGACTTTGTACTGTAATGGTGTACAGAAGTGCATTTTTGAGTATGAAGATCCATCAGTAAACAAGGAAATTACTACGGTATTATATGAGGGATAAGTTTGGCTAGGATGAGTCTGGATAAGCTAGCGTAAAATAGGTTAGGTAGGATAAATTAGTTTGGGTTATGAAAATTTACTGGTATATACTGTACGGTAGGTTAAATACACAAGGGAACTGTAAGGGATAATATAGGTTAGGATGAGTGGTTTGGTAAGCATAAAATAGGTGGGATAAATTAGGTTGGGTTATGAAAATTTAGGGTTAGGTTTTTGGATGAATCGGCACCAGTGAAGGTAATTTCATGCCAAAAATGGCCTTCCAAGATAGCATCGGTCTGCGTTCGGTGTATCACAGTTTGGCATCCATCAGTCTTTGCTGCCATTTGGGATTGTAAACTGCCTTTTAAATGCTGAATGATGCTTGAAATACTGTATTGGTTTTTCAAAAAAAAAAAAAAAAAAAAATCCTTTATTGCCATTTCTTTAGTGGGCAATCTTACCATACCCAGTGGATTTGTGCTATCATGCACTCTATGCCTGTATGTGTTTTTTTGTGTGCAGATGAATAGTACTGAATCTTGCTCAGCATACTGAAAGGTGGATTTTATTTCCTGACTTCCCAGCTGGATGCTGGGTTAGGTTAGGCTGGGTTGGGTTAGGTTAGGTTAGGTTAGGGTAGATTAAATTATTAGGTACAGTTAAGCTAGGTTAAGTTAGTTTTAAACACTTAGATTAGATCAGTCCCTTCCATCGTTACTAATATTTCCAATTAGATTATTGTCATAGTCATGGTTATTATTCATGTGCACAACAAATGAGGCCTCAAAACACTCAAATGAACTAAAAAACTATCAATTTGAGGGGGGGGGGGGAAAATAGGAAATGGCAATAAAGGAAATATTTACACACACACACAAAAAAAAATGCACCTAGAAAATACTCAGAGAATCCCATGGAGGGCTTTTTTAAAGAAAAATTGAAGAAAACAGCAAAATAAGGTGGTCCTGTGTCTCCCTGAAGATTACCTGCCATTTTCCTTGATAAAAAGAAATAATAAAGTTTTGGGGACAGTTATTTAGGAAAGATTCTCAGATTGTAGTGCCCATCAGAGCACGAAAGAATTCCATCAATAATTGAAGTTAACTGCATGCTAGTACATGTATTATATTCAGTTACTGGTATACAACATATAACACTAATTTTATGCCTAGTGATCACGTAGTATATTAATATTATGAACAAGGTACTATACTCATATAGCCAACTGGCAATTTTCAAAGCACAGTAGTACAGTGACCCCTTAATATCATAAATGTTTTTCCATTGAATTTTGGTGTCAAGAGAGTATTGCAGAATTATGAAACTTAAACCCTGTCATAAAAGTTTCTGCATTTCCTAATGGGAGTTCTTTTTTAGTTTGGCAAAGTTTTTAAATGGAGAATCATATAATGTACAGCAACTATATTTTTGATGCATCTGAAAGATGCTGCATACATATGGTTAATGTAAATCTTAGTCATTGGTGTATAGTACCAGTAATATTGATATACAGTATTTAGAGAGTAGTTCATAAGTGAGGAAAGTATGTTTAAAATTTTTGGAATGTAATGTTCTCAATAAACTACTGTACTGTACAGTGTAGGTTATGTACAGTATATGTCAATAATTGCACTTTTGTCAGGGCGTATACTTTTTCCCCTGAACACAACATGTTTTTGTAGTTTTGGTGTTGGAAATTTATTGCACTGTGGTGAGACAATCCTATTCATGAACTTTTCAACATATGTGAGAGAGAGGTCATTTAGTTTTGATGCTGTTGAGGGGCTCCTTCACATCATGACATCACCATAATCATGTCCCTCACTCCCTTTCCTGTCCTCCAAAAGGGGAATGGTGGACTGTGGCAGAGGTCTAGATTCATCCTACAGTCCATCAGGCTCATGCTCAGAAGAACCTTGAACCACAGCAGCAATATAATGTCGAATTTTTCATTTTTTATCTTGCTACCTCAAGACAATTTTATTCAACTTAGAAATTACCTCTTACTGTAAAGTAATTATTGTAGAATGTGTCAGCCCATCTAGTTCAAAGTGTCTCCAAAGCTGAACAAAATTATCTGGTGGTAGCAGAAATAATGAGATACACAATTAGACTGAAAGGATAAAAGTTCAGTTGCACCAGACTAGGTTAGTGTGGGTTAGCTACATGCTTTCATTATGACAGTAGATCTATACTGTATTGTATTGGTTTTTTCCTCCATTTCCTTTTTATTTTCCCCCCCAGCCCAGCAACAGAAATGACATCAACGATCTTCAAGGAGTTTCAAGATGACGGTAAGTAGAGTACTTTGTTGTTCAGATTGAAATTGTACAGTGTACTGTACCAAATATTTGTAAATGATTTTAGTTTTTTCTCAGTGAACATGTACAGCATCACTTCATATCATTGGAATCCACTTTTTTGTGACAGGTGGAGATTTGAGAACATAAATAATTAGAAAGTGTGGATACTTTATCAGAAGTTATGTGTCAGATGCAAAATTAGATCCAACGTCATTGTTTACAAAGTGGTTTAAGTGCCATATTTGACATTTAGTTTCCCACTTAAAGTATTTTGTAAGGTATTTGTCACTTTAAAGTGCCACATACGTATTTAACCAGTCACAGGGTCTGGCTGAATTGAATCAGAAGCACACAATTTGAGTAAGATATCAGTATTGATACTGAAATCAAGAGTATATTTACCCCTCTGACTGCCTAAGATACTGGTATCTCATAACTGAAAGAAAAATTAAAAATGCAGTGTTCAGATAGTCAGATGACAACCAACTTCCTCCTCAAGTATCTCCATATACAGTACTATACTGTATTGAGGTTGTCTATGGTACAACTGCTGATATCTGAATTGGGAGCAGAACCAAGTTCCAAAACTAGCCATTTACTTCCTAACACTTGTTAGGATTCTCAGGTGTGTACAGTAATCCCTCAGTTATCCATATACCCATTATCTGAACGATACAATACCCAGATACTGTGATCTGGCTGTATTAACCCCTTCACGCAGGCATTATTTTGAGGTTGACGCATTCTCACTACTGGCATTTTTTTGAAAATAGCATGTTTTCAATCCTTCGTAGCTGGAAAAGTATAACGGTTAGGGATACAAATTATCCCGTGGATTGTGCAATTACCTTTTTTTTATCCCACCCAGTGGTGCAAAAAACTAAAAATATATGTATTTTATTAGGGTTTGTATTTTATAAGTTTGAAGATAAATATCCAGGGCATCATCTGGTGAAAAAAAAATCATTTTTTAAGTTCTTGTTTATTATAAATTTGAAGAGCCAGGGTATCATCTGGTGAAAAAAAAAAAAATCTCACTGTCTTTGCGTAGCGCCGTGCGTAAGTTTCCGTAGGGGTGTAGTGAAAAAATGAAAAGAAAAAAAAATTGTTTATTATAAACTTAAGTATCCATGGCATCTTCTGGTTAAAAAAAAAAAAAAAAAAAAAAAAAAAAAAAAAATCATTGCGTAGCGCCATGCAGAAGTTTGCGTAGGGGTGGAGTACACCCGACCCTCCATTTCCTGTACTCCGAATTCCCAGATTTCAAATTTCACGGACACGGGCTGAGGTCAGGCAATATTATCAATATTACTACTTGGTGTAATAATAAAAAACAACACCAGGTGGGCCGCCAGACAAAGATCTTGAGCTTCTTTGCACCGTGGGCTGGGAGGCCATGGTCGCCTCACCCAGATGCTGCTCACCCCAATCCTGCATCTGAGTCACCTCAACCTGCACCCGAGTGACCTCAACCTGGCCCTAGTGGTGTCACCCAGTCACACACACAGGTCACTGGTGACTCCGACTCCAAATAACAAGTTATTCTGGGGTCCCACTATATTATCACGGCATACATACTGTAGTTTCACCTACATTGTTTTAGTAAGTATTTGTACTTTGCCGGGGTGAGCAGGTGGAGATTGTCAGACGTGAAAGGATTGAACTTGCTGGTGAATCTCTTGAGTGTGTAGAAGAGTTTTGTTATTTGGGAGACATGTTGTGTGCTGGAGGTGGGGCTGGAGGTAGCTCTGTGGCTAGGGTGAAAAGTGGTTGGAAGAAGTTCAGGGAGCTCTTGCCTCTCCTGACATTGAGAGGGCTCTCCCTACGTGCTAAGGGGTCTTTGTATGCAGCATGAGTTAGGAGTGTAATGCTGTATGGCAGTGAGACCTGGGCAGTGAAGGAGGAAGATATTCGCCGGCTCAGACGTACAGAAATGACAGTGATTAGGTGGATGTGCAGTTCGTCCCTGCGTCCAAGGCCTGGAGGGGCTGGGTTTACAATGGAAGAGTTGAGAGGTAGGATGGGACTGGAGTGTGTTGGTGTTGTGATGAGGAGAGGTAGATTGAGGTGGTTTGGACATGTGGAGAGGATGGGGGATGATAATTGGGTGAGGAAGGTTCATTCATTCATTCATTCATTGCCAGACGCCATGTATCCCAAACGGGGTGGCCAATGGCTTAGAGTTGAAGGTGAGAAGTGTTAATATTGGGGGTGGGGTTATGAGGGGTAGACCGAGAAAGACATGGGACGAGGTCATTAAGTGTGACCTTAGGGTTAAGGGACTGAACAGGGAGGCTGCAATGGATCGTGCAGCGTGGAGAGCCGCCATTAGGTGACCAAGGCCGACACATGCAAGCATGTTGGAGCCTTTAAAAACGAAAACTAAAACGATTTATACTGTGTTTATATTTGTTATTTCAGTATGTACTTTATTTATATTTATGTTGTTGTATCAGTGTTATTATTTTATGTACTGTGTATGTTAGGTATGTTGGTATAGGTAGCCTACATTCCAGAATGCTCTAGAATATCGGAATAATTTGCCAGACAGTATTAGGGAATTCGGACAAGTATGATAAAAGTCCGGGGAATGGTATGTGGGGCCGGACTTTTGCGATTCCTGGACTTTTAGGGTTCTCGGACAAGTCTCCCCCTCCCCTTTTAATCCAGAAAATGGAGGGTCGAGTGTAGTTAGCAGCAATACATAGCCACTGGAATGTTAGCACAGCCTGAGCTGTGGCGCGCCTTCCATGAGTTAAAAACCATATTACCCACTAACTCTTCATCTTGCAAATGAAACCATCCTCAGGTCTGCAAATTGTCCCATTGATGAGTAGGGACGGGGAGAAGAGAGTTAGTTCCTTGCAGTGAACTTGGGCTGTGTCCACGCGGCAGCTCTCTGCTCTGACTTTGTCTGTTGAAGCCAAGTGCCTGGCTAGCGTTGTCTGTTGAAGCCAAGTGTCTGGCTAGTGTTGGCAGCAGTGACCGGACTGTCAGAGTTGTGCGCATGTAACACTGGGTGTCCTTCCTTTTCTCTCATTTTCTCACTCATTTCCTCAACTTGACCCACTCACTGCCATTGGTATGGATCATTACCATGTACGTGTGGCTTGTCGTTGGTTTTCTGGCCGTAACATAGTGACACTATGCCCTGGTGTGTGGGAGAACTGACGATGATACAATAAAATGTGAAAAAATAAATACTGTACAGTATTTTCTTATTTTCCAGTTATTGTCTACAAACTTTTCACTTTATACAGTATTCACTTTGAGAGAAGACTAGTGATGGTGCATTTTCCATAGTAACTTTTCTGTAGGTTGCATGCATTATTCTTGACTATGAGGTAAACACTTGTACTTCTATTTATGTTTTTCTTTGCATTATTCTGGCATGGTGATAATACCTACCTTACTACTCATGCTCTACAGCACTTATGGTATTTGCACATCATAGCACAATTATGGTTCATATCACGTATTTTCCAAAGTAATTTCAAGAGCAAGAAAAAGAAGTTCTACCCAAGAAAGTAATTTTCTACAGGTGCTCACTTGGTTTTCTTCCATTTTTGGTAGGGTGACTCAAGATATTTACATCCTTCACTTTACATATTACCTTTGCAAATTCATTATCACTTATGAAAAAAAAACAAAAAAAAACACTTGCACATACTTTTCCACTATTTACAATCTCCCACACACCTGTCTTTAGAACTCTGGTTCACGGAGGTAGTAAAAAAAGCAGGAGGGAGTGGCGAAGGTGGGTGGTGACAAAGATGATGACTCGCCTGATTCAGGGACCCCCTGGGGAGATCCAGGCTGGCCAGGCAGACCACATGTCACTATAGTTTGCCCTATCACCGCATGTGAAAGGTCATGTTGTGAAGAAATGGCCCTTGGAGTGCTTGGGTGTGATGATGAGGGTCTTGGCAGGGAGAGACTGTGCTGCATTTGTCGCGTGTGGTGGTGAGATGCAGTAGCGGCGCTTATGGACTTCATGCCCGTCGCTTTCGCCACCACCTCCTTCACTTCACCGCTGCAGGGTCATCCATCTCTTCCCCAGAGGTGAAGGCGTCTTGTCATATGTCAATCTCGTCTCTTGAAGCACTGAGAGGGCTTTTTCCAACATGTCAGAGTGGGAAAGGGACGGAGCACATGACATGTCTCTCTCTGTGATAACTTCCTCCATATTCAGACGAAGTTTGACCTCTGTTAGATAAACTGGACACAGTTTCATCTAGAGCATGCCCTGTTGAACTGTCACTTAGCCCTTTCTTTGTATCCACTATCTGAAGTTTGGCAGTGATGAATGATGCAAGGGGGCTTCCTGAGGGGGGGGGGGATGGAATTGGATGAGGATGTTTCAGAAGACATCACTCCACACCTGGGCAAGTCACAGCATGACTGAACCATGCGTGCATGAGGTGCAGAGGGTCTCTTCCCATCCCTGGATACCAGTATGAAATGACGGCCCGTTCAAATGGTAGCGGGAAGGCAAATGCGGCTATACCTGCCATGCGGCCGCCACCGTTCACCCAAAATGACGCGGCGTATGCCAGTCCCTGGTGATTGGGGGTTAAACCATTATGTATACATTTTTCCATTTTTTCCAGACAAAATGCTTGCATCCGGGTGGAAATTATGACCGCAAACATTTTCGCCTGCCCGGGCAGGGAAGAGCTCAGTAGCACCATATTGTCTGGCTTGGTAGTTCACCCAGCATCTGCTGGAGACCCCCTGCTCCTGGTCGTTCCCACTTCTCACCTGGCAACCATGTTGTGAACAGCTCCTCATGGACAGTTGCTATGGCAGTGCATGTGGTGGCTTTTGTGGTTATTCCCTACCTGTTTCAGGCTTTGCTATTCCTTGCATGCCTCTTTCTAGGGTGCATGATGATGACCCATCCACCAGGGAAAAGGAAGAGGGTAGTGCTGACTCTGGAGAAGGAGTGGGAGATCCTAGGTATGATTGATGCTGGATGGTCGACTTTCTGCATTATAACGCCCTGATTCCAGTTCACCTCTGAAGACGTTTTCATATTTTACGGGCATGTTTTTAACTTTAAAGCGCTCCAAACTCACTGAGACTGGTGTGGTAGGGTATGCCTGAGGGTGTGGGGAGAGGCTAGCTGGGACAGAGGTGGGGTGGGAGGGGAGGTTGGGAGGCCCACTCAGGGTGACTGAGGAGTGTGAGGGAGAGGCAGGCAGGGACAGAGTAGAGTGGGAGAAAGGAACACAGAGAGGCAGAGTACATGTGTACTGTCTGCAGTCAGCCACCCAAGCACTGGTATTATTTGTGATTGATTTGTAAGAAAAAAAAAATGGAAAATCCAAATTATGAAAATAAACCCAGTTGTGGGAAGGGGATAGGGTACAGGGAGCCCAGCATCAGGGGGTTAAAGGAGTACAGGCATACCATGATATCCGGCGATGTTGTGTATCTGTGGGAGTGTTCGGACAGCGAGTTTGCTGGATATCGCAGCAATTTTCCCATAAGATGATGAAGAAAAGCCAGAGATGCATTCCAGGCCCAAATCCAAACTCCCACATACTGTACTCATTCAGTAGACTGACACAGAAACACCATAGGTAATGCTGTTATCCTCATGAACAGCACTGTTGCTAAAAAATGGGACATCAAACATCACATATTATGCAGGAAGGTAAGGTGGTGGGGGTGCAGTGCTGAAATGCATTCAGGGCAGCAGACTCAGTGAGAGTGGAAAGCGCGGGCCAGGCAGGCAGTGCGCTAATTGGGTGGGGGAGTGTGGGAGGAACAAGGAGGGAGACATGCCTGGCAGCGCTGACTCAGCAAATGAGAGGAGAAACAAAGGAGATAAATGAGGGAGATTGCATCACTGAGACCTGAGAGGGACAAACCACCTCTCTCTCTCTCACGCACGCTCGCGCACACACACACACACACACACACACACACACACACACACACACACACACACACACACACACACTTCCTCCTGTCTGAATTTTCACTCTTTTCCATTCCTCCTCCTACATCTTTCAGATCCTCATTCATCTCATTCTCTCTGTTTCTTCCTTTCCTCCCTCGCGTACATCCTTCACACTCTCGCCTTTTTTCTTTGCCTTCTGTCCCGCCTTCTCTAATCTCCCCCCCCCCTCCACTTAATCATCCTGTCTTCTGTAATGTTTTGTGCACCGTTTTTCCTTCCCCCAATGTCATTTTCTTCCCTCCCTCTCTCTTCCTTCTCTCCCTATGCTTAGCACGGTTTCTTATCTTCCCTCCCTTCCCCTTCTTTTCACTCTCTTTCCATCCCCTCCTCTCTCCCTCTTTCTTCTTCTGTTTTCTTCTCTTCCCCTCACTTTCTCCCTCTCCCCCTCCCCCATTTTCTTTTTCATCCTTCCCTCTACTTCTCACACTTCTCTCCCTCCCTCCCTCTTCTTCTCATGTTTTCCTTCTTTCCCACCCTCCCTCCCAGTTCTCTCTCCCTTCCCTTTGTTTCCTCCACTGTTCTCTTCTCTCCCTTCACTTTCTTCCTCCTTCCCTTCACTTTCTTCCTCCTTCCCTTCACTTTCTTCCTCCTTCCCTCCCTCTCTCTTCTTTCCCTCCCTTTGCATCTCACACCTCCTCCCTCCCTCCCTCCTCATACTCTCATTTTTTCCTTCCCTTCCTCCCTGTTTTCTCTTCCCCCTCACTTTCTCCCTCCCTCTGCTTTTTTCCTTTTCTTCCTTCCCTTTGTCTTTTTTTCACTCCCTCAGCTTCTCACACTTTTATCATCCCTCCCTCCCTTTTCTCATACTCTTTTTCATTCCCTTCCTCCTTAACCTCTCTCTCCCCCCCTTGCTTTCTTCTATCCCCCTCACACTGGGGACACCACCACATCCACGTTCAGATGCGTGTTTCAAACCTAGTGAGGGGTGGAGTGTTTGGAGTAGCGAAGCAACGGCCGTTTGACTTGTGGGAATGTTCCCCAATTTCTTATGTTCGGTGTAGCGAGTTGTTGTTTATCGATGCACCAGATTGGGGTGTGCCTGTATTATTTTCCATGCTTGACCAAGGTAATTACTTGGCTGTGGTGTGTAGGTCTGCTTGACCAGAGTAGCATTTAACAAGAGGAACAAGTGTTGTACAGTTTATTGTAGTAGCCTTTTACAGTGGCTTTCAGAGTTGGGTTATGTATGAAGGGGGGCCAGAGGAGAAGTCCATTATCCAGATGGGTCCACTTTTCGGACATGCCTTTGGCTCTGTTATATCGGCTAATTGAGGGATTACTGTAATAAGGTTTGTAACATGTGATTGTCTCAGTTTTGACTTTGTTAACTGGTGGCTGAGTTTCTTTCCTAAGATAAGAGTGATGATTGTCTCTGTATATCAAGTCATATTAAACTTTCATGATGGTACCTGTCAGAGGTGACAGTCGCCAGCCATCTTAAAATTGTTAATGTTAGTAAAATGCCCAAATGTTGGTGTAACAACTACAGTCAGGATTTTTTTTTTTCTGACAAATAGGTACAGTGCACTTACAAACCTTTTGCCTGTGTATGAATTGTGTTACAGGCAATAGAGAACATGAAATACTGCATTCCAAGTCCTACTAACCTTAATTTTCATTTTCTTTAAGTGCTTTTATGAGTGCAGGTTTTGTCAGTGGCAGCAGTTACCTTGAGAATACTGTGTGCATTCAGCTGGAAGCTTGTATTGTGGTTTTACTACTACACTTCAGCACATTCAGTATATTTTTGCTCAAGATTTCAATAAAGAATGTTCTTGTTTGGTTGATAATTTCCATAAACTGAATTGTTGCATTTCATTTGAAATATAACTCACCTATAGAGAGTGCCAAAAAACTAGTTTCTAAAACCACAGAATGAAGGTCTAGCGTATTTTAAGATATTCTTGTCCCATTGGTAAGTGTAGATGTGTTTTTTTTAATTGCAGGCACTAGTCTACAAAACCTGCATGACAGACCTATCCTACTTGTACTGCCTGGGGAGATCTTATGTAGACTGAATATTGTACATCTGTTTGACTTTAGCCAGAAGAAAAAAAAATGGCCTGGGGACTGAAGGGGTTATTAAGAATAATGCCAGCCCGAATTGCCCAGGAAGGTCATTCATAAGCTGAATAAAATGGTCTGGCATTGGCTAGCATTATACAAAAACAAAAAATGAGAGAAATGAAGTCAGTGAATGTACAGTGAGGTTGGATGAGGAGGAAATGGAAAATGTGAGTGCGGTAAAAGAGTACTTGCATAGTCTGGTGATTTAGGATGGAAGTTTAGAGAGTGAAGTGCTTTAAAGGGTACAACAAGGAAGAAAGGTTGCTGGTTACTTGAAAGCAGTGATAAGAAACAGGGAAGTGAACAAGTTACTACATGACAGTATTGTGATGCCAACTCTAACATATGGAAATGAAACTTGGACCTAGTTGGAGGGACAGAAGTCAAAAGTGAGAGCAGTGGAAATGTGTTATTTGAGAGGAGCATGTGGAGTTACATGGAGAGACAGACTGACAGATGAGGAAATGAAGGAATGTTGTGGTGTGCATGTGGATGTGATAGGAATTGTTAGGAGAAACACATTGAGGTGGTTTTGCCATGTGGAGAGGATGGAGAGTGAGAGACTAACGAGGAAAGTGTATATGAGTGAGGTGGAGGGGGGAGAAGGAGGGAGAGGCCAATGATGAGATGTAGGGATGGGGTGGAGAGGTATATGAGAGAGGGGGGGGTGAGCTGGGAGCAGGGCAGTGAAATGGCAGGGGACAGGGCGACATGGAGGCGATTTGTTTGTGGCCACCCTTTGCGATATTAAGGCTTCTGGCAATAGGTAGGTAGGTAGATAGATAGAAAATACCACGCTGAAAGCCTGAATTGGATTATCAGTTTGCTACAATTTATATTTACCTCAAACTCTAACATTTTATGTAATTTCAGGCACATATGCACCCTTCCTGGCAGAGGACTTTGATGTGCAGAGTCATGCCAGCCACCTTGTGCAAGGAGTGATCATTGCAGAGCATCTGAACAAACTTACTTTAGGTGGGTAAAGCAACCATAGTAGATGACATGAATTACAATAATCCCTTATTTATCCAGATATGCAGTATCCGGACTTGTTCATTATCTGGACGCTAGGCCTTGGCTCTATTAAACCATTATCCAAATTTACTTGCTATTATCTGGGCGTAAATGTCCCTGAGAACTTCGGCCAGCCAGCCGTCATATTCAAACATTTGGTATCGTGGCTGCTGGGCTCGAGCCGTGAGTGGGAAGTAGGCTGTAACCCACAACCAGAGCTAAAATGTCCGTCTGCCCCTGTACTGAATGGTCAAAGTCGCATGCCCGTCTGATCACTCCCAGTGAACCTCCAGCACCTGAGTAATACGACTGTAACCCTCAAGTGGTGTCAGAATGTCTGTAGGCATCCCCACCGAATGTCAAAAGTCACACGACCTCCAAGCTGTCTTTACTAACTGCCACTGACAGTGTAACACAGACCACAAGCCATAAGTAAATGAACGGTAAAAGCGCCCATCTGCCACGTGACAGAAGGGAGAAAACCCTGCACACAGCCTCGCATCTCTCTCCTTCCCGTCCCTCCACCGAACCCTCCCGGCTCCCCCCTCACTCCCTCGGTCCCTCCCCTCCTTCGCGCGGATAGTACTGACTTGAGTTTTTAAATTTTTTTTGCGATTTTTCGAATACAATAGTACCTTTTTATCCTCGGATTTAAGTTTCCGCGAATCAAACTTATTTTAATATTGTACTATACACTGTAACTTAATTTGAAATTGGCATGCAAAGTGCACTTCTTTTGTTGCTACAGTTAGCATACCTGCATCCACAGGCATTCCTGCCACTCCGCCAGTCTTGTTGTAAACACCAATCAGTTCGTTACTTACAGTGTCGTCGTCCTTCTCATGTTTACAACTCTACTGTACTTCATTGTGTAAGTGAAAAATGGTTCCCAAGAAACAAGTAAAGGATAAAAGCAATCCTAAGCCAAAGAGAGAGTGTAAGGTGTTATCTGGCGTCCTGTCAGAAGGGTCAGACTAGACTCACAGCTAACCTACAGTGCCACCACACATCTCGTTGCCTCACCACATTAACACTGCAGGAAGTGCACTACAATCGTCGTCGTCATCATACAGCAATCATCGTCATCTATACAGCAATCATCGTCATCGTACAGCAATGGTCCTCATTGTACAAAGGTTATGAAGAGAACACACAGTCTTTTGGTGAGTGTTAACATGTATTTGTAATATTTTAAAGTATGTTTTTATTTTTTCAGGGATGTGCGTAGCTTATGTGGAAATAATATGCCATTTTATGATGATGACTTGAGTATCCGCAAAATTTGCCTTCCGCGGGGGTCTCTGGAACCTGACCCCCACGGATAACTAGGGTCTACTGTACTATTGGTTGTATCAAAATTCTGAAGTGACCGCGAGAAGGCTCATGAAATTCTGCATATAGACATGTACGTAAGGTGCTGGCAAATTTTGCACTAGGATGGTGGGAAGTTATGTGAAGGTAAGTTTTACTCCTGAACACTATTGTCACTGCATTTCTGTATTTTTACTCATCAGTTTCCTGTGTTATTATTAGCTTATCGTACAGTATAAACACCTGCGAAGGTGATAGTATACCATTTATACCAATTTAACCAATTTCCTGTGGCATATTGGGCAGAGGAATTTTTGTTGTGGGCCAGGAACAGCAATCGCTGGTGTCATATAACTGATTTTCCAACCGTCCTGAGGTTTTTTGTGGATGTCTTTTTGTTTATGCTTTGTTTCCTTGGTGTTTAGCATTAATATGGATAATCCTGTGTGTGTGTTGATGCCTAAATATGGCAGATTGACCTGAAAACAGTTGAAAAAATTAGGCGGGGTTCTATACGTACAGTAGTGTATAGGTAGGCTTTTTGAGTGGTTTTGTTTTTTCATGTTTTTTTGGGTGTTTAGCATTACTGTACTTTGGATATTCTTATGTGTGTTTTGATGTCTAAATATGGCAAATTGACCTGAAAACAGTGCCAAAATTAGGAGGGATACTGTATATATAGTAGTGTATAGGTAGGGCTTTTTTTTTTTTTTTTTTTCCCCCCTGGTGTTTAGCATTATTTTGGATATCCCTGTGTGTGTTTTGGTGTCTAAATATGGCAGATTGACCTGAAAACATTACCAAAATTAGGAGGGGTACTGGACATACAGTAATGTATAGTTTTTTTTTTTTTTTTAATGGTTTTCTTGGTGTTTAGCATTATTTTCAATATTCCTATGTGTGTGTTCATGTCTAAATATGCCTACTGGAAAATACTGCCAAAGTAAGCAGAGATACTGTACAAAGAGATTAGGTATTGGTTGGAGGTTGGTTATAGATAAGGTCCAGGCATAGTAGGGGGGATATTGTTCAGTAATCACTCTAATATCCGGACGCCCAATATCCAAACATCCCCACTATCCGGACATAAGAATGTTTCATACTGTACTTTTTTCCATACTATACTTACCTCATTTCACTCTTTAATGTCCTTTATTGGTGTGAATAGGGTGTTAGGAGCTATGCATGTGCAGTAGGAAGGTGTTTTTCTGAGTTAGGCTAGGTTAGGGTCCATAAGTACCAGTCCAGGAGCCAGTCACCAGAATGTTTATTATTGTATGAACCTACCTCTAAACCCTCATTTTATGCTTCTTTTGCATTTATTTCAGTCTTTTATGTGCCTTATTGGTGTGATTTGGGTCTTAAATAGGTGCTATGCATGTGCAGAGGGAGTTGTATAGGTGTTTCTCTGAGTTAGGGTCCATAAGTACAAGTCCATAAGCTGGGGCCCAATATCCGGACAGAACCAATATCCGGACCTACCTATGGCTCTATTAGGTCGGATATTGGAGTGATTACTGTATTTGGACATTGCCACTACCTGGACATGCTTTTGGCTCTATTACGTATAATCGAGGGATTATACTGTATACTGTATTTATTCCCCACCTCGAACCCTAATAGTAAAAAGTGTTAATGGATACTAATTCATGTGCATGACAGTTGCAGTTTACTTGAAACCTCATTTTTTACACCAGAGAATTAACATAAATTTGACATTACATGCTCTAGCACATTGTGTTCTTTCACAAACTGCTAAAGAACAGGTTGTTTAATGCCAAACACACCATATCCGCATGTGAGGTCCAAGCCCGTAAAACAGTTTTATCCATCCATCCATCCATCTGTATATCATCCAATCCTACGTTGCCCCATGAGGAGCGTAGGAGCCCGGGGCTAGACAGTTGGTCCTGACATTTAAGATAAGAGTGACCAACCTCACTCATCCCTGAGTGGCATTACGTGAGCAATAAACCCCAGCCACCCCTTGGATATAAACCTTCACTGGCTCAATTTGATTGGAGCACAGTAATTACCCACTAAACCACCAGGCGCCGAAATTTGGTTATATGGTTACCACACAGCGTAGTAAATAGTTTCCTGGTTTACAGGAAACCATTTGGCTTGTCATTCAGTATAGTCACCCATAAATTTTAAACAGTACAATTTTGCGGTTGCTAGTGTAGGTTGGTGAGCGTTGAGAAAATCCCATGACTATAAGAATACCTTCTCCCCAAAATAAAAAAATTGAGATCAGGTTAATATTTCTACTCATGGCTATGATTTGCTTTGTATGTTAACAGTTGTGTCCATGAAACTTTATTGTAATTTTCTTAATTGTGGTTCAAAAGTGATGTTGTGTGAAGCATGTTAGCAATAATGTGACTGTATTTTCCTCTGCAGCAACATACAAGGCCAGAATTTTAATAGCATACTGAGTATTCAGAAATACATGGTGTGTCCAAAAAGAAATCAAACTTTTTAAATAGTGCACCAACCAACTGGCATAGTGTGATCGCAACAGGGGCGCTGTGTAACGGCAACCTTCAGCTTTAGTCCAGCACTAGCTGCATTACACCACGTCATTTAATCATCGATGTTCACACACGAGTGAACGTGGGTTTAGCGTCTTGACAAATTTTCGTCTTTTTCTGTTGTCTGAAATCAGCAGCCTTTCCGGGTGGATTTCAACTTTGGAGGGGGGAGGGGAGACCGCAGGGGCCAAATCCAGAAAGTACTGCAGCTGGGGGACAATAGTCATATACTCTGCCACAAAGCGACAGATAAGGAGCAATGTGTGAGCAGGTGCATTGTCATTGTGCATCATCCAGGCTTTGTTTGTCCATGCCTCAGGCCTCATCCTTTGCACTGCCTCCAT
Organism: Coenobita brevimanus; assembly: GCF_032717465.1. Taxonomy (NCBI): domain Eukaryota; kingdom Metazoa; phylum Arthropoda; class Malacostraca; order Decapoda; family Coenobitidae; genus Coenobita; species Coenobita brevimanus. Next base: position 55,333,378 of record NC_136959.1, on the reverse strand, counting down.
CAAACACTTTGGGACATCCAAGAAAAACTCTCTGTTGACTGTCAGACCACATGAAATAAATTCATGATGATCAACACCCTGCCAGTACGATTAGATGATCAACATCACCTTCACATATGAATGATTCTTGATTTTTTTTTTTTTTTAGTCGCGGTGATGATGTCTCAACCTACTGCAATGACTGCCTTTTCATTTGTATATTGTACATTCACTCTATCCTCTTCCTTCTGCGTGTGAGTGACTGCACTGAGTGACAAGCCAATTGGTTTCCTGTACACCAGGAAACCATTTACGCTGGTGGTAACCATAAAACCAAATTATGGCACCTGGTGGTTTACTGGGTAATTAAGGTGCCCCAATGAGATTGAGCCTGTGTAGGTTCATATCCAAGGGATGATTGAGTTTATTGTGCACATAATGCCACTCAGGGATGAGTGAGGCCAGTCACTCAAATGTCAGGACCAACTTGACTAGCCCTGGGTTCCTACACTCCTCATGGGGCAACATTGGATGGTGGATGGATGGCACTGTACTGGACACCCATACATCACCTGTTATGAGATTATTTAGAAGGTAAAAGTTTATCCAGATTTGAAGCCATTTCATGCAAACACATTTCCGTTCAAGATCCTTCATTGTTCAACTTGCAACAAATAACCAAGTACACTAAATATACATTCACTGAAGTGCATGTACCTTGATGACTAAGTGATGTGATGTGGCTAGTGTTAGACTAAAGCTCAAAGTTGCTGCAACACAGTGCTTCTGTCAGAATCATGCTGTGCCAGATAGTTGGTGCGCTGTTTATGAAGTTTGGTTTCATTTTGGACATACCTCATATTGCCCAGTGAACCAAAGGCCCAAAACTTAACTCTGCAATGTATATATATATTTGAAGCCTTCTGAGTGTTCCATTTTATATCTGGTTTAGTGGTTGGTGTTTCCCAAACTTAAATGGCCATGACCCTGAACACAGAAATTTTTGGCCTGTCGACCCTCAGGACGGAAAGAGTTTCAATTCAGTGTTCTTCATTTAGCGTTATCCAATAAAATTTATTAGATAAAATACAATGGACAGCTTAAAGTAGTATTCAGGAAAATTTATTGAATAAATTTTACTGAATTTTACTTTGTCAATAAATTTTTATATTTCTTATCTTGATTGAAGAAAATGAAAGGCACCACTTCATGTAAATGTAATTAATTGCAAAATCAGACAAGCAAAGAAAAACAAACCTTTGACTGGCAATTATAATGCAGCAGAAACCAACTTTTGACAGGCAATTATGATGCTGCTTCATGAGTGAGCCATTTTTGACTATTAATTCTTTGCTGATCCATCCATCCATCCATCATCCAATCCTACGTTGCCCTGAGAGGAGCTTAGGAGACCAGGGATAGGCAAGTTGGTCCTGACATTTAAGATGAGAGTGACCAGCCTCACTAATCCCTGAGTGGCATTACATGAGCATAAATGTAGTAAACAAAACTTTTGGTTACCATGATGATTGCACAAATGACAGGAATTTGATAATTTCTTTATTCAAATGGATTCTCAGCCTCAACAATAAAGTTTATCACTAGCAAGTTTCTTTCTTTGAGTAAAAGTTCCTAGGCTTAAGCTGCTTCCGCAGTTTGACCATTATATAAATGGCTATTCTACTCATGAGTTAGCTTGGCAGTCACAGGAAATAAAAAAAAAAGTAAGAGGCAGACAAAACTTACATTGTGATAACTGCTTATCACAGCACGTCAGTCATCCAAAACTACGTCAGGAGTGAGTAAGAAACATACTGCGATTGCGTCAGGCTCCATCCTCCTCAGCAGACAAGTATTGGATATGAACAGACTTGAATACATCAGGAGATTTCATACATTTATCGATGCTTCGTCATTCATAGCTATTTTCCTGTTCCAGAGTCACAATGATGCTGTATATTCCAAAATTGTGATGTACTATTTTGTAAACATTTTTTAATTATTTTAATTATTTTGTCAAACCATCCCACGATCCTCAGGAGCATCCTTGGAACCCACATTTGGATCGCTACCATTGGTGTGATTATTGGGTCAGAGTGACTCACTCAGTGACAGCCTGTTATGTGCAGCATTGCAGTCATCATGAGGTGGCTGCATGTTTTTCAGTCATGTAATTCTTTCTTGGGGTCATCCTGCCTTAACAAACTGAACTACAGTAGCTAACCTGGGTCCCTGCACCTCGAAAAGGGTCGTATGGCATTGGAGCTATTGCTTAGAATCTGTGCTGAAAGTGTTGGTGAAATCAGGGCTATCCAGTAATATCTTGTTTGATGGCTACATCGTGAGACAGACCTGGCAGTATTGCAAATTCCTGGTCTTCAGGGTAGGAAGGTAAAACTATGAGTTCAAGGTCCTGCTACTTGACCTTACTGTAGCCCCTAGAATTTTCATAGAACACAAGAAAAGTATTCCACCATTAAGAGATGTCCTGTGCAGGAATGGTGAATGTGCACCTCTCAAATATAATTTGTCATTGTTAGAAAAAGAAGATTGAACAGCAAAACAATTAGTTAATGGTTCTGAGTGGTTTTTAAACATACCCGCAGAAACTGACTCTTCTTCTGGTGGTTGATGGTCCCTTGTAAAGGCTTTTTAATATAATGCTTCTAGTTATTTTGTAATGTATTTATTTTTGTATAAATAATGATTTGTAGTAAAATATGGAAATTAATGTTTGTATCATGTGTTGAATTATGCAAATTGGCAATTGCTATTATGAAAACCTCCGATAAAGTGTATTGCAGCCTCGTATTATTAAAATAGAAGTTTCCCCTTTTTTTTTTTTTTTTTTTTTTTTTTTTGTGAGTGCCAACGGCCATACCATGTTGAGTACACCGCTTCCCGTCCGATCAGCGAAGTTAAGCAACGTTGGGTCTGGTTAGTACTTGGATGGGTGACTGCTTGGGAACACCAGATGCTGTTGGCATCCCTACGTGTCAAGTGGGGTTGGTGGAGGATTAGTGCCCCTCCCTGTAAAATTATTAACTCTAAGCCCTTGGCCACCCCGTTTGGGATACATGGCGTCTGGCAATGAATGAATGAATGTATGGGTTGTTAATATCATAATGTAATATAGTAGGGTTTTTAACTCGTGTAAAATTAAGTTGGCATTTGGTAACTCTGATGAGTGTCGAAGGACAAAACACAAGTGTAGCATGACTTGGGTGAACTCTCAGACACCTTAGAATATAACCTCACTGTATTATCACATGTGTCCAAAGGAAATGTCCCTTCAGCCTCTTCATTATTTGACGCTTGCAACCACTTCAAAGTTAGACTAGTTAAGTGGTCTGTGTTGGCAAGGAAAGTAGGGTACTTGTTGAATGGAAATCAGGAGTGGTAGAGAGTAGTGAATTAGCCAGTAACACCAACCATTGCATGACCATTCTCATAATTATTACAAAAGTGATAAAATATGTAATAGTCTAGAGAAAAGCCCTTTGTTGTTATTGAAGACAAGGGAAATACCAGTTTTGTCTTTACCCCTGTTTGTTTTGTAGGAGTTTTAAGGCTGCTTGCACAGATGTAAGAAACTGGTCCATCAGTACAAGATCAAAACTTGGCAGCTCTCACTTACCTTTATAACACACATGAAATACCTAGATAGCATTCTTTTTCCCATATCTGTAAGGTAATGTGGACAGCACTGGGCTTCATTTTACTGTTACATGTTATATTGTGTCTTGTACTGTAGTACATTAATCCATCTTGATCTTTCAGGTCTAAATCGGCTTGAGCGTGAGATAGAAAGCCAAGTGGGAAGTCATTATGAGGACCTCCTCTCTCAGGCCACTGGGGTTGAGACTCTTGAGGATGTACTCAACACTATGCATACCAGGATACAGGTCAGACATATTACCAACTTGGCCTCAGATGATGTTGACATCTAACTTGGATGTGATGTAAACCCAATTTACCAGATTGTGAATACAATGACAGGGTTGTGGGGGTGTTTTTTTTTTTTTTTTTTTTTTTTTTTTTTTTTTTTTTTAATGGTAATTGTGTGCTAAATCAGGGATTTGTATGGTAACTCATACCTAATACCATATTTCCAAAAATTGTCCATGGTTTATGTTCCTCATGGGGCAATGCAGGATTAGATGATGGATGGATGGTACATAAAACATGTTTTTTAAATAGGGATCTTTTTCCATCTAATGGTTTATCTTAGCTTATATGCCCATGCAGTGCCACTAAATTTGATATTTGCACAGATGAAGAACGCTGTGAAGTGGCCAAAAAATGGGAAAGCAGCTGGAGTTGATAAGGTGTATGCAGAGATGATTAAGTGTAGCGGAGAAAATGAAACGAAATGCTTGTTGGAGGTACAGTATGTAAGAAAGCATGATTGAGTGAAACTGCCAGCTGAGTGGAAAAAGGCTGTGATTGTACCCGGGTACAAATATTAAGGTGAGCGAAGTGAGTGCAAGAATTATTGTGGCATAAGTTTATTGAGTGTTGGTTTCACTCTCATCTTAAATGTCGGGACCAACAGCCTAGCCCCGGGCTCCTATGCTCCTCATGGGGCAATGTAGGATTGGATGATGGATGGATGGATGTAGGGAAGGTATAGGGAAGAATTATTATAAATTAAGAGAGAGATCAGAAGTCCCAGTGAGAGGTGAACAGGGTGCCTTTAGGAGTGGCAGAGGATGTGTGGATCAAATACGCTGTATTTGCAGAGACGGATAGTGGAGAAGGCTTGTGAGAAGGACTATGAGGTGTTTATGGCGCTCTTGGATCTGGAAAAAGCATACAACAAAGTAGACAGAGAAGGATTGTGGAAGGTTTTGTGCATGTATGGTGTAGATGGTAAGCTGCTAGGTGCCAACAAGAGTTTTTATGATGGTTGTGAAGCATGTGTAAGGGTAAATGGGCATCTAAGTGAATGATTCACGATTGGTGTGGGTGTGAGACAAGGTTGTGTGATGTCCCCATAGCTGTTCAGTATATATATGGATGGGGTGATGAAAGAAGTAAAAACATGAGTAATGGAGAGAGGGATGGCATTGGTAATGAATGGCGATGGATCGAATATCTCAAGTTTGTTGTAGGCTGGTGATGCCGTACTACTTGCAAATACTGGACAAGAACTAGGTAGACAAGTGCAAAGTTTTGCTGATGTCTGTGAGCATTGTGCCTCTAGAGTAAATGTAAAAAAGAGAAAAGTGATGGTTATTGAGAGAGAAGGTGACTCCCAGTGTGATGTTATAGTGAATGGAGATAGATTGGAATAGGTGAGCAAGTTCAAATACCTGGGTACAGTGATAGAAAAAAAAGAGGAAAATGTGCAAAAGAAGTGGAAAGTAGAGTGATACAAGGAAGGAAGGCAGCTGGTTCTATGAAGGCCTTGACAAAAACAGAGGCTTGAGTGTTGCAGCTGCACAAGGCTTACATGAAGGAGTGTTAGTGCCAGCTTTAACATATAGATGTGACACTTTGGTGTGGCATGAAAATGAAAAGTCAAGAGTGAGAGCAGTGGAGATGGGACTGCTGAGGAGTGTATGTGGAGTACTGAGAGTGGATAGGATACGAAATAATCTGATTCGTGAATGATGTGGAGTGAGGAAGTCTGTGGACACCAGAGTTGAGAGTGTACTGAGGTATGGTCATATGGAGAGAATAGATAACAATAGAGTGGTGAAAAGGGTATATAAGCAAATTTGAAGGAGGGAGGAGGTGAGGTAGGCCAAGGAGAAGGTGGAGGGATATGGTGGATGAGTGAGTGAGGAAGAGAGGTATGGAAGTCGGTGAGGCCAGGGGACTGACAAGAGATCGAGCTGGCTGGAGGAATGTTGTGAGAAGTGCATGATCAGTGATTTGGCACCCCTTTTTAACATGACAGCAGCCAGATTGACTCTACTGGATACATTTATGTGAAGCTGCAGGATGTGGTGAATGTTTCTGGCGTATCAGATAGAGCCAGGATTCCAGGGGCTTGAATGATGAGTGAATGGAAGCGTGGCCCATTGGACTGGGCAAACTTGGGCTGTCTGGACACTGTTACTCCTCACCCTGCCCTGTGGTGGGAAAAGAGGTCTGGATGATGATGATTCTGTGCCCATGCATCAGTTGAGTAACCTTTTACCTGTTAGGGATTTTCCTGTGCCAGATATCAGATATCTCTGTTAGTTGTTGGGAGGCGTGGCTTAATCGGTAGAGGGGTGGCCTGCAGTTCCAACGGACCCAGGTTCAAAGCCTGGCTGGAGCAGGGAACAGTTTAAGGATTTGAATTTCATTAAATAAGACTTTACTGATCCACCAGAAGACCCACCGACATGTAAAAGTACCCTTGCAAATACCAGTACACCAGTCCTGTATGAGACAGCCCTAGCATGTATTAACGCCAAAGTGGTGACACGGAGAGGTGTATGGTATGTAGGAGGACTGCTTGGCCTTGATAGCGGGCTGTGAAGCCTATGCCCAGAGTCAGACACATTTAAAAAAAAAAAAAAAAAAAAAAAAAAAAAAAAAATCCAATCTGTCTGGCCGAGCATGCCCATAAACTGCAGCAAGCACCTGTCTCTGCTGGGGTTTCCCATGCAGTGAACCGTTGTTCTCTTGTGGCAGACAGTACGTCACCACTGCAAGGCTGCATTTGTGTCTACCCAGTTCAGTGGCAGCATCGTAGGCTCCTTGTCACCCCATTACAGTATTGGGTTATATGGTTACCACCTGCCATTGTAAATGGTTTTCTGGGTTACAAGAAACAATTAGGCTTGTTACTCAGTGTAGAGCTACCTGGAGTTGAAAGAGTACCATAATAACAAGTGACACGAAGGATGGGAGAAACAGAAACACGGTATGGGAGACAGAAAAATAATAAAAGATAAAGGGAGAGTAGGTAGCAGTACATCACGTGAGTGGATAAGGTTTGCCACCACCTACTACCATATATGTTGGAGTAAGGTAAGGTTGTATAATGACTTATCCCTGGTCAGAATATACGGTACAGTCAGGCCTTACTATGTGATGACTCACTAGAACAGAGTATAAGAAGTTCAGCCTGGTCTTGCTGAGTGATTGTGAGATATGCTGTAGTGATAGTCGAAGATTTTTTTTTTTTTTTTTTTTTTTCCACCCATTTGTATTTTTCATTTTCTTGTGAGAGCAAATTCATCTTTCATTCACTTTAATTATCTTACTAATAGTTCTTGTTTAGAGTTCTGTACTGGTGTATCATCAGGAAAGGGGTAATAACACCGTAGTTTGATTTAAGGGTAAGCAGCATCTCTCTTTATTTTTTAAAATTATATCCTTATAATTTGAAAATTTATAAAGGCAAATCCATCCATCTATCCATCATCCAATTCTGTGTCACCCCATGAGGAACGTAGGAGCCTGGGTCTAGACAAGTTGGTCTTGGCAGTTAAGATGAGAGTGGCCAGCCTCACCCATCTGTAAGTGGCATAACATGAGCAGTGAACCTCAACCACCCCTTAGATATAAACCTACACAGGATCAATCCGATTGGAGTGCGTTAATTACCCAGTTTTAAATTGCCAGGCACCATAATTTGGTTATATGGTTACCATCCAGCATAGTAAATGGTTTCCTGGTGTACAGGAAACCATTTGGCATGTCACTTAGTGTAGATTCACCCATAAGCAGAAGGAAAAGGAAAGAATGAAGGAAAGAAAAACAGAAGAGGGAGTGTAAAGGTATCCGTAGGCAGCAGGAAGAGGAAAGAATGAAAGAAAGAAGAGAGGAAAGGGCAAACACCCAAAGCAGCACTACTTTGAATGAGTGGATGGTGAGTGCACCCTCCTGCAAAAAAAAAAAAAAAAAAAAAAAAAAAAATCCCAAGGGAATGCAGGATGGTCTCTACACAGTTTTAGTACACTGACATACTACTGTGCGAATTCCCATGATTAGTAATGAACATACAACAACACAGCATCTCCCAAAATTCTAATTGGCTGATCTTTGCTGTCCTGGTTGTTCTCCCTCACATACACTTTATTGCAGATTGGTTATTTTCTGCCTCAGGGGTACTGCCTGGCATACAGTTTGTTATGCTTTTTTGGGTGGGTGGCCTTTGACCTAAAACAAATCCCCCTTGAACTCCTGTTACAGTCATCTCGCTGTATGATAAATCGCAATATGATGGGGCATCACTTGACATACCCCATCGTATAGTGAAGCCTGACTGTATATGAATGTGGTTGTTCGTTTTGTTTAGCTTATAAAGGCTCCAGCATGCCTGCATGTGTTGGCCTTGGTCATCTGATGGTGGCTGTCCTTGCTACTTGATCTAATATCCTCTCTGTTCAGTCCTTTATCCCGAAGGTCATGCTGCATGACCCTGTCCCAAGACTTTTTCAATCTGCTTTTTGCAATGCTGCCCTCATTGTCCATGTCTCTTGCCCTCCACACTTATTTGTCATCTTTCATTCTCTCCACATGCCCAGACCATCTCAGTCTACTTCTCATCCCGTACCAACACATTCAGGTTCATCATTCCTTTCATCTCTTCATTGACTGTCCTAACACCCCTACACCCCCTGGCCTCTTGTTCAAGAATGCACTACACATCCATGTGATCTCTCATCACTGTATGTTTGGGCGTATGAATATCCTCCTTTTTTGCCCAGTATCACTACTGTGCAGCATTACACTCCTGCTGCGTACAAGCACTCCTTAACTCTTCCAGAGTCAGGTGAGGCAGTAACTCCCAAATCTTACCACTCCTTACCTTTGCTACAAAACTGACTCCAATCCCACCTCCAGAACATAAATGCTGTATCATGTTCCTTTAAATAAAGAGTTTCAAAACAGGTGAGTTTTATCATCACCCCAAAAGAACAGCTGGAAAACTGAAAATTTAATTAGACCTCCAGCAGATAATTTTTTGCCAAGCTTGGAGAAGCAACCTGGCCATAATGAGTTGAAACCCATCTCATTGTACTCAAAAGGATGAGTGGAACACTTTTGAAGATTTCATTATGGCTACCATCAAACTTTTTCAGTTGAGGGAAACTTTGAGTAGAAGAACATGTCCTAGTTGTAGACAGTATTGAAATGGGTATTTTTCAGGCATCTGCCAGATTATTTTCTTCAGCTGAAGGAAGCACCCTGCCTGTAAAGTTTTATTATATTCATTTCCTGAATAAACTTTTAACTTACCTTAAAAACATATTTTTAAAGTAGGTTTTTCCACCTGTCGATTACGGTGGTACGTCTAAGAATGGTGGGAAAGATGGTGATAAGGAGAGTTGGTGCTCCTTTTTCCTGGTCTTCAGGTCTCTTTTGATGATCCCCCTTTGCTGACCTTCTTCCATTGTCACTGACACAGAGAGTATGCCAGTATGCTTGTCTGAACACTTTTCTCTGGCCTGTGCACTACTCTACATGCACTTTACTTACCATACACCATACCATTAGGAGTTGGCTCCAGCAAGGGCATGTGTTCTGAAAACTTTGCACCTGCTACCTAGTTGATGAACTTGAAGGAAGGTGTGGCATGGGCTCTATTGGCACTGCTTTGAGGTTGGGTTGGGGTGGGATTCAGATCTTTACCATAGTGTAGAGGACATTGCTGTTACCTGGCTGCTGCTTCTGCATAATAGAGAGGGGGCCCAAACTTGGGACTAGCACCCCAGGAGGCTGCCCTGTCATTGAGTATATAATGTTGCAGTGCCAAGGTGCTCTTGTTGATTGTCCCTGTAGCTATCCTGGCAGGGTACACCAAGGTCGTTGTTGCAGCCACTGACCATGGCTGGTGGGTGCATAAGAGATGTGGTAGTAGAGGTAGGCTGTGAAATAATGCTGATTTCATGTGTGTGATGTGTTGGGGAGATTATGTTGAGATTGAGAGTTGTGAAAGGATTGTTCTTGATGAAGAGTCTTTTGAGTGTGTTGGGAAGTTTTGTTACATTTGAGACATGCTGTGTGCTGGAGGTGGGGCTGGTGCTAGCTCTGTGGCAGAGGTAAGGAGTGGTTGGAGGAGTTCAGGGAGCTGTAATCTCTCCTGACATTGAGAGGATTCTCCCTCTATGCTAAGGGGTCATGGTATGCCCCATGTGCTAAGAGTGTATTGCTGTACAGTAGTGAGACCTGGTTAGTAAAGGAAGAGTTTATTTATAGGCTCAGACTTACAGAAATGATAATGATTAGATGGATGTGTAGTGTGTCCTGAATTAAAGGCCCGGGGGATTAGGATTACAATTCAAGAGTTTAGGGGAAGGATGAGACTTGAGATGTATTAGCAGTATGATGAGGAGGGGTAGATTGAGATGGTTCAGGCGTGTTGAGAGGATGGCAGATGACAATTGGGTGCTGAAAAAGTGAGAGGTGTGAATGTCATGGGTAGGATTGCGAGAGGCAGATAAAAAAAGATCTGGGATGAGGAAATATTGTGTGACTGTAGGGATAAGGGACTGAATAGAGATGCTACCAGAGATCAAGCTGCATGGAGAGCTGCCATTACATGACCAATCAGACACATGCCGTCATGTTTGAGCCTTTATAAATGTATTGAAACTAAGCACATGCTTATTGTTCATATTTCTGTAATAGTTCCTAAGCATTTCAGCATGTTTTATAAAGTTGGTACTATAGATTGGGGTAAACTAGGGAAAAGCTGATAGGTAGCAATCAAACTTTAATAGGCAGTTTTTCTATAATATTGTCTATTATGGACTTAAAAAAAAAATTACGTCAAGAAAGGCGACTTATACCAAGAATTTATATAGCATACCTGCTCCAGACACTACTTGCTGGTGTGGAGCGTGTGCGGATGCGTGTGGTGGAGCCATACCAGAGAGTGGAAAAACACACCTTGGTGTTGGGACGCCTTCAAGCTTCCTGTGAGCTGCTGAGAAGGGTCATTCGCTGCCTGATGTTGTCACAGAGGTTACAGCAGCAGCTGTCTGCAGAGCCTAGGGATATCACAAAAGCTGCTATGAGTCTTAGTGAACTCGGTAAGGACAGATATACTGTACACAGTCATCTTAGGGTACCTATTTCAAGGTATAGGGACCCAGTGCTAAACTGCTTTAGTCTATAGCATTAAGAAATATTCTGGCATATTCATTGGTGGCCATATCCCAAAATGGCAGATTTAGTGTTTACATTGCTGCTGTTTCCAACGTGGTAGGTGGGGCGCACTCGCCATCCACTCACTCGATGTAGTGCTGCTCTCGGGTGTCTGCTCTTTCCTCTCTTCCTTCCATATTTACTTCTTTCCTCTACTGTCTTTCTTTACTTCATTCTTTCCTCTTCCTTCTGCCTACAGGTAGCTTGACACTCCCTCTTCTGTCTTTCCTTCCTTAATTCTTTCCTCTTCTTTCTGCCTATGGGTGACTCAACACTGATTTACAACCCAAATGGTTTCTTGTACACGAGGAAACCATTTTCTAGGCTGGGAGGTAATCATATAACCAAATTATGGTGCCTGGTGGTTTAGTGGGTAATTAACGGTGCTCCAGTCAGATTGAGCCAGTGAAGGTTTACATCCAAGAGGTGGTTGGGGTTTATTGCTAACATAATACCACTCAGGGATGAGTGAGGCTGGTCACTCTCATCTTAAATGTCAGGACCAACTTGCCTAGCCCTGGGCTCATTTGCTCCTCCTGCGGCAAAGCAGGATTGGATGATGGATGGATGGATGGATTAACCCCTTAACCGCGGGTATTGTTTTGGTCTGACTGTCCTCTCCCGCGGGGGTTTCAGCCAAATGTAAACAAACCTTTAAACCTTAATAACTCTGCACAGAATAAAGCTAGAGAAAAAAATAAGGTACCATTAGAAAGTACAAACCTTCAGCTTTCCATTGATGTAGGTTTCATGACTTCGTTGACTTTCACAGGACGGGGAGAGCCGTTAGAAGTGAGGGGTGTGAAATAACTATTTTACGCCCCACACACCAGTACCAAATGCCAACCACTCTCTCATAATAGTAATATAAACATATATGAACACTGTACATACGATAAACACCCACTCTGTGTTCACTGAGGTAGGTAAAAGGCACTTCCCTGCGGCTGCGCCTGCTCTTCACTGCGGCTGCGCCTCACTTCACTGCGGCGGCACCCGCTCACTGATGTTTCCTGCGATCTTTTCATTCTTTCTAACTTCTAATATTATTTTACATATAATATGGGCAATGTACATTATATTTACAATGCACTTATTACTATATTGCGTCACTGGCGCATCACAGAATTACGTAAGTGCCGCAGAATTCCACAAGTGCCGCAGATTCTCTTATTACAATATCACTTATTATACTGGCCAATATTTCCTTTATTTTCTAGGCAAAATATCCCTTATTACTACATTATCCATTATACAATTATTGGCAAAGCACGTCACTGTCGCATCACTATATATCACTGTCACTTTCAGTATTTACTCAGAGAGTGGTACTCGGCAAAGCACGGAGTTACACATAGAGCGACTTGGCATTCAAGGCACTGGTGTGTGCTCATTTTTCTCGTCGTAGGCCTTCGTGTGGTGGTTGAACATACTCTGCAGCGGCCCTGTGACAACCTGCCGCCTGCTTTAGGAGGCAATTTCACAAGCTGGTGCCGGCTCATGTAATTGCGGCACTCAAGACGGTCAGGTTGTGTGTCAGAGTGTCGCCTCGGGATCAATGCCGTCACCTGACCAAATCGTTCAAGTAGCTGCTGAACGACAGTCTTGGAAAACTGTCTCAGTGATGGTTGCCTTATGCCCCCGACTTGTGTCTTGTAAAGAATGAAGGCATTGAGCATGCACATATCGAGCATGTGCAGGCAAGCCTTCCTGTACCATCGGGTGTTTCTCCTGAGACAGTCTATTTCGCCAATCATCATATCAGACTTATCAACGAGTCTCATATTTACATTATAATCAATGACGGCATCAGGCTTCATGATTGGCTCTCCCGTCCTGTAGCTGACCTTCCCAGTTCTCTTCATTTCCCCCTTGTGGATGGTGCTGATCATATTGACAACCTTCTTGTCATGCCACCTGATCGCAAGAAGCTTTTCTGACTTCTTCAGGTGAACATCTCCCCTGGATGATGATGATGCTTCGGGGAAACTAGGCCACTCTTTCCTATAGCTCCGTACAGTGCCAACAGTGCCAATGCCGTGTTCAGCAAGGTATTTGGAGAGTTTCGGTGCTGTGTAATAATTGTCTGTGTACAGCACATGATTACCACCAAAATACCTCTCCATCAGCACTTTTACAACGGAGCCAGAGAAGCCAAGGGGGTCTTTCCTGTTCACATCCATTGTGCTAGCCGAGTAAATGACAAAATCCATTATATACCCCGTCTCACAGTCACACAGCACAAAGAACTTTATCCCAAAGCGGTGGCGTTTGCTGGGGATGTACTGCCTGAATTTGAGACGTCCTCTGAACAATACCAGGGACTCGTCTATGACGACTTTCTGCATAGGCCTGAAAAATCGCATAAATCAATCCCTAATCTTGTTGAGGAAATCCCTCACTTTCCACAAAGGGTCAGTTTGGGACGGGTTGTCATTATCAGCGAAGTGCAGGTACCCAAGCAGCTGTCGGAACCGATCCCGTGACATATACTTCCCGAATATGGGGATAGTAGTTATGTCATCCACGAGCCAGTACTCCTCCAACTCATGTCTCTTTATATGGGGCATCAAAAACATGAGTGCAAAAAAAACATACAGCTCTCTGATCCCGACAGGCAACCACGACACTTGCTTTGGCGAGCCAATAGGTCCCAGCCCTTGTGCTGCACACTGAGTTGCATACCTATTGGTCTCATCGCTGACATGCTGCACAATTTCATCATCAAGGAAGGCCAGGAAGTAATCAACAAACTCATCACCTGCATTGCATGGGAAGGCAGGCTGTATTCCAGCATTTGTCATATCAAACGGTGGATTGTGTGGCTGGAAATCTCCACCGTCAGTCCAAACAAATGCATCAACTTGCCCTGTGCGTGGTTCAGTGGCAGGGGCAGGTTGCATTTCACTCGTTTCCCCGTGAGAAGGAGCTGATGTAGAGGCAATGGGTGAGGCAGGAGGTGAGGCAGGAGGCAAGCGGGAGGTGGGTGAGGCAGGAGGCAACGGGGAGGGGGGTGAGTGTGGGGGCGGTGAGTGGGGGGGTGGCGCGGGTGAGGGAACTGAGCGGGGGGCAGGCGGGGGGGTTTCTGACCTGGTGCGTGGTGAAACTTGACCCTTTCTACCCCGCTTATCACCTCGCTTATCGCCCAGCTTTGCCCTCCAACTGCCACGCATCCCCTTTGTTCTAGGCCTGCCTGCACGGCCTGCCTTCCCTCGCTTTGCAGGCTTTGGTAATTCAAACTCCTCAGATGATGTAGACTGAGGAGAGGGCACGACAGATGATGATGATGATGATGTGAGGGCAATTGGGCTAGGGGAACGGGAAATTGATGGGAAATGCGTACTAGGGCCTGGTGTGGGAGACATGAGCCTGCGCTTCACTCCCTTCCCACGTGCAATACCAGATTTGCCCATAGGAGCCTTTCCTTTCCCAGAGTAAGTTGGGGGTGGTGGGGGGGAATCAACACGATCACTTTCATCACTGTCACTATCAATGGAAAATGGTTCACCACCAATCACTGCCAAATCATCACTGCTTGCTGTGAGTGTGTCACTTTCACTGCCACAATCAAGAGTAGTACTTACTGTTTTGTCCAGCTCAGTTCTAATTTCAGGAGTGCTCAACCCCTTCTGCCTCGCCGTCGGCAGTTCCTTTACCGGTGTAGAGGTAGAGGGAACACTAGCACTAAACATTGTAGAGGAGGAAGCGAGCGACGATGAGTCGGGACGGAGCGCCATTATCACGCACAGAGCTGGACAGATACTGACTGACGCGGGTCAGGGCAGGGGTGGGGGGGGTCCCCTCAGGGTTGGAGGAGGGAGGTGTGGGATGGCTGGCGTGAAAGAACTCGACAGCTACTCTTGCGTGAGAATATTTGCGCGCCTGGAAAACGCGCGGTGTTCAAAATATTCACGATCATTCCAGAATGCCACCCGCGGTTTGGTCCAGTTTTGTCGCCGTCATTCTGGAATGACACCCGCGGTTAAGGGGTTAAGGGCCTCATTTGGGGTTGGCTGTTTTTTATTTTATCCTTGCCATTGCCAGATTATTCTCTTTGCCTTAATTAAACCTCCCAAAGCAAAGGGTTAAACCGACGTACTTTTTCTCCTGGCAACAGACCATTTGGGACGGGATGTGGACCTGAGTGGGCTGGAGGTGCTGGAGCGAGAGCAGAGGCTGGTGCGGCAGGCCAGGTCTGATGTGGAGAAACAGGCTGCCACCATGATGGACCGTGGCATGGAGCTTCATAATCAGACACAGGTGAGGCAGGGGTTACATCATTGCTGTTAAATGTATTTTGGGGTGAGAGATCAATAAGAAAATAAATCCATGCCTATATTGTCCCCTTTAGGGCATAGGGGTCCAAGGCAAGGCTAACACATTCCAAAACATTTAAGGGTAGGAAACTGATGTACAGTTCTGGTAGAGCTTTAAATGATAGGATAACCTCCAGGCTTTTCCAGGACCCAAACCACACCACGTAAACATTGTAAATTTCAGCCGAGTGCTCAGGGACATATGTAGGGCTATTTACCATACAACAACTGTCAACACACACGTGTTTTAAACATGTTCGAAGCATGCTTTCCTGAGGGTGGTGACAGGATATTTTGATCTGTAACTAACAGAGACTAATTCAGAATAGTAGGTAACAGTTAAGTGTGCGCGTTTCAGAAAAATGTCATTATGTAGTAATGTAATGTTACTCTGTTCATTCCTGCAGCAGTTGGACAAAACAGTACAGTATAGAAATTGTTTGACAAAGCCTGCATTATTATTATTCCAGTACCAATTTGCAGTGCAGAAGTTGTAAACCACAGTATATCCTACTTGTAATTTTTCCTGGAGTGATGCGAAGATGTGTAATGGATACAAGAGCTTATAGAGGTTGGGGGAGTGGACTTTCTGACCACTACTTGGTGGTGGCCAGAATCATCCAAGTAAGATGGAGAAATAGAAGAAGGGAAGGACGGGAGGAAGGAGTAGTTGCAAGGAGAGTGGAAAGGTTACAAGAGGATGAGAAGGCAGAATATGAGAGAAGTGGAGGAACAAAATATGAATTGGAGCACATGGGGGACGTGGAAGGTGTGTGCAAGATATTCACAGAAGAAATATGTGCAGCATGTGATGTGGTGTGTGGGGTGAAGAGAAGACGGAAGGGGTGCAAGGAGCAGCATGGTAGAATGAAGAGATGAGACAGGCTGTGGCACAAAAGAAGAAAGCATACAATGAATGGATGAGAAATAGGGGCGTGGAAGTAGTTGACAGGTGGAAGAGAGAGTTATATGTAGAAAGGAAGAGAGAGGTGAAAAGATTAGTAAGAGAGAGTAAGAAGAGAGTGGATGAGGGATTTGGAAGGAATTTGAGTGTAAAATGGAGGGACTGTAAGAAAATGTTCTGGAAAGAGGTGAAGAGAGTAAGACAAGGTGGCAGTGAAGTTAGTAGGGGAGTGAAGGATAAAAATGATAGATTATTAGAGGAGAAGGAAGAAAAAATGAGCAGATGGAGAGAACACTTTAAGGAATTGTTGAACATAGAGAATGGAAGTAATGTGAATATAAGTGGCTGGGGTATGGGTGGGAGAAGGAGGGAGGTGAGAAGACAGGAAGAAATCAGTAGGATAGAAGTTGTGGAAGCAATGAAGAAAGTCAGATTGGGGAAAGCCCCAGGGATTGATGGAGTGTGTGGTGAAATGCTGAAGCATGGGGGAGAGATAGTAGCAGAATGGATGTGGAAAATGTGCAGATTGGTCTGGGAGGAAGGGAGAGCCCCGAAGGATTTGAAGTCAGGTATAAATATTCCAACGTACAGTACAAAGGAAAAGGGTAAAAAGAAGTGTGTGGTAATCATAGGGGCATTTGTCTTCTTCATGTAATAGGAAAAGTGTATGGTAAGATACTTATTGACAGAGTTAGGGAAATAACAGAGAAATTAGTTGGAGAAGAACAGGGAGGCTTTAGGAAGGGAAGAGGTTGTGTGGATCAGATATTCATTCTTAGATCTTTAGTGGAAAAGTTTCTAGAGAAGGGAAAGAAGTTGTATGTGTCCTTCATGGATTTGGAGAAAGCACATGACAGGGTGGATAGACAAGGATTGTGGGATGTATTAAGGATATACGGAGTAGATGGAAAGTTGTTGAATGCTGTGAAGAGTATGTATGGTGGTGCTAAGGCTGCAGTGCATGTGGATGGTGAACTGAATGATTTTTTCTCTTTGAAGGTTGGGTTGAAACAGGGATGTGTCATGTCTCCATGGATGTTCAATCTGTACATGGATGGGGTTATAAAAGAGGTACAAGGTAGGGCAGTGGATGTTGGAGTGGCCCTAATGAGAGAGGGTAGTGTTTGGAAACTCCCTGTACTGTTGTTTGCAGATGATACTGTGTTGTTAAGTGAAGACGAAGGGGAGCTGCAAGGCTTGGTGGATGAGTTTGGGAGAGTGTGTAAGAAATGAAATCTAAAGGTGAATGTAGGGAAGAGTAAAGTGATGGTCTTTGAGAGAGCTGAAGTCAGTGAATGTACAGTGAGGTTAGATGGTGAGGAAATGGAAAGTGTGAGGATGTTCAAGTACTTGGGGAGTTTGATGAGTAAGGATGGAAGTTTGGAGGGTGAAGTGCTTGAAAGGGTACAGCAAGGAAGAAAGGTTGCTGGTTCCTTGAAAGCAGTGATAAGAAACAGGGAAGTAAGCATGGAAGTGAAAAAGTTACTACATGACAGTATTGTGATACCAACTCTAATGTATGGAAGTGAAACTTGGACGTTGTTGGACAGATACAAGTCAGGAGTGAAAGCAGTGGAAATGAGTTATTTAAGAGAAGCCTGTGGAGTCACATGGAGAGACAGGCTGACAAATGAGGATGTAAAGGAGCGTTGTGGTATGTGGATGTGATAGGAAGCGTTAGAAGGAACACACTGAGGTGGTTTGGCCATGTGGAGAGGATAGAGGGTGAGAGACTGATGAGAAGAGTGTGTGTGAGTGAGGTGGAGGGGGGGAGAGGGATGGTGAGGCCGAGGATCAGATGGAGGGATGGAGTGGAGAGGTATATGAGAGAGGGGTGTGTGTGTTGGGAGCGGGGCAGTGAATTGGTGGGGGACAGGGCGACGTGGAGCCGATTTGTTTGTGGCCACCCTATCCGGGATTAAGGCGTCTGGCAATAGATAGATAGATGAACAGTATCAGAATGGTATGACAGTTTCCATTTCTGTTTCATTACAGGTTATACTGTATGGTACAAGAATAATATAATACAGCACTTTGGCAATGCAAAGAACCAATACACTGAGTGACATGCCAGATGGTTTCCTGTATGCCAGGAAACTATTATGCTGGGTGGTAACCATATAACCAAATTATGGTGTCTGGTAGTTTATGGGTAATTAAGGTGGTCTAGTCGGATTGAGCCTGTGTAGGTTTATATCTAAAGGGTGGTTGGCGCCTGGTGGTTTAGTGAGTAATTATTGCGCTCCAGTCGGGTTGAGCCGGTGAAGGTTTATATCCAAGGGATGGTTGGGGTTGATTGCTCATGTAATGCCACTCAGGGATGAGTGAGGCTGGTCACTCTCATCTTAAATGTCGGGACCAACTGCTTAGCCCCGGGCTCCTACGCTCCTCATGGGGCAATGTAGGATTGGATGATGGATGGATGGATGGTTGAGGTTTATTGCTCACATAATGCCTGTCAGGGATGAGTGAGACTGGTCACTCTCACTTTAAATGCCAGGACCAACTTGCCTAACCCCGGTCGCCTCCACTTCTCATGGGGCAACGTAGAAGTGGATGATGGATGGATGGATATTTTTTATGAAGCATACTGTTTTTGTAGGTATTATTATTATTTTTCTGTGCATTTTTTTTTTTCTTAGATGTTGATGATATTATACAGGAAGATATTCTAGGGTAACCCAAGTACTTGTGCCAAATATGAATGACCTTGACTAATTTTTGAAGGTCAACATTGATTTTTGGTGCAAAAATTGCATATTTGAAATTGAAGTATCTCGGAAGCTAATTGAGATACAGCTGTTTGGTTGAAAATCCTCTGGTAAATAGGTGTGCTGAGAATTTTGGAAGAATCTTTTTCCATTTAGCCTGGTGGAAAGTATCAAATTCATATCTGCTCAGTGTTTTCTTTGTCTTGTGTTTCAGAGAAAACCACAAAAGCTATAACTGTACAGAAATATGGCTGTTGTCCCTCTTATTTTCCGAAAGGAATATGGTCACAGTTAGTGAGTTATTGAGACAAATGTAAAAGGTACCTATGCATTCTTCGACTCTTTTGTCTTCAGATCTTGTTGATATTACACAAGGAGCTACAGGTTAATCCAAGTGCATGTTCCAAATATGAATGACCTTGAAATACTTTTAAAGGTCACAGTCTTATGTATGATGCCAAAATTTAATACCTTGTGCACCATAAATAGTTATGGTGATTTCTCCTTATTGTGGCTACAGAGTACATAAATAGGTAACAAGATATTATTATTATTACTAATTATTGTTATTATTATTATTATTATTATTATTGTTATTATTATTATTATTATTATTATTATTATTATTATTGTTATTATTATTATTATTATTATTAATGTGGTAGGTGGGGATGCCCACCATCCACTCACACAGTGTAGTGCTGCTTTGGGTGTCTGCCCTTTCCTCTCATCCTTCCTTCCTCTTCTATCTTTTGTTCCTTCATTCCTCTTGTCTTTTGTTCCTTCATTCTTTCCGCTTCCACCTGCCTACAAGCGACTTTACACTCCCTCTTCTGTCTTTTTCCTTCATTCTTTCCTCTTCCTTCTGCCTATGAGTGATTGTACACTGAGTGACAAGACAAATGGTTTCTTGCACACCAGGAAACCATTCACTGTGCTGGGTGGTAACCATATAACCAAATTTCCTTCCTTGGTGTCACCATATAAAGGTGTCCTTTACAGCACCCCCGTGTAAGTGAAAGTGCAGGCAAGGTTTGAGTTTATACTATATTTGTTTCCTAACTTCTGATCTTAAACCTTTCCACCAAAATGACATACTTATTTTATTCAAGTTACATCCAAATGACTTTAGTGTATGGTATTGTTGGTAAGGCATTAATACTGAAAAAATTCAACCCCTTGTTTTTGTTAAGTCTCTCAAGCCAAATAAAGATACCAAGAGTGAAATAAAAGTCACGTCTTTGGATTGTACAGTTTGATGGTGAGGCTATTTTCACCTCTTTTTCATCTGTTTTTAATGGTAGGACTATATACACCCCTTTTATCTATTTCAAATGGTGAGACTATATATTCCCCATTTTATCTCTTCCTAATAGTGAGACTATATACTCCCTGTTTTCATCTTTTAATGGTGAGACTATGTACACTTTTTTATGCTTTTTATCTTTTTCTAATGGTGATACCGGTACTGTGTATGCACTTTTCTTTCATCTTTTAATGATGAAACTGTATATACCACTTTTCCCTCTTTTAATTATGAAACTATATGTTATACCACTTTTTTTTTTTTTTTTAAATTGTTAGATTATATACACCCCCTTTTTCATTTCTTTGATAGTGAGGCTCTGTACACTTTTTTTTTTTTTTTTTTTTTTTTCCAACACTTCACTTCGGCATGACAGGTGGGAACAGCACTGCAGGTATTCCACAACCTGGGTACACTTGTGACTAGTGTGGAGAAAGTATTGGACTCTCTCATTGCACGCCTCAACGCTAGTGTCACCTCAGCTCTTGATGTCCATGCACTTATGCAGATTTCACAGGACACCAGAAAAGGTAAGTTGAAAGAAGTGGGTGAAGGGAAGCAGAAATGAGAAGTGAGATAGCAAAGCAAGGAGAGGTTTAGTAGTGTGAGAGAATGAATATAATGTAAATAAGAGGAGTGATACAGAGGGTAATGTAATTAATTCTTTGCTGTTACTGGCATCTTCCAAGTACTCTGTACTAGCTTGCATTTTTCAGTATACTGTAGTAATGTGAGAGAGTGAAGATACTATAAATGATAAAAGAAAAGAGTAAGAAAATAATTTAAATGATCCTGTGCAGTTACTGGTATCTTCTATATATTTTCACTGACCTGTGTTTTTCAGGAGGTCCAGGTAAGGCAGTGATGCCAGCTCCAGGACAGTCGGTTCAGTTTCGTGCATCTCTCTGGTCCAACCTGGAGAAACTCATGGACGATATATACCATGTGTGTGTCCAGACATCTCATCTCCATAAGGTATGAACATGGATTTTTGTTTTGCAGTTTTTGTATCCAGGAGACTTGTACAACAACCATATCAACCCATCGAAGGGGTAGATGGTGCTCTAGTGGCACAGGCATAGACTATTGATCATAATAAAATTCCCCTACCCCCATCCTTGTTGCTCCCCACACCCCTGGCCCTCCCTTCATTATTGACACTTCCCACACCCTTGGCCCTTTCCTCATCCTTGAAACTCCCCACACCCCTGCCCCTTCCTTCATCCTTGATGCATCCCACACCCCTGGCCTTCCCTTCATCATTGCTCCCCACACCCCTGGCCCTCCCTTCATCCATAATGCACCCCACACCCCTGGCCCTGCCTTCATTCTTGACCCTCCCCACACCCCTGGCCCTGCCTTCATCCTTGACCCTCCCCACACCCCTGGTCCTGCCTTCATCCTTGCTCCCCACACCCCTGGCCCTGCCTTCATCCTTGACCCTCCCACACCCCTGGCCTCCTTGACTCTTCCCACACCCCTGGCCCTGCCTTCATCCTTGCTCCCCACACCCCTGGCCCTGCCTTCATCCTTGCTCCCCACATCCCTGGCCCTGCCTTCATCCTTGCTCCCCACATCCCTGGCCCTGCCTTCATCCTTGCTCCCCACACCCCTGGCCCTGCCTTCATCCTTGCTTCCCACACCCCTGGCCCTGCCTTCATCCTTGCTCCCCACATCCCTGGCCCTGCCTTCATCCTTGCTCCCCACATCCCTGGCCCTACCTTCATCCTTGCTCCCCACACCCCTGGCCCTGCCTTTCATCCTTGGCGTTCCCCACACCCCTGGCCCTGCCTTACATCCTTGACGCTCCCCACATCCCAGGCCCTCCCTTCATCTATGATGCTCCCCACACCCCTGGCCCTCCTTTCATCCTTGGCCCTCCCCACACCCCTGGCCCTGCCTTCATCCTTGGCCCTCCCCACACCTCTGGCCCTGCCTTCATCCTTGGCCCTCCCCACACCCCTGGCCCTGCCTTCATCCTTGGCCCTCCCCACACCCCTGGCCCTGCCTTCATCCTTGGCCCTCCCCACACCCCTGGCCCTGCCTTCATCCTTGGCCCTGCCTTCATCCTTGGCCCTCCCCACACCCCTGGCCCTGCCTTCATCCTTGGCCCTCCCCACACCCCTAGCCCTGCCTTCATCCTTGCTCCCCACACCCCTGGCCTTCCTGCATCCTTGGCCCTCCCCACACCCCTAGCCCTGCCTTCATCCTTGCTCCCCACACCCCTGGCCTTCCTTCATCCTTGGCCCTCCCCATACCCCTAGCCCTGCCTTCATCCTTGCTCCCCACACCCCTGGCCCTGCCTTCATCCTTGGCCCTCCCCACACCCCTGGCCCTGCCTTCATCCTTGCTCCCCACACCCCTGGCCCTGCCTTCATCCTTGCTCCCCACACCCTTGGCCCTGCCTTCATCCTTGCTCCCCACACCCCTGGCCCTCCCTTCACCCTTGGCCCTCCCTTCACCCTTGATGCTCCCCACACCCCTGGCCCTCCCTTCATCCTTGATGCTCCCCACACCCCTGGCCCTCCCTTCATCCTTGATGCTCCCCACACCCCTGGCCCTCCTTTCATCCTTGACGCTCCCCTCACCTTGTCTTTACGCCATCCTTAGTTCTCGATTCTCCCCTCGCCTCTCCCTTGACCCTCCCTCCGTCCTTGATACTCCCCACACCCCTGGCCCTCCATTTAGCCTTGATGCTCCCCTCACTCTTGGCCCTAGGGTTCCTCACCCCTGGTCCTCCCATCTTCTCACATCCCCTCATTGCCCTCCCCTCCCCTAGCCTTTCCTCCCATTCCCCCCCCTCCTCTAAGTTTTTCTCCTCTCCTCTCCTCTAACCCCCTCTCCCATCCTCTCCTCTAACCCCCTTTCCCATCCTCTCCTCTAACCCCCTTTCCCATCCTCTCCTCTAACCCCCTTTCCCATCCTCTCCTCTAACCCACCCTCCCATCAACCCCTTCCCTAACCCACCCTCCCATCACCCCTTCCCTAACCCACCCTCCCATCACCCCCTCCCCTAACCCACCCTCCCATCACCCCCTCCCCTAACCCACCCTCCCATCACCCCCTCCCCTAACCCACCCTCCCATCACCCCCTCCCCTAACCCCCCCTCCCATCACCCCCTCCCCTAACCCCCCCTCCCATCACCCCCTCCCCTAACCCCCCCTCCCATCACCCCCTCCCCTAACCCCCCCTCCCATCACATCCTCCCCTAACCCCCCTCCCATCACATCCTCCCCTAACCCCCCTCCCATCACATCCTCCCCTAACCCCCCCTCCCCTCCCCTAACCTCAACCCCCCCTCCCCTCCCCTCACCTCAACCCCCCCTCCCCTCCCCTCACCTCAACCCCCCTCACCTCCCCTCACCTCAACCCCCCTCACCTCCCCTCACCTCAACCCCCCTCACCTCCCCTCACCTCCCCTCACCTCAACCCCCCTTGCCTCCCCTCCTCCTCCCCCCTTGCCTCCCCTCCTCCTCCCCCCCTTGTCTCCCCTCCTCCTCCCCCCCTTGTCTCCCCTTCTCCCCCCCTTATCTCCCCTCCTCCTCCCCCCCTTATCTCCCCTCCTCCTCCCCCCCTTGTCTCCCCTCCTCCTCCCCCCCTTATCTCCCCTTCTCCCCCCCTTATCTCCCCTCCTCCTCCCCCCTTCCCTCCCCTCCTCACCTTCCTTGCCTCCTCTCACCTCCTCACCCCCCCTTGCTTCCCCTCCCCTCCTCACCCCCCCTTGCTTCCCCTCCCCTCACCCCCCCTTGCTTCCCCTCCCCTCACCCCATCCCCTCCTTCCCTCTCCTCACCCCCCCTTGCTTCCCCTCCCCTCACCCCATCCCCTCCTTCCCTCTCCTCACCCCTCCCCTTACCCCTCCCCTTACCCCTCCCCTTCTTCCTCCCCTCCTTGCTCCCCTCCCCTTCTTCCTCCCCTCCTTGCTCCCCTCCCCCAACCCCCTTCCCCTCCCCTCACCCCTCTCCCCCAACCCCCTTCCCCTGTTCTCTCACTGCCTCCCTTCACCCCCTCCCCTCCCCTTCCCTCCCCTTCCCTCCCCTTCCCTCATCCCCTTCCCCCCTCTCCTTTTTTCACCTTTTTTCACCTTTTTTCCCTCCCTTCACCCTCACTCCCCTCACCTGTCATCCCCCTCACGTCTGCACGTACCTTCAGGTGCTGGCCAAGAAGCGGGACCCAGTGAGTCATGTGTGCTTCCTGGATGAGGTGCAACGGCAGGGCAAGAGTGACCTCTTCACCCGTGTGTGGAAGAACATCACCCGCATCCTGACACAAGAATTCGCAAAGGCAGCACAAGGTAATGTAGGACTGATAATTTTAGTCTATTGGTTTTGTTCTCAAGCTACAGCATTCATGAACTAATGTTAACCTTTTCAGTCCAATAACAAAATATTTTGCAGTTTTTACTCTTGGACAATATTAGTCGGATTAAGAAAAGACCTTTAGTGATCAAATGTTAATGAAGGCTGTATCTAACCTCACCAGTTAGAAAAATCTTCCCAAAGCTGAATAAAATCATGTAGAAATGGCAAAGGTGCAAGAAAATTAAAAATGTAATGTAAAAGTGATGGAGTCAGAGCAGTGTTGTATATCTTATATGTAGAGTCAACCATCATCCGACAATATCTGGAGGTGGACTACCCCAAATTAATCCGACTGTATGGTGATTTGTGGCGGCGGCTGGAAGGCATCAGTGCAGAAATGAGAAACAGTGGTGGTGGCCCTGGAGCAGAGTTGTCACCCCCGGTTACCTCAGGGGATGAACAAGAAGGAAAGAAGTGGCAAGGAACCCAAGAGGAAGATGGTGGTGATGACAAAAATTTTGAGTATGTATCTGTATATTACTTAAGTGCACTGTGCAAAAGCTGTTAGTATGAGACCCAGTAGAAAGAAAAAAGATGGAGAATGGGGAACATAAACTGAGAAGAGTGGTTTTGAGTTACACTGATATAAGGAAGTTTATTGGTTTTGTTGCTCTGGAATATAAACCAGAATAATTTTGTAAGTGCAGATGTAATTTATTTATTTATTTATTTATTTTTTTATTTTTTTTATTTTTTTGTCCAGTATAGTAGTAATATTTTAGTCATGCCTCAGCCAGATATATTACGTAACCTTAGAGAGTGCTCTGCTAGTGGAATGATTAATGAAGGCTGTATCTAACCTCACCTTATCAAAAAAATCTCTACTATACCTTGTAGAAATGCTTGGAAAATATTCAGAAATAATGCAGATGTCACCAGACAGGAAGAGTTAATAGTTTTTTCCATGTTATATCCACCATTTTTTTTTTCTTTTAAACCCTACATTCCCTGTCTCAAGCCCTGAGGAAGCTCTGCGGAGTAGCTTGGTGCCCCTGGAGGAAGCATACCTCTCACGTTGTCGGTCAAGACTCCTGGACCCAGTCAACCTAATGTTTGCCGCCCAGGATGCTCCTCCAGCCAGGGATGAGGTTGATGCACTTATCAAAACAATTACAAGGTTGGGTTATTGAATGTATTGGTGTGATATGCAAGTCAGTCATGTACTACTGTACTGTATTGTTTGTATAAAACATAAATGTCCAGTCCCACATTACTTCCTAAAGGTTCATTTTGTTTCATTTATGAAGGCTCCAACTTGATTCCATGCATTGGCTTTGGTCACCATTGGCCATTAAACATGCCTTTTTTATTTTTTATTTATTTTTTTCCAAAGAAGAAGGTACCAAAGGCCAGGAGCCCACAAACTGTTCCTTCCAAGAAAAAAAGCAAAACAATACAACAGAGAGCCAAATTCAAGATCCGTTCATTTCAAGATGCCTGGACACACTGCGTTTGAAAGACTGGAGATCATATGAAGCAAGAAATACAAACAGAGGGAGACAGTTCCAGAGTTGACATGTTGCATAAGTGAAGGACTGGGAGTAACGATTAACTCTTGCATTAGAGAGTTTGACAGAAAAGGGATAAGAGTTTGTTGATAGATGGGTGCAACACTCCTGTCGTGGTGGTGGAGGGGTGTAAGCAGATAGTTCAGAGGAGCAGTGCCCATTGAAGTAGCAGCCCCTCTTTCCACTGCCTCATCCCTGAGGTCACAGTATGACCTCATCCCAGGTCGTTTTGGGCCTGCCTCATGCAGTCCTACCTGCAACATTCACACCTCTCACTGCACATCCTCCATCCTCTTCACATGCCCAAACCATCTCAATCTGACTCATCTCAACACTAATATAGTATGGTAATCCCCTATTTTTTGGTGGGGGTTAGGTTACCAAAAATACTTCAGGTAGCTAAAACTGCAATCCCTCAAGGTGTTTTGATTTCCATTCACTATTTACTGTAGTGGTAAGTGTATGGAAGCCTGCCAGTGTCAGTGTATTGTATGTAGAATATAAAGTAACCAAATGAAAATTGAAAAGATAACGGAATAACAGAGTAGGTGCAGTATAAATTAGCATCGAATTTGTTAGTACAGGTGGTACCTGACTTACGATCAGGTTACATTCTGAGAAACTAGTTGTAAGTGGAATTTTTCATAAGTCGAAAATGCATTGAATACAGCTAACCAACTGAACATCATAGCTTAGCCCAGCCTACCTTGAATGTACTTAGAAACTTTATATTAGCCTACTGTAGAGTTGGGCAAAATCATTAACACAAAACCTGTTGTACAGTAAAGTGCTGAATACCACACATTATGTATTGAATTCTGTACTGAGACCATCGAATGCAAAAGTCCAAGTTCGCTTGTGATGGCCTTTACGAGCTGGTTCCTGAACAGTTCACCATCAGGATGATTCGCTGCCACAACAAAAAAAAGACAAGTCACTGTCTAGACAATTCGTCATTGGACGATTCCCTGTCAGTAGGCAGAAAATCTCAAACTTACATACAGGTAACTCGCACGGAACACGTGGGTTTCGTTCCTACCGTGCCGTGTTAGGTGCGAAATCGTGTATTTTTCAACTACTCCGTATTTTGCTCCCTAGACCCCCCAAATGTTTTGTTTTGCTGTTATCTGTAACTGGTAATCACTAGAAAGCACTTTAAGTGGTTAGAAGGTTTATTTAATGGTATAACTCACAAATACAGTACTCCAGAGCAAAACTTCAACACACAAATACTGTACGTAAACACAAGGAAACATTCCGACGCCGATCATAGGTAATCATATAAATCAGGTTAACTGGTACCAGTGCTTAAACTTACAAGTACATACCAGAACAGTACATATTTAACTTAGAAATGCAGTACTGTGATATCGAATGATTTCAGTACATAATCTGTTAGGAATGGCTGGGAAAAAAAAATGTTATGAATACATTTTCACCTTTTTGATATATGTTTATGGTAGTTTCGAGTTATTTTTTACGTTATCGTTGTGCCCATGCTTGGAAAAGGGAGCGAAAGAGTTGAATTTTCAGTCCTAAATGAGAAAACTGCACGTCCTCCAAGGCTAGACTCTGCCACGGGAGATTAAAGTGGAGGGTCAGTCCGATTAGCAATAAGGAAGGTGTGTCACAACTTCCAGCTCCCACACCGCGAGAATGGCTAAGAATAGAATCGTAGTGCAGTTTCAGAACTAACAATAAGTCTGATTATTACGAATACAGATACAAAGCAGAAATAAATACGTTTACAGACGGGGAAAACGTACTTCTTCCGTCATAACTTGTTCATCTTTCTCTATCATTTTACGTTCATCTTTATCATTTTACCTTGTTATTTTCGCAATATATATTGCTGTCTCGTAAACAGGGTGGTTGATTGTGTTTTGCAAGGGAGGAAAAAGGTTGTATTTTCTGTCTGGGTCGAGATAATGGGTGTAACTATGTGTGGTTAGGCATAGCCACGAGCGAAAAAACCGTACATCCACTCCTCACGATAGCAGGTGGTGAACTGACAGATGATACTTGAGTCTGAGAGGGTGAAGTCAAGGTCAGTCTCATGTCCCAGATTTTCGTTCACTTCCCGAAAGTTTTCACAGTTTTCTACAAGTTGCAATGCATCAAATGATCCAAACCATTACAGCAAACCTGAGCAAATAGGTAAAGATACCAAGACAAAAATGTATTTTTCTCTGATTATAAGTCTTTAACGAACAAACAAAAATGGCAATATTCCGACACCGATCATGGGTAATCATATAAATCAGGTTAACTGGTTACAAGGCTTTATATAATGGTTTAATTGCTTACAAGTACATACCAGAACAGTAAATATTAAACTTATAAATACAGTACTGTAGAAAAGCAGTACAGTAAGAGTTTAACGAACAAACAAAAAAGGCAATATTCCGACGCCGATCATGGGTAATCATATAATTCAGGTTAACTGGTTACAAGGCTTTATTCAATTATTTAACTTTATTTAAGTGCTTACAAGTACAGTACATACGAGAACAGTAAATATTTAACGTACAAATACTGTACAGTACTGTGGAAAAAACGAACAAATAAAAAAGGCAATATTCTGACGGCTATCAGGTAAACTAGTTATAAGACTTTATTTCTTGCTTTAACGTTATTTAATAGTACTTTAAGTTGCACATAAACTTACCAGAACAGTACAGTACTGTAAATATTTAACTTACAAATACTGTGCTACTGTACTCGGGAATGTCTCACTCACTGAATAATTTCCCGCCTAGATCGTCACATAATCAAAACAAACCGCGCGCTGCAGTGACGTTCGAGGATTTGATCTTTCAAAGGCCTCTCCTGCGTTAATTTGTAGTTTTCATAATGGTTTTTTAATCTTACGTTGTCTTATATGTATCCCAGCCCTTACCGTGTATAATTGCGAGCGCGTTCCGTGAGATCGTGTTCCGTGCGAGTTACCTGTATTTATATACATGTAACATTTATGTTATTTGTGTACTGTACAGTAATTTTAATGTTTACCGATCGTTCATTTAAAGTTATTAGACAGTTAACACTTTACCATTCCTACTATGCATAGCTTTTCTACCCTGCTTCCATGCCGAGGGTGGGTTGCCCACAAAATGAAGCTGTGTTGCTCTTGGGGGTTCTGCGCATTTGTTGCTCATGTGCTGCACAAAATGTGTATACACTTTTTCTAGGACATAGTACAGAACCTTTTTTTCATATAGATAGATAGATATAGATATCTCATCTCATCTCATAAGCCGTTTGGGTGTCCATTGCAGGACCGGACTATCCCGACCGAAGTGGGGCCGATACAGCCAATGTATCTCTACCAAGTGGCATAGGCTGTCTGGTCGAGATTGTATGTAGGGTGAGAAGTGCTTGTAAGTGTAACTGTAGTGTTGGAGTGGCTTTGGATGTGTGTGTAGTCTGTGAACTAAGTGTAATCGGCCTGCGCGAGCCAACTGGGTGCAGGCATACTTTACAGTATGCGACATGGGTTCAACAACAGCACCCCTTGTGTCCGCCAATGCAGTACGTGGCCAGAAGAATGCTCCCAAAGTTTATCACCCTGGCGGGGCGCGAACCCTTGTTCTTCAGTGTACGAAAATGCACACTTTACCACTACCACAGAGGCTCCATATATATAGATATAAATATTTATTTGTATATATATATACTGTATAAGATATATATATATATATATATATATATATATATATATATATATATATATATATATATATATATATATATATACAGTATATATATATATATATACATATACTGTATCTGCCTATCTATCTATTGCCAGATGCCTCAATCCCGTTTGGGGTGGCCACAAACAAATCGCCTCCAAGTCGCCCTGTCCTCCGCCATTTCACTGCCCTGCTCCCAACTCTCACCCCCCTCTCTCATATACCTCTCCACCCCATCCCTCCATCTCATCATCGGCCTCCCCCTCCCTCTTCCCCCCTCCACCTCACTCACATACACTCTCTTCGTCAGTCTTTCACCCTCCATCCTCTCCACATGGCCAAACCACCTCAGTGTGTTCCTCATAACGCTTCCTATCACATCCACATCAACACCACAACGCTCCTTTATATTCTCATTCGTCAGCCTGTCTCTCCATGTGACTCCACAGGCTCCTCTTAAATAACTCATTTCCACTGCTCTCACTCTTGACTTGTGTCTAAACAACGTCCAAGCTTCACTTCCATACGTTAGAGTTGGTATCACAATACTGTCATGTAGTAACTTTTTCACTTCCATGCTCACTTCCCTGTTTCTTATCACTGCTTTCAAAGAACCAGCAACCTTTCTTCCCTGCTGTACCCTTTCAAGCACTTCACTCTCCAAACCTCCATCCTTACTAGTCACATTACCCAAGTACTTAAACGTACTCACATTTTCCAATTCCTCACCATCCAACCTTGCTGTACATTCACTGACTTCGCCTCTCTCAAAGACCATCACTTTACTCTTCCCTACATTCACCTTTAGATTCCGTTTCTTATACACTTTCCCAAACTCATCCACCAAGCCTTGCAGCTCCCCTTCGTCTTCACTCAACATCACAGTATCATCTGCAAACAACAGTACAGGGAGTTTCCAAACACTATCCTCTCTCACCAGGGACACTCCAACATCTGCATATATATTATATATATATACAAGTACTTCTCACGTCCTTGTGGCAAACTGCACATGGCCACTCTCTCTCTACTTTGACTGTACTGCCACCAACCCTAGATACCATCACTTTTGTTTTATCTGCATTTACCCTTAAGCCCTTGTGCCTCATACCATCTCTCCACTTTCTAAATCTTTCCTCCGCCTCCCTTTCATTCTCTGCAATCAACACCAAATCATCAGCATACAACAACTCCCACAGAAGTCCGTTTCTGAAGTCACGTGAGAGGGCTTCAAGTATCATGATAAACAGCATGGGACTCAAAACTGACCCCCTGATCCACACCAGTGTTCACGGAAAACTCATCATTCAAATCTCCATTCACTCTTCCCTGGGTGCCAGCACCCATATGCATG
This sequence comes from Coenobita brevimanus, assembly GCF_032717465.1. Lineage (NCBI taxonomy): Eukaryota > Metazoa > Arthropoda > Malacostraca > Decapoda > Coenobitidae > Coenobita > Coenobita brevimanus. The sequence goes on along the minus strand of NC_136959.1, from coordinate 55,302,148 downwards.
CCCATAACCACCCTAACCAGCCACTCCTCCAACCCAAGCTTTCTCATTGCCCACTTCACCACCTCTCTAGGGACTCTGTCAAAGGCCTTTTCCAAATCAACAAAAATGAAATACAGATCCCTTTTCTTCCCAATATATTTCTTCTGAAGCTGTCGAACAATGAATATGGCATCAGTGGTCCCTCTGCCTGGCATAAACCCAAACTGCATCTCGTCAATATTCACTCTTTCTTTAATCATACCTTCTAGAACTTTCTCCATTACCTTCATTATCTGATCTAAAAGCTTTATACCACTATAATTTCCTCTTTCCAGGGCATCACCCTTCCCTATGTACAATTATTACACTCTTCAACCAGTCATCTGGGACAACACACACACATATATAATCATATTTATCAGATCAGTGACTAACCTGACCAAAAGAGTTACGCAACGCAAAACACTTTGAATTGTACAGCAGTACATTTGTGTATGCTGAAGACCAAATACAACTTGTATCCAATAAGGCCTAGTGGAACAAACATTTTTGTATCGTCAGCTCATCACAAGTCTCCAAACGTGGTGGATGAGCCAAAGAAGAAACCAGAGGTGATCGACTACTACAGCATCACCAAAAGCAGGGTCGATAGTTTGGACAAACGGATTGGCACTTAGAGTGTAAAATATAGCAGCAAACGATGGCATTTGGTAGCATGGTGCAGTTTGCTTGGTCTTGCCTGCTACAACATATTTGTACTATACAAGGAAGTCTTCCTATCGTACATGAGGAACAAAAGTCATGTATGCTGTATATTCTCGCGGAATTGGGAGTAGAACTGAGTGAATGATATCGTGGTTGAAGGATGCGACAGTCGGAGGCCTCAAGTGGTCGGGATCCATCTGAAACTGGCAGAAAAAGATCCAGATGTGCATTTTGTCCACAAATGAATGACAAGAAAAATAGCCAGAAGTGTGCAGTGTGCAGCATATTCATATGTCTTGTGTCTTGTACACAGCATAACAAGATGCTCTTTGTGCTAGAGTATTGTTATGTGTTGATGGATACTGGAGTGCTCTGATTTTTATAAGTTCAAAAAAACTGTTTGTATTGATATAAATTTCTTTTACGGTGATTCTAAATTGCAAATAATTTCTGGTTATATTGAAGAGAAGACCTGAGAAAATCAGCCAGATATTAGTAAAATGCCACTGGAATCAATTTGACACCCCAGTCATGCACAAGTGAATAGTGAAATTTCCATGCATCCACGAGTTAATATATTTGAAGGAAGGTAATGGGAATGGATATTGTCATGGGTACATCTATATTTTTTTAATCGATTGAATAGAAATAAAGAATCCGCAATGCAACAAATCACTTAACGTCACAGAATTGAGGATGTACTGTCTAGCTAAGATTGTATTGAGTGAAGTAAGGTGGGATAATAGATTGTAAGTGTACTGTATATCATGAACATACTATACCAAAAGTATCACAGAAGTTGATGCTTTGGCATACAGTAATAAGATTTTGGTTGTAATAGCCAGTTATAGTCTTAGTTGTTTGTGTACCAAAAGAGTAGTAGTGTTAAGAGTAACAATAATTTAGCTTGATTCCATGTCTCCTAGTGAATTGAACGTGTCAGCAGTGGATCGAGAATTGAGCAAGACTGTGGCTCGCAATGTGGCAGAGTCTCTCCAGCTTTTCTGTCTGAAATGCCGCCAGCTGGTAGACACTTCAGGAGAGGCCAGCCAGGTTATTGGTGGGTGCCATTTTTTATTTTTTCTACATTGTTTTCATACTATACTCACAATTCTGGTGAAGATGATCTCTTAGTATTATTTTATAACTTCAACTGGCCGGTAAGTACCATAGAATTGCAGGGATGCTAAGGAATCTGGCCACCACCAAGTAGTGGTCAGAAAGTCCACTCCCCCAGCCTCTATAAGCTCTTGCATCCATTACACATCTTCACATCCTTTCATCCACACACACATAATCAGTCAATGCCTTCCCGTCATTCAGTTCACCACCCACCCTTCTCATCACTTGCCATGTATACCTGTGGATTATTTTGTGCATGAAGAGGGTATTGGCTATCACCAACCCCCTCCAGGCACAAATGTCCACTAACGCACTGCCATTCTTATCCATCTCAGCAGGCACACCCCACTCACCATCTATTCCATCCACTGTCACATTCCCTACTTTACCATTCATATCACCAATCAAAAACACTCTCTCATTCCTTCTAGACTTTTCCATGCACACTTCCACATTTGTCCAGAACTCTTCTCTCACTCTGCTTGCACAATCTTGCGTTGGCTCATACACGCACACAATTGCTCACATTTGTGTATACTGTATGTATATATATATATATATATATATATTTCTCTACCACTCATTACTAGTTATGCACTCTCAAGGTAATTTTCTGTTTGTCAGTACTTGTCTTTGGTCTTACAAAACTAAAACAATCCAGAACAACTTTGTATACGTATAGTGTCACTTTCACTTTCAATAATGTTTAATGCACTGCAGTGTCACTCATCATTGACCTCATACACTAAAAACTAAATACTAAACCAGATGTATACACATATTTACAATCTTTTTGACTTTTAGAAACATTTGGAGGTATGGTAGGCATGGAAGCACTACCATACAAAGGCCGATCTTGCACTTAGGACACAGTCACACTCCAGCTTTTGCTTTTATTTTCCTGACTTCCTTCTCCTCCTATTTGGAGTCACTGTCAGAAGTGTCACTGGGTGGTAGTTGTTACCACTTGGGTGGCTGGGTGCACTTCCATCCTGGTTGGGGAAATGGGGTATTTCGGAGAAACAAGCAATATCCTCACTCCACAGTGGCCAGTGGGTGACTGAGTGATGTAACACCAGGAGGCAGTCTGGGGGAGATCTGCATGATCCATTCATTGAGCATAAGCAGAAGTTAGGCAGGAATAATAGAGCATGAAAATGCAAAATTTCCCATGATATTCTGGAAGGATTGTTGCAGCTGCCCTCAGTCTTTTCAGAAGGGCTTTTACAGTCGAAGGGTTAATGATGGTAGTGATACAATTTTAAGAGTAGATGGATATCTGAGTGAGTAGTTACCAGTGTTGGAATGAGACATAGGTGTGTGGATGGGGTCACAAGGGAAGTTGAAACTTGAGCTGATACTTAAGAGATCTGAGTGTGGAGACTGCAGGGGGATTGTGTACATTGAACCTACATAGAATTTGTAAGTGCATGGACTTTTTCAGTATTTATCGCACCTTGAAGCACTTCTTCTATAGTTTGTTATCCATGCCCACCTGACAGGTCCTCCTACCCCAGCGCAGACATTGAATGCAGCCATAGTGAACCAACTGCTGTATGTGAGGAGTCAGGTGGAGCGTACTGCCTCGGCCACACTTGCTCACCTCCCCACACCAGTCACTGAGACACTCCTCCAGGTCGGTATAATATCTTAGTTTATCTTCGACCAGAACTATTCTGGTCATGCAGGTGGCATGTGGACTACATTGTCAAGACTATTCTGTTTTCAATTCTTTATGAACACACACACACACACACACACACACACACACACACACACACACACACACACACACACACTGGTCCAGTGGTAACGTTCTCGTTTGCCAACTGGTGGACGGGAGTTCGCGCCTCGCTGAGGTTGCAAAAAGTTTCACTGATGAAGTGGGTGGTTACTGTCCCCCTTGAGCAAGGGAATGTGTGTGTGTGTGTGAAGGTCACAGCCTTGCCCTTAGATCGGACTATATGAGCTCTCAGCTCCCTTCCGGGAAGGTAAAAAGCTGACGATCACAACCATCAAGTGATAATGACCAACCCTGTGAATTAAAAAAAAAAATTACACACACACACACACATTCTCTCTCTCTCTCTCTCGTTAACCCTTTAACCGCGGGTGTCATTCCAGAATGACATTGACAAAACTGGACCAAACCGCGGGTGTCATTCTGGAATGATCGTGAATATTTTGAACACCACGTGTTTTCCCGGCACGCAAAGTGTCTCACGCAAGAGTAGCTGTCGAGTTCTTTCACGCCAGCCATCCCACACCTCCCTCCTCCAACCCCGAGGGGGACCCCCCCACCCCTGCCCTGACCCGCATCAGTCAGTATCTGTCCAGCTCTGTGCGTGATAATGGCGCTCCGTCCAGACTCATCGTCGCTCGCTTCCTCCTCTACAATGATTAGTGCTAGTGTTCCCTCTACCTCTACACCGGTAAAGGAACTGCCGACGGCGAGGCAGAAGAGGTTGAGCACTCCTGAAATTAGAACTGAGCTGGACAAAACTGTAAGTACTACTCTTGATTGTGGCAGTGAAAGTGACACACTCACAGCAAGCAGTGATGATTTGGCAGTGATTGGTGGTGAACCATTTTCCATTGATAGTGACAGTGATGAAAGTGATCGTGTTGTTTCCCCCCCACCACCCCCAACTTACTCTGGGAAAGGAAAGGCTCCTATGGGCAAATCTGGTATTGCACGTGGGAAGGGAGTGAAGCGCAGGCTCACGTCTCCCACACCAGGCCCTAGTAAGCATTTCCCATCAATTTCCCGTTCCCCTAGCCCTATTGCCCTCACATCATCATCATCATCATCATCATCTGTCGTGCCCTCTCTTCAGTCTACATCATCTGAGGAGTACGAATTCCCAAAGCCTGCAAAGCGAGGGAAGGCAGGCCGTGCAGGCAGGGCAGGCAGGCCTAGAACAAAGGGGATGCGTGGCAGTTGGAGGGCAAAGCTGGGCGATAAGCGAGGTGATAAGCGGGGTAGAAAGGATCAAGTTTCACCATGCACCAGGTCAGAAACCCCCCCGCCTGCCCCCCGCTCAGCTCCCTCACCCTCGCCACCCCCCCACTCACCGCCCCCGCACTCACCCCCCTCCCCGTTGCCTCCTGCCTCACCCCCCCTCCTGCTCGCCTCCTGCCTCACCTCCTGCCTCACCCATTGCCTCCACCTCAGCACCTTCTCATGGGGAAACGAGTGCAATGCAACCTGCCACTGCCACTGAACCATGCACAGGGAAAGTGGATGCATTTGTTTGGTCTGACGGTGCAGATTTTCAGCCTCACAATCCACCGTTTGATATGACAAATGCTGGAATACAGCCTGCCTTCCCATGCAACGCAGGAGATGACTTTGTTGACTACTTCCTGGCCTTCATGGATGATTAAATCGTGCAGCATGTCAGCGATGAGACCAATAGGTATGCAGCTCAGTGTGCAGCAGAAGGGCTGGGACCTATTGGCTCACCAAAGCAAGTGTCGTGGTTGCCTGTCGGAATCAGAGAGCTGTATGTTTTTTTTGCCCTAATGTTTCTGATGCCCCATATAAAGAGACATGAGTTGGAGGAGTACTGGCTCGTGGATGACATTACTACTATCCCAATATTCGGGAAGTATATGTCACGGGATCGGTTCCGACAGCTGCTTGGATACCTGCACTTCGCTGACAATGCAAACCCGTCCCAAACTGACCCTTTGTGGAAAGTGAGGGATTTTCTCAACAGGATTAGGGATCGATTTATGCGATTTTTCCGGCCTATGCAGAAAGTCGTCATAGACGAATCCCTGGTATTGTTCAGAGGACGTCTCAAATTCATGCAGTACATCCCCAGCAAACGCCACCGCTTTGGGATAAAGTTCTTTGTGCTGTGTGACTGTGAGATGGGGTATATCCTTGATTTTGTCATCTACTCTGCTAGCACAATGGATGTGAACAGAAAAGACCCCCTTGGCTTCTCTGGCTCCGTTGTAAAAGTGCTGATGGAGAGGTATTTTGGTGGTAATCATGTGCTGTACACAGACAATTACTACACAGCACCGAAACTCTCCAAATACCTTGCTGAACACGGCATTGGCACTGTTGGCACTGTACGGAGCTATAGGAAAGAGTGGCCAAGTTTCCGAAGCATCATCATCATCCAAGGGAGATGTTCACCTGAAGAAGTCAGACAAGCTTCTTGCGATCAGGTGGCATGACAAGAAGGTCGTGAATATGATCAGCACCATCCACAAGGGGGAATTGCAGAGAACTGGGAAGGTCAGCTACAGGACGGGAGAGCCAATCATGAAGCCTGATGCCGTCATTGATTACAATGTCAATATGAGACTTGTTGATAAGTCTGATATGATGATTGGCGAAATCGACTGTCTCAGGAGAAACACCCGATGGTACAGGAAGGCTTGCCTGCACATGCTCGATATGTGCATGCTCAACGCCTTCATTCTCTACAAGACACAAGTCGGGGGCATAAGGCAACCATCACTGAGACAGTTTTCCAAGACTGTCGTGCAGCAGCTACTTGCACGATTTGGTCAGGTGATGGCATTGATCCCGAGGCGACACTCTTACACACAACCTGACCGTCTTGAGTGCCGCAATTACATGAGCCGGCACCAGCTTGTGAAATTGCCTCTTACAGCAGGCAGCAGGTTGTCACAGGGCCGCTGCAGAGTATGTTCTAACACCACACGGAGGCCTAGGACGAGAAAAATGAGCACACACCAGTGCCTGGAATGCCAAGTCGCTCTATGTGTAACTCCGTGCTTTGCCGAGTACCACTCTCTGAGTAAATACTGAAAGTGACAGTGATATATAGTGATGCGACAGTGACGTGCTTTGCCAATAATTGTATAATGGATAATGTAGTAATAAGGGATATTTTGCCTAGAAAAAAATGTAAATATTGGCCAGTATAATAAGTGATATTGTAATAAGAGAATCTGCGGCACTTGTGTAATTCTGCAGCACTTGTGTAATTCTGTGATGCGCCAGTGACGCAATATAGTAATAAGTGCAGTGTAAATATAATGTATATTGCCCAGATTATATGTAAAATAATATTAGAAGTTAGAAAGAATGAAAAGATCGCATGAAACGTCAGTGAGCGGGTGCCGCCGCAGTGAAGTGAGGTGCAGCCGCAGTGAAGAGCGGGTGCAGCCGCAGGGAAGTGCCTTTTACCTACCTCAGTGAACACAGAGTGGGTGTTTATCGTATGTACAGTGTTCATATATGTTTATATTACTATTATGAGAGAGTGGTTGGCATTTGGTACTGGTGTGTGGGGCATAAAATAGTTATTTCACACCCCTCACTTCTAACGGCTCTCCCCGTCCTGTGAAAGTCAACAAAGTCATGAAACCTACATCAATGGAAAGCTGAAGGTTAGTACTTTCTAATGGTACCTTATTTTTTTCTCTAGCTTTATTCTGTGCAGAGTTATTAAGGTTTAAAGGTTTGTTTACATTTGGCTGAAACCCCCGCGGGAGAGGACAGTCAGACCAAAACAATACCCGCGGTTAAAGGGTTAAAGCCGTATGTGAGTAACTGAGGTACCTTTGCAAGTACAATACTCTTTCCTACTTTATGAGAATATGGGCGGCACATTGCGCCATAAACTGCAAAAATGCAAAGTAGGCGCCATAGAAAAGCATGTATTAAAGGGTGTATGATGGACACCCCACCTGAGTTACAAATTTCTCACCTCCATTATTCTCAATTTTTTTTATTTACAGTTATATACTGCATTACAGGTACTCATACATGCAGTATATAAGTATATTTCCTGCAAGAAAGATAAGCATGACCATTTAAAAAACTATCCATCTATCTATCTATAGCCCGACGCCCTAATCCCACAAAGAGTGGCCGCAGACATAATGCCTCCAAGTCACTCTGCCACTCACCATTTGACTACCCTCCCCCCAACTCGCCCCCCCTCCCTCATATACCTCTCATCTCCATCCCTCCACCTCATCCTTGGTCTACCCCTCCCTCTCCCTCCCTCCACCTCACCTACATACACCCTCTTAGTCTTTCATTCTCCATTCTCTCCACATGTCCAAACCACCTCAGTGTATTTCTCCTAATCTTCTCAACCACATCCACATCCACCCCACAACGTTCCTTCACTTCTTCATTCGTCAACCTGTCCCTCCATGTCACTCCACATGCTCCTCTCAAGTAACTCATTTCCACTACTCCCACTCTTGACTTGTTCCCCTTTTGCAAAGTCCATGCCTTTCTTCCATACGTCAGGGTAGGGATCACAATACTATCATGCAGTGACTTCTTAACTTCCATACTCACCTTCATATTTTTCATCACTGCTTTCAGTGAACCAACAACCTTCCTTCCCTGCTGTACCCTTTCACGCACTTCATCCCCCAAAGTTCCATCCTTACTCATCACACTACCCAAGTACTTGAATGCACTCACACTCTCCATATCCTCACCATCCAGCCTCACTGTACATGCTTTGACTTCATTCCTCTCAAACACCATAACTTTACTTTTGTTTACATTAACTTTCAGCTTCCTCGTCCTACACACTGTCCCAAATTCATTCACCAAACCTTGCAACTCCCATTCATCTTCACTCAGCAATACTGTATCATCAGCAAACAGCAACACTGGAATCTTCCAAATCTCACCCTCATTCATTAGAGCCACCCCCACATCCACTGCCCTACCCTGCACCTCCTTTACAACCCCATCCATGTATATACTAAACAGCCATGGAGACATCACACAACCCTGTTTCAGTCCCACATTGAGATCAAAGAACTCACTCAGCTCACCATCCACTTGCACCGTAGCCCTAGCTCCTTCGTACATACTCTTCACAGTATTCAGCAATTTCCCATCCACTCCATATATTCTTAATACCTTCCACATACCTTGCCTATCTATTCTGTCATAAGCTTTCTCCAAGTCCATGAAGGCAGCATACACTTTCTTTCCCTTCTCTAGATACTTCTCCACTAAACATCTTAGAACAAATATCTGATCTACACACCCTTTTCCCTTCCTAAATCCCCCTTGTTCTTCTCCAACTAGCTCCTCTGTCATATCCCTAACCCTATCAATGAGTATTCTGCCATATATTTTACCAGTCACACTAAGAAGGCAAATACCCCTATGGTTACCACATACTTCTCTCTCCCCTTTTCCTTTATATAAAGGAACAATTATACCTGATTTCCAGTCCTCTGGAACCCTTCCCTCTTCCCAAGCCAATCTACACAACTTCCATATCAACTCCACAACAATCTCACCCCCATACCTCACAATTTCACAACACACTCCATCAATTCCTGGGGCCTTTCCCAACTTGATCTTCTTCATTGCTTCCAATACTTCAGTCCTACTGATCTCTTCCTCCCTCCTCTCATCTCTTCTTCTCCCAGCCATTCTCCAACCACTTATACTCGCACTGCTGTCACTCTCTACATTCAACAAATCCTCAAAGTGCTCCTTCCATCTCCTCAATTTCTATCTTCTCCACCAACAATCTATTTTTCCTATCTTTCACTCCCCTACTATTTCCCCTTTCGCACTCACTGCATTACTTTCTTTACCCCCTTCCAAAACAATTTCTTACTCTCCCTCCATTTCACACTCAGATTCCTCCCAAACTCTTCATCCACTTTTTTCTGACTCTCCTTCACCAGTCTCTTCACCACCCTTCTCCTACTCACATATACCTCTCTCTTCTCTCTCTCATCTTCTCCCCTACCTCTATTCGCTAACCATTCACTATATGCCTTCTTCTTTTGTTCCACAGCTTGTTTCACCTCATCTTTCCACCATGCTGTCCCTTGCACACCCTTGCACCTCCTCCTCACTCCACAAACCACCTCACACACTGCGCCTATCTCTTCCGTAAATATCTTGCATAGGTCTTCCACCCCTTCCATCTGCTCTAGCTCATACCTTCCCAATCTTTCTTCCACTATGCTCTTATACTCTGCCATTTTCTCACTATCTTGCAAATTCTCCACTCTTCTCACAGGAGCTGTTTCCTCCTGTCTTCCCCTTTGTCTCCTCAGCCATTTTCTTTGCAGCTTTACCTTGGCCATCACAAAGTGATGGTCCGAGACTCCATTCCTCTGCCCTCTTGCATCCAACACTTGTATTCTCATTCGCCCATCCACACACACGTAGTCTGTCACTGCCTTTCGTTCAACAAGTTCACCATCCATCCTCCTCATTACTCTCCATGTATACCGGTAGATCATCTTATGTCGAAAGTAGGTGTTTAAAAAAACAAAAAACAAAAAGGCACTTAGTACCTTGACTGAGCTTGCTGGGAAGGAGGGAGGAAGTATCCATGGCTGTGGTGCCCTACTGTGGCCCCGTAGGGCCTCCATCGTCATTTTCACCGTCTTTGCTGATATAATGGAAACATCCACCTCCTGCCGTTGGATCTCTGTTTCGCAAACTAGTGACGGCTGTAATTTTTTGTACAATAAAGTACTGTATAGGTAACATTAGTTAATATGTTTGTCCTGAAATTGGGTCACTAGGGATGCATGGCATATCATATACTGCAAAAATTCAACTCAAATCTGTTGTCTGTCAGAATCCCTCAGTAGCTACTTCGATGGATAAAACACGAAACAAACTTAAATATCTTCGGGCTGGGCCCTAACCATAGGCCTGCTGTGTATACAGTTGCTTACATTGCATGTTATTACAGTAGTTTGCGTTTCATCTTGTTTGCGAGCCGCACTAGGGAAAATTTTATCCATCCATCCATCCATCATCCAGTCCTATGCTGCCCCATGAGGAGCATAGGAGCCCAAGGCTAGGCAAGTTGGTCCTCACATTTAAGATGAGAGTGACCAGTCTCACACATCCCTGATTGGCATTACGTGAGCAATAAACCCCAACCATCCTTTGGATATAAACCTGCACAGGCTTAATCCAGTGCCTTAATAACCCACTTACCCACTAAACCACCAGGTGCCATAATTTGGTCATGTGGCACCATCCACTCAATCAGTGTAATGCTGCTCTCGGGTGTCTGCCCTGTCCTCTCCTCCATCCTTCTTTCCATCCATCTTCTTTCTTTCCTTCATTCTTTCCTCGTCCTTCTGCCTACGGGTGACTTTACACTCCCTCTTCTGTCTTTCATTCCTTCATTCTTTCCTCTTCCTTCTGCCTGTGGGTGACTCTACACTGAGTGACAAGCCAAATGGTTTCCTGTACACCAGGAAACCATTTACTACACTGGGTGGTAACCATATACGGTAATCAAATTTTGGCGCCTGGTGGTTTAGTGGGTAATTATTGCACTCCAATTGGATTGAGCTGGTGAAGGTTTATATCCAAGGGGTGGTTGGGGCTTATCGCTCACGTAATGCCACTCAGGGTTGAGTGAGGTTGGTCACTCTCATCTTAAATGTCAGGACCAACTGCCTAGCCCTGGGCTCCTACGCTCCTCATAGGGCAACATAGGATTGGTTGATGGATGGATGGATAGTTACCACCCAGTATAGTAAGTGGTTTCCTGGTGTACTGGAAACCATTTGGCATGTTACTTAGCGTAGAGTCACCCATAGGCAAAAGGAAGAGAAAAGAGTGAAAGAAAGAAAGACAGAAGAGGGAGTATAAAGTCACCTATGGGCTGAAGGAAGAGGAAAGAATGAAGGAAAGAATGAAGGAAAGAAAGACAGAAGAGGAAGAGAGGAAAGGGCAGACACCCAAAGCAGCACTACTCAGGGATGAGTGAGGCTGGTCACACTCATCTTAAATATTTGGACCAACTTGCCTAGCCTCTGGTTCCTATGCTCCTCGGTGGGTGGCATAGGAATAGATAGATGGATAGATAAAATTTTCCCTAGTGCAGTTCACACACCAGACAAAATGCAAACTAATAACACACAATGTAGGCAAGTGTACTGTGTACACAATAGGCCTATGGTTAGGGCCCAGCTTAAATATTTTAAAGTTTGTTTCGTGCTTTATCCGTGGAAGTAGCCTCTGAGAGATTTTGACAGACAACAGATTCAAGTTGAATTTCTCCAGTATATGATATGCCATGTATCCCTAGTGACCCAATTTCAGGACAACCATATTAATTAATGCTAGCTACAGAAAATGCACAAAGTTGCCACTAAACCAGCCAAGCTAATGTCATCCCATGGAGCAACATGAATCAGTTTAATAGCAGAAATAAATAAAAGAATAAGAGAAAAACAAGACATTTCTAGGTCTACCAGTAAATGTAATACTATACTGTATACAGTAAAAGTCCTCTCATTTGGCATGTGGTCTTACAGTATTTCTGGTCTTTTGCCGGCTTTCATAAGTAGTCCCATTACGAAAGTTCTCTGCTCTTCCGGCACATATGTTGAGCCGATCGGCAACTGCAGTGGGGTTGCTGGCTCGCCGCTGTTACCCATACTGGTACCCATGCCATGCACCCATAGTTGCCAGTTTGGTGCTAGCTTTTCATAATAATTGAGCGCCAATAAATATTAGATTTTTGTCAACATCTGGCGCATTTTGAAGTCCAATTTAGCATGAAAGTTTGAAGTTCATCTATAGCTTTGCGCATTGTAAAGCTGAGCTTAGCACTTTTGAAGATTTCTGCTTGCCAACACTGCATGCAGTCAGTCAATCATCATGACTGGTGAGTGTCTGGCTTTGTGAGCAGGACTTTTCAAAAGATTGGATACTTTGTCATGCTATTTTACAGTCATTCTCTTGTTCTCGTGTTGTGCTATGGCCTCTACTGGTGGAAAGCCTACTGGTGTTGTGAAAAAATGCACCCGTAAGGTGCTGACTATCACCAAGAAGATTGATTTATTGAAAAAATTGGTGGTGGGTGTTCCTAGGAAGAAGATAATGGAAGATTTTAGTGTGAGCTCTTCCGCTGTATGCATACTGTACAGCCTTAAAAAACAGAAGTCCGACTTAGTGCTTAGAGTTGACCAGTAATACTCTTTAGACAGTGAGATTGCATTGGAGTGACTGACCATGATTGCTAGAAACTTTCTAGCATATTTTCCCAGTCGTCCGGCAGTTTCTGCTCTTTTGGAAGGTTTTCCTGATCATCTGGCAGTTTCTGCTTTTTCGGCACCTGTTTGGTCTGGAAGATGCCAAATGAGGGGACTTTTACTGTACTGTATATCAGTAACGGTGGGTAGGTACATATTTAAAGAAATTTTTAGACAAACTGGGTGATAACTTGTACTAAAGCTAATTAGCCATAGAAATGAAAATACAGCATTGGATACAATGCAATTTACAAATGCTGTATAGCAACTTCCTCCTCTCAGGCTCTGCCTTCCATTGACAACGTGATGGGGTCAGCTGTGCAGCCCCTGATGTCCTCGCTGACTGATGCTGTAGAAGCCATCATCCTTACCATGCACACCGAGGACTTCTCAGGGTGAGCTTACAAATACAGGAGCAAAGAAATGAAAATGTTGCTTCATGTATGTATATATATATAGGGATGCTGTGGCTTTGTCATCCATCACTTGTGATGTGATCAACATTTGATTTTGTTGAAAACATGAATAAAAGGACACATCATCATCATCATCATCATCTAATCCTGTGTTGCCCCATGAGGAGCGTAGGAGCCCATGGCAAGGCAAGTTGGTCCTGACATTTATTATGAGACTGACCGGCCTCACTTCTCCCTGAGTGGCATTATGTGAGCAGTAAACCCCAACCATCCCTTGGATATAAACCTGCACCGGCTTAATCTGATTGGAGAGCCTTAATTACCCACTAAACCACCAGGTGCCATAATTTGTTTATATGATTACCATCCAGCTTATTAAATGGTTTCCTGGTATACAGGAAAGCATCACAAGCAAAATTTCCCCATCTTCAGATTCTTGTTCTAAAGCCAGATAGTCATGATCTAGTTTTATCCATCTCATGTGAAAGATGGGAAATAGAGTTAGGATAATGGTGATTATATCATCAAAATCAGTGTCATCATCATCACTGTGTTGGCAGTGTAAAACAAGGTTCTTTGGTTTAGGGATATGGATAAATGAAGAGTGATATTGTGGTTTAAGTCTTCTCCCTGCTAGTGCCAGAGGAGGTATGAGCTACTTGCAACTGAAGTATTGGGCAGTAAGATACCAGTGCAGTTGGAGGAAGAGATTCCAGTTTTGTATCCCCCTTCCCACCCCCTACCCCCCAAACTCTAGGCAGAGATTCTTAAAAGCCAGTTCCCTATGACCCAGCATTTCTTTTATAAACCATACAGTATACCTCCATATATCACCACTTGGTTACTAACATCCGTCCATACTGATTACGTAATAGGGCTGTCTTATGCAGGAATGATGTGCTGTATGACCTATTGACAAGATAACATCACTGCTTGGTTACTAACATCCACCATTCAAACTGATTACAGGATAGGGCTGCATAATACAGGACTGATATACCATATGACCCATTGATAAGATGTTATTTGGACATGTGGTAAGTTAGTAAATCATGTTTTAACAGAAATTAAACTCATAAATTCTTGCCTGCCCCAGCCAAGAATTGCACTCAGTTCATTAGGACAGCAGACCACCTCTCTGCAGACTCAGCTACCACCTCTTATGACATGCAGGATATGTAGGTAGTATACGTCCTTTATTGATGTAAGGGATGTGATTATTTTATATTTGTAATTGGATATCTTCATGTGTGAGAGGGGTGGTGTGGTTGTACATTAGTAGAATAAGCCATTCTTTGAGGACTTGGGATGCCACCAAAATGAATGAATGGTGTTCATGAATAGTGAAAGTTAAATGCAGTACTTCTGTTACTGGTGTTAAATACTGTAATTAACAAGATCGTCAGTACGTTCTAGTTCAGGCAGATGGAGAAAGGAGTGTTATGACTCCTCTTAAATGAATTCCACAAACCTCCTCTTTCACTGTATTGTATATATTGTATTTTGTATGTTTTATTTATTTACTTTTTTTATTTAGTCGGACCTGGCTCTGAAATGGGGTTACGTCAGGTGACATCACTTCGTATAGTGGGGATATGTTTTTTGTCAAGATCCACCTGCTCAGAAGTCTTAAAAAGTAGAAATTTAATCTCACTCCTGTAAAAGCTTCCTAGTACTGTATAATATTTTGCATTGCTTCAGTGCATCGTCCAACAGAGATGTCCACCAGGAGGACTTAGAGGGCAGAATAGCAAGGTCTGAAGAAAAGTGTGGAAGAGATACAGCACTTCTTATCATTCGTAGTGGCTGTATGTCAGGTGGTAGTAGCTCTGAGGTGGGAAACTGTATGTCAGGCAAAGTGGCAGGTGGGGGCACATACCTAACTCTCACTCGATGTAGTGCTGCTCTCGGTTGTCTGCCCTTTCCTCTCCTCCATCCTTCCCTCCTTCCACCCTCTTCTGTCTTTCATTCCTTCATTCTTTCCTATTCCTTCTGCCTGTGGATGACTCTACCCTGAGTGACAAGCCAAATGGTTTCCTGTACACCAGGAAACCATTTACTATGCTGGGTTGGTAACCATATAACCAAATTTTGGCGCCTGGTGATTTAGTGGGTAATTATGGCGCTCCAGTTGGATTGAGCTGGTGAGGGTTTATATCCAAGGAGTGGTTGGGGTGTATTGCTTACGTAATACTACTCAGGGATGAGTGAGGCTGGTCACTCTCATCTTAAATGTCAGGACCAACTTGCCTAGCCCCAGACTCCTACACTCCTCATGGGGCAATGTAGGATTGGATGATGAATGAATGAATGAAAATAGTAGCTCTGAGGTGAGGGAAAAAAAAAACAGTCAACAGTACAAGGTATGTGAGGGAGAGCAACCAGGAGAGCAAAGATCAGCCACTGAGAAATTTTGGGAGATGCTGGGACCTTGTCTGTTCATTAGCCATCCTGGGAATTCAAACAAGTTTGTCGGTGTACTGTAGCTTTGTAGAGACCATCCTGAATTCCCTTAGGAATGTGGCAGTCATTTATTGTAGGTATTAGTCTTTGTAAATTATGGGAACACTATTTTTTTGATTTGAGTGAGATGCTGCTTACTCTTTAAGCAGACTATGGTACAGTGTTATTACCTTACTCTTCCACGACAGTACACCAGTATTCTGCATGACAGCTATTAGTACTGTATAGATAAGATAACTAGAGTAAGAGTGAATGAAAGAAGTATTGAAGAAGAATTGGCTTTCACAGGGAAATAAAATAATAATTATTTGGTAGCCTGGCTGGCTGATCTGGTGAGAGTGGATCTTGGCTCCAACCAGTGCTACAGCAATTCTCACAGTAGTTCAGAGAGGCCTGGTAGAACTTTTTATTTGTAGTTTTAGTGATTCATTACATAGTGAGGCCTGACCGTATTTATTTATTCTATTTATTTTTATTTTTTATTTACTATTTATATGTATATTAGGAGTGTAATGTTGTATGATAGAAAGACCTTGGCAATAAAGGAAGAGGATATTCGTGGGATCAGACATACAGAAATAACGTGATTAGGTGGATGTGTAGTACATCCTTGAATACAAGGCCTGTGGAGTTAGGATTATGATTGAAGAGTTGAGGGGAAGGATGGAATTTGAATGTGTCGGTTTTGTGAGGTGGAGGGGTAGATTGAGATGGTTTGGGCATGTTGAGTGGGTGGAAGATGACAGTTGGATGCAGAAGGTGAGAATTGTGAATGTTGGGGGTATGATTATGAGAGAGAGACCAAAGAGGACCTGGAATGAGGTAATAGAATGTAACATCAGGGATAAGGGGCTGAATAGGGAGGCTACCAGAGGTTGAGCGGTGTGGAGAGCTATCAGTAGGTGACCAAGGCCAGCATATGCAAGTACTGTACTGTACAGTGAACGTTCAATTATCCGTCATCGCTGTATCCAGCCCAACACAATATCTGGCATTCGTGGCCCAGCTCTGTTGATGCAGTACCTGGTGAAACTATCAAGTATCCAGGATTGAGGTGTATCAACCGGCTCGTAAACAGTAGCCAGCCAGCACTGTATTACTGTATTGTATCATTACTTTGGTGTATTATATGGTTAATTTTCATCTTTACTCATGAGGAAGTTTTTAGAAGAGAGGTTCGAGACAGATAGCACAGCATATGGTTTGATGCCAAATATTGAGCCGATGGAGGGGTACCATGCTATATCCGGATTTTACTTTGTCATAGGGCTTGGCTGAATTGCGCCAGATAATTGAGAGTTTATTGTATGTTGGAACCTTTATGAACAGTATGATACAACTTTAGACACAGGCTGAACAGCCTGCTCCCTAAGGCCCAGCAATCCTCTTACAATACACCTCTGTGTGTCACCACTAAGGCATTAATTCCCACTGTCCATACTGTATAGACCTTTTCCAGTGACGTCACAGAAATCACATGATTTTGTGTACAACTCCATATTGGACGGCAAACTCCTTGCAGTAATGGCTGTCCAGGCAGGGCTGTCAGAGATGAAACTGTCAGATATATGCAGAAATCTAAATGAACGCCACCAAGTTCTATACAAGAACAAGATAAATTGTTTGGGGCAAGATCCTTACACCATATCTAGGGAGAAATTCACCAGTTTCAAGGATTGGGGACCGAAACCAGATCTCGGATGTCGCGATCGCTATCACTGGTAAACACTCAATCAAAGTTCACCGGGGCATCCTTCAAGGTAAACAGACACGTCATATTGTATATATGCAATGCAGATACCTGGAATTGATATATGGTACATGTAAATCGACTTGGTAATCAGCAGATTATTGACGTGGGGCCAAGGGGGGAGGAATTGTATTACACTGACTGGGAATCAAGTAGTTGATGAATTGGTTTCCCAGTGATGTACCCTAGTTGCTGCCCCCTATTTAGAAAGTTTCAAGCATTGGCTAGATAAGCATATGACAGGTATGGGTTGCATACAAAACTTGTCATTCTTTTAGTCACACTCCTGTGAGAGCTTGCTAATGTGGGCCTGCATGGGGTATTGTGGGCAAGGTAAATTAGTCACACTCTTGTGGGAGCTGTCTAACATAGGGCTATTGGCCTACTGCAGTTATCCTCTCTTCTTAATCTTTAAGTTAGGTCCTAAGTTTGGTCAGGTTAGTGTAAGTTGGTTGGGTTAGCTTGATTTGGAATTAGAAAAAAAAAATAGTAGTTTCCGACAGAAATGAATATCAGATTCAAATTAATCACACTATAAAATATTTAAAAATGAAAATTTTAAGCTTCAAGGTGAGTTGGGTGTAATTCTGGAAATTACCAAGAAAATTTACTTATTTTGGAAATTTCAGTAATTAAAGACCTAGAAACATACACACATCCTATATACTGATGTTTTAAGTAATTTTACATAAAATGCATTATTGACAGTATAGGCCAAAACTGTCAAAACTACTCCTGAAGTTAACTTTTACGTTACAACTGAAACATAACATTGGCACAAATTTAAATTAAGGTTATTTATTTCATGCTGAGGAGTAGACTTCAGCAATATAGTTTTTATGATTTTACATTTTATATTAACAAAAAAAAATCTTAGTAGCTACATACCTGGTAAAAGAAAAATATAGGGGGCTGTTGATAAGTAGCTACATTATTTATTCTCTTATTTGTAATTAAAGTAAAGTATTTTTGCACCAAGTGAAAAATGTATATTTAAATGGAGCATTTATTGACAGTTTTGCTTTCCGTTGAGCAACATTCTATTCTAAAACAGAAAATTATAAATAGTAGTACTAGTAATTTTGCTTCAGCAGGGGAGTGAAAGATAAAAATGGTAGATTACTAGTGGAGAAGGGAGAAAAAGTGAGCAGATGGAGAGAACACTTTAAGGAATTGTTGAACATAGAGGATGGAAGTAATGCGAGTGTAAGTGGCTGGGGAATGGCTGGGAGGAGGAGGGAGGTGAGAAGACAGGAAGAAATCAGTAGGATAGAAATTGTGGAAGCAATGAAGAAAGTTAAATTGGGGAAAGCCCCAGGAATTGATGGAGTGTGTGGTGAAATGCTGAAATATGGGGGAGAGATAGTAGTAGAATGGATGTGGAAAATGTGCAGATTGGCCTGGGAGGAAGGTAGAGTCCCGGAGGATTAGAAGTCAGGTATAATTATTCCCTTGTACAAAGGAAAAGGGGAAAAAGAAGTGTGTGGTAATCATAGGGGCATTTGTCTTCTTAGTATAATAGGAAAAGTGTATGGTAAGATACTTATTGACAGAGTTAGAGAAAGAACAGAGAAATCAGTTGGAGAACAACAGGGAGGCTTTAGGAAGGGAAGAGGTTATGTAGATCAGATATTCATTCTTAGATCTTTAGTGGAAAAGTTTTTAGAGAAGGGAAAGAAGTTGTATGCGGCTTTCATGGATTTGGAGAAAGCATATGACAGGGTGGATAGACAAGGATTGTGGAAAGTATTAAGAATATATGGAGTAGATGGGAAGTTGTTGAATGCTGTGAAGAGTATGTATGATGGTGCTAAGGGTGCAGTGTGTGTGGATGGTGAACTGAATGAATTTTTCTCTTTGAAGGTTGGGTTGAAACAGGGATGTGTCATGTCTCCATGGTTGTTCAACCTGTACATGGATGGGGGTAATAAAAGAGGTACAAGGTAGGGTAGTGGATGCTGGAGTGGCCCTGGTGAGAGAGGGTAGTGTTTGGAAACTCCCTGTACTGTTGTTTGCAGATGATACTGTGTTGTTGCGTGAAGACGAAGGAGAGCTGCAAGGCTTGGTGGATGAGTTTGGGAGAGTGTGTATGAAACGGACTCTAAAGGTGAATGTAGGGAAGAGTAAAGTGATGGTCTTTGAGAGAGGTGAAGTCAGTGAATGTACAGCGAGGTTGTATGGTGAGGAATCGGAAAATGTGAGTATGTTAAGTATTTGGGTAGTGTGATGAGTAAGGATGGAGGTTTGGAGGGTGAAGTGCTTGAAAGGGTACAGCAGGGAAGAAAGGTTGCTGGTTCCTTGAAAGCCGTGATAAGAAGCAGGGAAGTGAGCATGGAAGTGAAAAAGTTATTACATGACAGTATTGTGATACCAACTTTAATGTATGGAAGTGAAGCTTGGACGTTGCTGGAAGGACACAAGTCAAGGGTGAGAGTAGTGGAAATGAGTTATTTAAGAAGAGCCTGTGGAGTCACATGGAGAGACAGGCTGACAAATGAGAATATAAAGGATCGTTGTGGTGTGGATGTGGATGTGATAGGAAGCGTTAGGAGGAATACACTGAGGTGGTTTGACCATGTGGAGAAGATGGAGGGTGAAAGACTGACAAAGAGAGTGCATGTGAGTGAGGTGGAGGGGGGAAGAGGGAGGGGGAGGCTGAGGATGAGATGGAGGGATGGGGTGGAGAGGTACATGGGGGGGGGGGGTGAGTTGGGAGCGGGACAGTGAAATGGTGGGGGACAGGGTGACGTGGAGGCGATTTGTTTGTGGCCACCCTGAACGGGATTGAGGCATCTGGCAATAGATAGATAGATTTAATTGCAACATTGTTTAGCACACAGGCTTACAGTGGTATATAAGTTTTATACTGAAGTCTTGTACAATATTCTGTACTGCACTATTATTAAAATCATCCACCATGACACAAATATCAGTTTCAAATGAATCACAGTGAAAAACATTGAAAAAATAAGAATACTGTATAAGCTTTAACCTAACCAAATGTAACCTAACCTCCGTACATAACCTAACCTAACTTCAAGTATGATCTAACCCATAATTTAATCGGTTTTACTTACGCTCTAACATTCTTGATCATCACTGCTATGTCAGATTTCGTTTAGGTGAAACTCTGGAATGATATCAAAACAAGGCCTCTGACATGGATCCTTCCCCTCTTTTCCCATGAACACTCATGGCCGTGTGGGTCTTGTGCTCCGACATTAACACAATTAGGATATCCCACGACACCTGCAGCTGCTAAGAATAGTAAATATGCCTGTATCTACTCATGAATCATCGGCTCACCTGATGTGAAATGCTTGCAACAGAGCCGGGAGTAGGCCGTGGGCTGCCAATTCTCTCTTTATGGCAGCTATCCACTTCTCTCGCCTTTCCTCATTGGTTAGAAACCAGCAGAAATGTACTCCACTTCCAGTTTTCTGCCTTGTCTTACAGCCGAAGGAACAACAGTGGAATACCATTGTGGATTCTGCAATTCTCTCTCTCTAGATGTCTGACAATTTGCTGTCCAATATGGCTCCGTAAACAAAAGTCACATGACTCGTGATGTCACGTGGAATAGATCTATACATGCTAGGGCTGCCTCATACAGAACTGGGGTGTTTTTACAACTACCAACAAGTCTTATGGTAAATTGGTAAAGTGTGCTTTTGTTGGAATTCGGACTTTTAAACTGTTCCCTACTCCATCCAGGATTCAAACCTATGTCCACTGGATCAGCAGACAATCTTTCTCTTGTCTCAGCCACCACCTCCTTGATTTACTATAGTTTTTAATGTGGGAAGACAAATGTTAGGGTGAAGAGTTTAATCCTACCCTTTTTTCATCATGAAGAATAAGGCAACATCACTGATGAATACTTGCATTTTAAGGAACCTCATGTCACGTAAAGCAAGTGTAGGGAGATTTGTATGGGGCTTCTTTCTTTTGTACTGTATTGCCTCTTCCCACATACAGTAAAGAGTCCCATATGAAGAGAAAAACTTGGGAGTGGGATGATGATAGTTTATTTAAAATGTCGTATACCTTCATTATACCATGCAAGATTGCTATACAGTAAGCTACAATGCGATGTGTTTCCAAATGTTCCCCTCCCACAGGAATGACACCTCTGGGATGGACTCTCAGTGTTCCCTGTACATGAAGGAGCTACAAGGATTCCTGGCACGAGCTGCAGATGACTACCTTGCTCCTTACCATCCATCTAACACCATGAAGGAAAAGTGAGTCATCAGACCAAAATCAGATCGAGTGATGCCTCTTATCCTCTTAACATGTTCGTTAAGAGAGGAAGCTAAAGACTTTTCAGTTAATGAGTTCCCTTTCTTCTAATGACTGTCTTCAATTTCTTCCTCTTTGTTGCCATGTTGCCTCTGTCACTGTACTGTCTTTATTTTAATGATCACTGCTGTTATCATCTTTTGAAGTGCATGCATTCCTCCCCATAACTGCAGGTACACTGCACCCAACTAGCAAACCTCCCCCCCCTCCACCCCCACCTTTTTTTTGGGGGAAGGGGGGGAGCATCTCTCCTGCAAGACCACCAGGTAACCAACTGTTGGTTGTATGGTTTCTTTAAAAATTGTGTATTCTTATCTCCTGTAATCTTGTGGTTTATGTAGTTAGAGACAAACTATCATATGCATTATTTCATCTGTTCTGCTTTAGACCTGTATGTGTAGGAAAAATTAAGTTTGGCATGTTTCATTGATATATAATATGTCTGAGAGGAAAGTGATGTATGTGCTCTGAGTGTGAAATAGACACGGTAGAATAGTAGGCAATCTAGTCCCTGACTGTATCATTATATTTTAGGATCCTGATGCTGGCTTGCCGCTGCCTTGAACTGTTTGTTCGTCATGCCAGCCTCTTGCGACCCATTGGGGAAGGTGGAAAGATGAGACTGGCTGCTGATTTTGCGCAGGTATATCATTCTAGAGACTGTTTTAAGTGATTAATTGCTAAATGGTGAGTGAATAAGTGTGTGGCCCACTTAATTGGGCATGGTGTCTATTAGTTCCCCCACTCTCATTTTTCCTTTTCCTTGTATTGTGGATTCTACTGACTAATCAGGAAGTGAAGGAGTTTTGTGGTGTGGATGTGGATGTGATAGAAAGCATTAGGAGAAATACATTAAGGTTTGGCCTTGTGGAGAGGATGGAAAGTGAGAGACTAATAAGTAGAGTGTATGTGAGTGAAGTGGAGGGGGGGAGAGGGAGGAGGAGGCCAAGGATGAGATGGAGAGATCAAGTGGAGAGGTATATGAGAGAGGCAGAGGTGACGTGGGGGGTGGGCAGTGAATTGGCGGGGAACAGGGTAACATGGAGGCGTTTTGTTTGTGGCCACCCCTTGCAGGGTTGAGGCGTCTGGCAATAGATAGATTTGTGAAACCTTTTTCACCTTCAAGACCTGCTTCACCTGGGGCAGACTCCCCATGGATGTTGATAATAGCACTATAGTAGAGCATTTTAAAGAAACCTTGATAGGATCGTACACTTGAATGAGTGCAAGTTGGATATGCATTTCAAGGCAAATATGGACTACAGTGAACTTCCAATAATCCGGCCTCCGATGATTTGAAAAACCCAGTGGTTCAGAATTTTCGGCCCAGGGTCATATTTAGCTTTTTGGGGTAAAAAAATCAGGTAAAATTGAAAAATATAACCCCAGGCAGCCTACATCTGCACTACACTACAAAGGTAAGTAAAGAAAACTATCATTTTTTATTTGGGTGTGTTTTGAACATTTTCAGGTACCTGTCTGATAGTCCGGAAAATCTGATAATCCGGAAGGTCCATTGGCTACTGCATTCCAGATTAAAGGACTTTTACTGTACCTTCTCGGTATGGATAGCAAGGTCTCTGAGATACTAACTTGTACATCTCTCTCTCTCTCTCTCTCTCTCTCTCTCTCTCAGGTGCTAGTTGGAGCCTTCCACTAGATCTTCATAAATGAATATGACATAAGTGAAGTGGTTGGGGATGTTAATGTGAGACTTAGGAGTTATATATTTTCTGTCATTCCAGATGGAGCTGGCCATTAGTCCACTGTGTTCTCGCCCCTCTGAGCTTGGTCGTCCTTACAGAGTAGTTAGATCCTTCCGTCCCCTGCTCTTCCAAACAGTAGATCACATTGCCGCATCACCTTCGCTAGGGGACGTCATCCCCTACTCCACTGTTCTGCACTTCCTCTTTGCCCGTGCTCCCCCAGAGATGCGGTCACCACACCAGGTTAGTGGAACCAGATTGTGCACTTAGCTCCTAATTATTTTATGTACAGTTCTTTGCACTGCACTGTGAACTGGCATTGGTGTAGTAGCTAATCTTGTGTTTACCTTAACCCTTATCTGCCGGCTGACATGTATGCACGACAGGATTCAGAGCATGGAGGGCCACCGGTTGACTTGATATATCGCACTCACCTTCCCGCCACTGTTTAAGCGATGGCCCATTTTCTGTGATACCTACGGGTAGGTAGGACCCCCAGGTACCCTGCGGTTGCACGGTTCAGTTTGTACTCGGCAGTGGTAGCGAGAGGTGCCATGTCATCTTCCTTGACATCGTCCGATTCTGTCCCACCACATGAAGGGCCCATTGCCTCATCAGTCCCCGTGAAAGTTCAGCCCTTATTGTCAGGTAAAGGGCTTAGTGATAGTGCCCTTGATGATACTGTCTCCTCTCGTATACTCAGCACGAGTACAGTAACCTCTTCAATAACGTGAGGGTTAGATTCCTGGAAAGGTAGCGTTAGTAAAAAATGCATATTTTAAACATAATTTTCCCATAAGAAACAATGGTAATATTGGGGGTTACGTTCCTGGACTCTGGAAAAGTCTACCCATTTGGGGAGTTGTGCTACTCTAAACTTAAAAGCAACAATACTAATTTGAAGGAATATCCACGTAAAAAACAAAAACCTTATATCTGTGGAGAAATAAACAACATTTGAGCCCTAATTGGGCCAAAGTGTTGTTTACTTCTCCCCAAATATATACTGTTTTCGTTTTTTAAGTGGATTCTCTTTCAATTCTGCTCCATTTACAGCATTGTGAAAGTTCCTCAACATTATTAATGCATTAGTAGGTCATAAAAACACTACAGTAAAAGCAACATTTTCATTACAGTAAGTAGGTCACAAACAGTGACGACACACAGCCTCACTTCATCGATGCATCACTCGTCGTCTGCTGCTGTCCCTCCTTACCCCGCAACCCCACCTCCCGCCGCTCCCCACCTTAAATTTGTTGTCCCTTCTCGCTCTGCTGTCCTCCCTCTTCCTCTTCCTCTGATTCCCGTGCTACGGGTGATGAAGATAACACCCTTAAGTTTTCTGTCTTCTTCATAAAGAACTGCTCTATCTTGGTCCGAGTGGTTTTCTTCTTTCTGTTCTGCAGCATCAAGTTGTAACAATTTAGATCTGCCATCACTTTCCTGGCCAACTTTTGTCCGAAAATGAGCCAAATTGCTCAGAATCGGTCCAAACTTCATTTTCGAATATTATAGTTAGAATAAAACCAGTTTAAGCAACAGACAAATAAAAGATTGTATTTATGCATAAACTGCCACACACGGTCTATCAGCTCGGGACTGTCCAAGGCACGCGCGGCTAATTTGAAACCATCACGTACGTGTAAAGTTGAGTTAAACTGAGAAACCCTTGTTAGTTAATCATATCTCCTTAAATATTTTGCTCGTGTTAAAACGAAAACGCGTTTTTTAAACTCGTGTTGGTTGAGAGGTAACTGTACATCCTCTGAGGAGAAAAAAAAGCTACTACGTGGAGAGTGAGCTCTCTCTCTCTCCAACCCCTACTTGCTCTCCGACGCTAGAGAGGGCTTTCCAACTTCTCAAGGAGGAAGGGACAATCTACGAGAGTGATGATTTCGGTGATGAGGAGGTGCAAGATGACCCAGGACATCGGGAAAGTGATGCAGACCTGGCGGTCACCTGCGGAAAAAAACGCCGCAGAGCCGTTTCCCCCACATCTTGCCGCCTGCTTGCGCTCCCCCACACCTCAGCTTACCACTTCAAGGACAGAATCTCCACAACCAGGCCCTTCGGGAGTGGTATGAGTACTGAGCAGGTGTGTGGGGAAGTGTAAATAGTGTACAGCAGTGCAGAAGTTTGTGTATTTTCATAAATGAGTGAAATGTGTGATATTGTAAGTGAATTATAGAAAGTGCTAAGATATAAGTCTTTTATAGGTTCTACAAGTGCATATAAGTGATTTATAGTAAGTGCAATACAGGAGTTGATACTTTTTTTTTTTTTTTTCTATGTGCTCGATTCTGGGCATAGGCTTCAGAGCCTGCTCCCAAGGCCCAGTAGTCCTCCTACATGTCATACACCTCTACATGTCACCACTTCGGCGCTAACACCCACCGTCCATGTTGAATACATGCTAGGACTGTCTCATACAGGACTGGTGTATTGGTATTAGCGGGGGTATTTTTACATGTTGGCGGGTCTTCTGGTAGATTGGTAAAGTCTGCTTTACATGAAATTCAAATCCTTAAACTGTTCCCTGCCCCAGTGAGGATTTGAACTTGGGTCCAGTAGAACCGTAGGCCACCTCTCCACCGATTGAGCCACCTTGAGTTTGCCTACCTGTTACGTGAAAGAAAACCACTCGTGAGTGGGCCACAGTGAACAATACCTGCATCGGTATACCTAAATTATTTCACTCAATACTCAGGGGGATTGTGCCAAATATGAGCATCAGTGTATCTGTGATGTGAAGTACAAATAATGTTAGTTGTGTAAAACATTTATATGATTTTCACTATAACCCTGATTAGTACAAAGCAGTCTGATTTACAGTACAAATAATTACCTCATACTCTACGATAATGCGTGAAAAAGCAACAGCATTTACTTGTCAAAGTGCAATTACCCGGAATCGTGATGTAAAGTGCAGTTCTGTCTTAGTAAAGGAGAAATATGATTATTTACAGAAGAAGTGAGTACAGTACAGAAAAACGATGAGATATTTCTTTTTCCACACACCTACAGTGCTTAGTGGCATGGTGGTGTGGGCGGTAAATCCTTGTATGAGCCACGTGAAACGGGTGATGACTCATTTTCACGGTGGTGAGTAAGGAGGAGTAGAAAATACGAGTGGAATATTCCGCATTCCAAGGACGCATGGGCAGTGTTACAATCACCACTCCCATCAGTGCTGCCAACGCTAGCGGGCTGGGCCAATGCCATGGCCAGTGGCCTGCGCTCGGAGCCACGCGCCAAAACGTGAAAAACCACTCGTCTTCAACTCGTCCTTATTCATTGACGGGACCACCTAGAGACCTCGGGATACCTTCATTGGAAAGAGGAAGAGTTGATGAGTCTTATGAACTTTCATTGAATTCTCTAGCTATTATAGTTTGGCAGATATAAGGGTTTGAAGTAAGGGTATTTTTTCCAAAATCTCGGAAATTGCCCATAGGGAGGAATGTGCTGCGGCTGGGAACCCCCCGACGGCTAAGGGTTAATGATATTTAGTCACTAAGACCATATATTGTACTGTACATACAGAAAAAAATTCAAGTCTGCCATATAGTGGCCAAGGGGGTGCCGGATAGTAACGCACCAATTGTAGAGCAGTGAAATTGCAATTTAAGACAGGGGAGTAACAATCTTACAATAACACAGCATTTAATATCTCCCATATTATTTAACAGCACGATAAAATCACATAATTGTGATATGAAGCAGAGTCAGTTCATTCAGGTATTGGATTTCCAGATGAATGCATTTGTTTAAAGCATGTGCATTGTGCTTTTGTTGGCTGCTGCTAGTGTTCTGTAACCCAAGCCCACCCATGTGAAGCTTGTCCTATACCTGGCAGGTGTATGTCTTTGTGCTGAAAAGTATTTTGTCATGCCCCTCATTTCATCCCAGAACTGACCCTGTAGTTTCAGACTAACTCGGTTACCTGTCCTGAGCTCCCAGCAAGTGCTTTTCCTCACAGGGAAAGTGCCAAGAGCACAAGAAAAGCATTTATTCATGAGGAAAGAGTAAAAATATTGGACATGTAGTATGTGGGTTGGGAGCTTAATGCAAATGAAAGTAGCATTTGGACAGTCAGAAAAATGAGTTGAATGTGATTTACAGTGTGGATAGGCTCTTTGTTTGAAAGTGATACTAAAGCAGTTAATGATGAGGGAATAGTAAAATTCATGAGTTTTCACATTTACTGTAATAAGTGTGAACAGAATTTATTGAGAGACTTGAGGTTAGAAAATTCAGCTGTTACATTGATGTGAGAAATTAGGTAAGATAATTATGCAAGGAGCTTCATGCCATACAAGAAGATCACGATGAAGACATTGATGAGGCATCTGCTCCTGTTCCATCTCCACCTGCACCTGTATCCCGACCTACCACAGATGCCAAAACTTGAGGCATTTTGGCGTAACTTTACGGTGAAGGACGCAGTTGAATTTCTTCTTCAAGCCTGGCACCAGATTACACCTGCAACGGTGAACCATGCGAGGCGAATGCTCGTGCCTCACTTATGCATCACCCAGGAGATGGCCATTCAACCACTGGCCGATGCTGAGGCAGCAACACTGACAGCAGCACAAGCTGGACCAGGTTTTGAGGATGTTACATTGGCGGACATACAAGAAGTGCACACTGCTACTGAGGAACAGCCTCCCGAGGAAGTGTTGCAACGGATAGACGAGGCTGACACAGAGCCCGACGCCAGACAGAGTCAAGTTGAGCAGCCTAGCGTGATCGAAGGCAGGACTGAGCTGTGTATGTCAAACATTAGCAAGATCCTTGCTGCCGTGGATAAGCTCAAGGAAGAGGTGAAGGAACAGGAAGTGAGCAACCTAAGAACGGAGGAACTTCTGGTTGGTATCGACAAACTCTTCCGTTTCTACACAGACAGGCACAGGGAAGAAATAAACAGGAGAAGACAGACGCTCATAACAAGCTACACACAGCGGGCTCAAGTTGGTGGAATAGCGGAACCATCGACATCGTCTGCTCCTGATCCTGTTGAGGATGATGAGGATGCAATGTCAGAAGTGTCAGCATTGGACTTTGAAGGGTTTATGGCCAAAGTGAGTGACTTTGATGCTCCTAGGGAAGGTGATCAAGAGGAGTCTGCGGAGGGAAGTGTTGGTGTGGTGGGAGGCGCGGTGGGGAGTGCGGCGCTGTAAGTGTTGCCGCGCCTCGGAACCCCTGTTGTTTAAGGTCATCAGGCCTGTTGTCTACTGTTGTTAAGGTGACTACCCATATTTTTGTTATTGTAGCTATAGCTTTAGTACAATGTCTGAAACATATGACCTTTATTATGTCTCCAAGGGCCAAAAAATGTCCAGGTATGAGGGGGTACTGCCCATATGTAATTATTCCCATAAGATTATGTATTCCCTGGTACGTGAGCTCATGCACCGCCCAATCTCTCGCTCACTGTGCGAGCCCACTGTATATAAAAAAAAAAAAAAAAAAAAGGGTGGGTTAATACCAACTCTGGGTAGCACCCCCAATGTTTGTGTCACCCTAATTTACAGGGGTGGAGGAAGAAAACCAACAAACACAAAGAACAAATATTAAAAAACAGGGTGTCTGCAAGGTCGCCATGGGCAGGTGGGTTACGACTTACTTTTCTAGGAAAGGTAGCCCAAACAGAGGTACTGCAAGAGTCCTGTGATGGTATTTTCCAACTTTTCCCAATATGAGCGCAGCAGCAAATACATCACTTAGGCAAGACCTCATTGGTTACAATACGGCCACAGCAGTATTTATATCTTCTAGAAAAAATATGGCGTTCCCAGAACCAAACCCCTTATTTTACATGTACAGTATAATATGTATCATTGTAGCTTTAACCTGAGTCTGTCTTTTGTTGTATGGAAACTGTACTGTATACCATAAAAAAGTTCGTAAGTTTAGGATTTAAAAAAAAAAAAAAAATGCTTTTGACTTTTGTTGGCTTTTTTTTTTTTTTTTTTTTTTTTTTTTAAGATACTTCTGAAAAATACTGATACTATACATGCAAGCATGCACTGTAGTTGCCAGATAGGAGTACCATCAGTGTGCAGCAGCCTTCAAAGAGGAATGTTATCTTTATATTCTGCATTCTACTTTCCCAATTATATCTTTCTTCCCAACATCTCCAACCAAAGAGATGTATCATAGAGCAGTTCAGTTGTCTGGAGTCACTGATTTGTAATTATAATCCTATCAGCATTTGGGTTCTCTTATAAGTGAATAAGATTATCTGTTACTAGCCAGAACAATATTAAAATACACTGTCTCCAGACTGAAGTACACAGTATACAGTATTTTTTCTTGTACCTCTTGCAAAGTGGTTAGGTACGCACCCAAATGTCAGCTGAAACCAATTTCTCATTCGCATTAGGTGGTGAGGTGTATTGGATGGCTTATGAGCTTTGTGAGGAACATGGATCAAAAGAGAAGAAATGTCCAGTTATATTGCCCTTTACTTTTGTAGTCTTGTAGAAAGTAAGACTGCTGACAACAATAGTTAGTAAGAGATGACCTAGTGTACCGAAATACAGTACATGTCCAGCATTTCGGGAGTATACATGTGGTAGGTGGGGGTGCTCACCATCCACTCTCTTGATGTAGTGCTGCTTTGGGTGATTGCCCATTCCTCTCTTCCTTTCTTCCTCTTCTCACTTTCCTTCATTCTTTCCTCTTCCTTCTGCCTGCAGGTGACTTCACAATCTCTCATCTTTCTTTCCTCTTCCTTCTGCATATGGGTGACTACATTGAGTGACAAGCCAAATGGAGTCATGTACACCAGGAAACCATTTACTATGTGTGGTGGTAACCATATAACCAAATTATGGCACCTGTGGTTTAGTGGGTAAATAGGTGCTCCAGTCGTATTGAGCCTTTGTGGGTTTATATCCATTGGGTGGTTAGGGTTTATTGCTTACATAATGTCACTCATGGATGAGTGAGGCTGGTCACTCATCTTAAATGACAGACCCAACTTGCCTAGCCCTGGGCTCCTATGCTTCTCATGAGGCAACATAGGTTTGGATGGATGGATACAGATATTGTATATGTAGATGTAGGATCCTTCTCTACCTGGTACTTATTTCCCTCAGACAGCGGGATGGTCTGTTAGTCGATACAGCAGCTGGCTTGACGAGCACCGGGATGAGCGTGAACGTCTCCAGTTGGTGCACGGGGCACTAGAAGCATATGTGGCCAGTGTGCGAGCTCGTCACCTCACAGAGTTTGCCTCAGTTTATCCCTCAATGCTGAAACTCTTGGAGACAGGCATGGTAGCACAAGGAGGAGCCCTATAATAGTCTGTTCATTTTAACCTGACGAAGCTGGGCCATTCCTATAGCTTGAATACTGTGGTAAGTTAGGCTTGCATGAATTTTGTGCCTTCGATATTGTGTTCTAGTCAAATTGACCCTCCAGCCTGAGCACACTTGCCTTAACCGAACTGAAGGAGGTTAAGGATCATTGTCAGGTTAGAAAAAGTGTGTTACAATACAGCATCCACATCATAGAGGTTTTATCAGTGAGGTCTTGGTGTAGGCTTTTGATAAAGTACAGTATATTTAACTCTGTCTCTAAGGTATATATTGTTGTTTTTGTACAGTATATATTTACTGGTATATATAGTATAGTGTATAAGTTAACACATTAAACATTGATAAATCTTAATCATACTCAATACCTTATTTTAGCCATAATTTTATTTTGTACAATTGAAAGTGATACTTTGCATTTCTTTAAAGTACTGATGTACACTGCCTAAAAAAGTATCTGCCATGATGAGTCCAAAACTTTTGGTAAGGAGTGAAATACTGTACCTCCTAATGTCTTGAGAGGAATGGTATGCATTTGTCAGTATGCTTTGTTCACTGTCTTAGTGTTTAATACATATTGTGGATTGATACTTTTTTAGGCAGTGTACGGTATAGTACATGATAGATTTCATACTTGGTTCAGTGGAAGTCATATAAGTTCAGAGATGATTATATGTTCAGAGATGATTATATGTATTTATATATTTACACACACGCACACACACACACACACACACAAACACTGTCAAGGGTCTGGTACCAATTAGTTTGTTTTATTGAGGGTTTACTGATATATACTGTACATACAGTAAGTGTATATTTCTCTCTCTCTCTCTCTCTCTCTATATATATATATATATTTACAGTATATTGGATATATTATGCACAGTATTTAGAATGTTTTTAAGTTAGTCAGTAGGTGCAATGTGACTTTTATACTGACAGGGTTTCTTTGAGTACAGTATTCATGAATCTGTTGAATGGGAAACTTACTGATATTATGGTCTAATAATGTAAGTGTAATTTTGCATTAAACAGGAACATAATCTGTTGTTCATTTTAACCCGTTCACTTCGTAATCTTTACCAAGCTCGGTTGAAGTAGATGGCAGCTACCAGAGCAGTATGAAAGAGACATCATCATATTCAATAGGCTACTGCTGCTGCTGCTATCATCACTGCTACAATGACCATCCCCACCACTAATGCATCAGCTACTGCTTTTGCTTTAGTGGATGCTAGTGCTGTGGCAGTGTCTCCTGCTACAGTAGCTGCTACAGCTGGGCTGATGATGATGATGCTGTAATTACCACTGCCACTGCTGCTGCTGCCACAACTGCTTCCGACACTGCTGTTGCTACCATTGCCACCACAGGTACTGCTGAAGCCAATGCCACCACCACCACCACCGTCAACACCACCGCTGCTGCTGCTGCCATTGCTGGGCTGCAACAGCTGGGTTACAGGGCTTCTACCGCTGGGGTGCAGGACTGCAGCTGCTGGGGTGCAGGGAAGCCACCACTGGGCTGCCAGCTACAGGGCCACCGCCACCACCACTGGGCTACTGGCTGAGGGGGCTGGTGGTTGAGGGGCTGCCGCCACTGGGGAGTGGCTTGCAGGCTGCCAGCTGCAGGGCTGCTGCTGCTGCTGGACTGCCAGCTGCTGGGTTGCGTGCTGCTGCCGCTGGACTGCCAGCTGCTGGGTTGCGTGCTGCTGCCGCTGGGTTGCGTGCTGCTGCCGCTGGGTTGCGTGCTGCTGCCGCTGGGTTGCGTGCTGCTGCCGCTGGGTTGCGTGCTGCTGCCGCTGGACTGCAGGGCTGCCGCCGCTGGACTGCAGGGCTGCCGCCGCTGGACTGCAGGGCTGCCACTGCTGGAATGCAGGGCTGCCACTGCTGGGCTGCAGCCTGCTGGCCAGGGGGCTGTGGGCTGCTGCTGTTGCCGCTGCTGCTGGCCCGGGGGCTGCAGCCTGCTGCTGCTGCCCCCCGCCGCTGCTGGCCCAGGGGCTGCGGCTGCGGCCTGCCGCCGCCGCCGCTGCTGGCCTGGGAGCTGCGGCCTCCTGCTGCCGCCGCTGCTGCTGGCCTGGGAGCCTCCTGCTGCTGCAGCTGCTGCTGTCCTGGGGGCTGCGGCCTGCTGCTGCTGGCCTGAGGGCTGCTGCTGCTGCTGCTGGCCTGAGGGCTGCTGCTGCTGCTGCTGGCTGCTGTGGGCTGCTGGCTGCTGTGGGCTGCTGGCTGCTGTGGGCTGCTGGCTGCTGCTGGCTGCTGTGGGCTGCTGGCTGCTGCTGGCTGCTGTGGGCTGCTGGCTGCTGCTGGCCTGAAGGCTGCGGGCTGCTGCTGGCCTGTGGGCTGCGGGCTGCTGCTGGCCTGCGGGCTGCTGCTGCTGCTGCTGGCCTGCGGGCTGCGGGCTGCTGGCCTGCGGGCTGCGGGCTGCTGCTGCTGCTGGCCTGCGGGCTGCGGGCTGCTGCTGCTGCTGCTGGCCTGCGGGCTGCTGCCGCTGGCCTGCGGGCTGCTGCTGGCCTGCGGGCTGCGGGCTGCTGCTGCTGCTGGCCTGCGGGCTGCGGGCTGCTGCTGCTGCTGCTGGCCTGCGGGCTGCGGGCTGCTGCTGCTGCTGCTGGCCTGCGGGCTGCGGGCTGCTGCTGCTGCTGCTGGCCTGCGGGCTGCGGGCTGCTGCTGCTGCTGCTGGCCTGCGGGCTGCGGGCTGCTGCTGCTGCTGCTGCAGGCTGCTGGCTGCTAGGCTGCAGGCTGCTTGCTGCTGGCCTGCAGGCTGCGGGCTGCCGCTGCTGCTGCTGCTAGGCTGCGGGCTGCCGCTGCTGCTGCTGTCCTGTGGCCTGGCCTGCAGGCTGCGGGCTGCTGCTGGCCTGCAGGCTGCGGGCTGCTGCTGCTGCTGCTGGCCTGCGGGCTGCGGGCTGCTGCTGCTGCTGCTGGCCTGCGGGCTGCGGGCTGCTGCTGCTGCTGCTGGCCTGCGGGCTGCGGGCTGCTGCTGCTGCTGCTGGCCTGAGGGCTGCTGCTGCTGCTGCTGGCCTGAGGGCTGCTGGCTGCTGTGGGCTGCTGGGCTGCTGGCTGCTGTGGGCTGCTGGCTGCTGTGGGCTGCTGGCTGCTGTGGGCTGCTGGCTGCTGTGGGCTGCTGCTGGCCTGAAGGCTGCGGGCTGCTGCTGGCCTGCGGGCTGCGGGCTGCTGCTGGCCTGCGGGCTGCTGCTGCTGCTGCTGGCCTGCGGGCTGCGGGCTGCTGGCCTGCAGGCTGCGGGCTGCTGCTGCTGGCCTGCAGGCTGCGGGCTGCTGCTGCTGGCCTGCAGGCTGCGGGCTGCCGCTGCTGCTGCTGCTAGGCTGCGGGCTGCTGCTGCTGCTGCTGCTGCTGCCGCTAGGCTGCGGGCTGCTGCTGCTGCTACTGGCCTGCGGGCTGCGGGCTGCTGCTGCTGCTGCTGGCCTGCGGGCTGCGGGCTGCTGCTGCTGCTGGCCTGCGGGCTGCGGGCTGCTGCTGCTGCTGCTGGCCTGCGGGCTGCGGGCTGCTGCTGCTGCTGCTGGCCTGCGGGCTGCGGGCTGCTGCTGCTGCTGCTGGCCTGCGGGCTGCGGGCTGCTGCTGCCGCTGGCCTGCGGGCTGCGGGCTGCTGCCGCTGCCGCTGGCCTGCTGCTGCTGCTGCTGGCCTGCTGCTGCTGCTGCTGCTGCCGCTGGCCTGCTGCTGCTGCTGCTGCTGGCCTGCGGCTGCGGGCTGCTGCTGCTGCTGCTGGCCTGCGGCTGCGGGCTGCTGCTGCTGCTGCTGGCCTGCGGCTGCGGGCTGCTGCTGCTGCTGCTGGCCTGCGGGCTGCTGCTGCTGCTGCTGGCCTGCGGGCCTGCGGCTGCAGGCTGCTGCTGCTGCTGCTGCTGGCCTGCGGCTGCGGGCTGCTGCTGCTGCTGCTGCTGCTGGCCTGCGGGCTGCGGGCTGCTGCTGCTGCTGGCCTGCGGCTGCGGGCTGCTGCTGCTGCTGGCTGCTGCTGCTGCTGGCTGCTGCTGCTGCTGGCCTGTGGCTGCAGGCTGCTGGCCTGTGGCTGCAGGCTGCTGCTGCTGCTGCTGCTGGCCTGCTGCCGCTGCCGCCGCTAGGCTGCTGGCTGCTGCCGCTGCTGCCGCTAGGCTGCGGGCTGCTGCCGCTGCTGCCGCTAGGCTGCGGGCTGCTGCTGCTGCTGCCGCTAGGCTGCGGGCTGCTGCTGCTGCTGCCGCTAGGCTGCGGGCTGCGGGCTGCTGCTGCTGCTGCCGCTAGGCTGCGGGCTGCTGCCGCTAGGCTGCGGGCTGCTGCTGCTGCTGCTGCTAGGCTGCGGGCTGCTGCTGCTGCTGCTAGGCTGCGCGCTGCTGCTGCTGCTGCTGCTAGGCTGCGCGCTGCTGCTGCTGCTGCTGCTGCTGCTGCCGTTACTGGCCTGCGGGCTGCTGCTGCTGCTGCTGGCCTGCGGGCTGCTGCCGCTACTGGCCTGCGGGCTGCTGCCGCTACTGGCCTGCGGGCTGCTGCCGCTACTGGCCTGCGGGCTGCTGCCGCTACTGGCCTGCGGGCTGTGGGCTGCTGCCGCTGGCCTGCAGGCTGCGGGCTGCTGCTGCTGGCCTGCTGCTGGCCTGCTGCTGGCTGCTGCTGCTGCTGCTGCTGCTGCTGCCGCTGGCCTGCTGCTGGCTGCTGCTGCGGGCTGCGGTTGCAGCTGCTGGCTGCTGGGCTGTTGGGCTGTGGTTGCAGCTGCAGGCTGCTGGCTGCTAGGCTGTTGGGCTGTGGTTGCAGCTGCAGGCTGCTGGCTGCTGGGCTGCGGTTGCAGCTGCAGGCTGCGGTTGCAGCTGCAGGCTGCTGGCTGCTGCTGCTGGGCTGCGGTTTCAGCTGCGGGCTGCGGTTGCGGCTGCGGGCTGCTGCTGCTGGCCTGCGGCTGCGGGCTGCTGCTGCTGCTGCTGCTGGCCTGCTGGCTGCTGCTGCTGGCCTGCGGCTGCGGGCTGCTGCTGCTGCTGCTGGCCTGTGGGCTGCTGCTGCTGCTGCTGCTGGCCTGCGGGCCGCTGCCGCTGGCCTGCGGGCTGTGGGCTGCTGCCGCTGGCCTGCGGGCTGTGGGCTGCTGCCGCTGGCCTGCGGGCTGCGGGCTGCTGCCGCTGGCCTGCGGGCTGCTGCCGCTGGCCTGCGGGCTGCGGGCTGCTGCCGCTGGCCTGCTGCTGCTGCTGCTGCTGCTGCTGGCTGCTGCTGCTGGGCTGCGGTTGCAGCTGCAGGCTGCTGGGCTGCGGTTGCAGCTGCAGGCTGCTGGGCTGCGGTTGCAGCTGCAGGCTGCTGGGCTGCGGTTGCAGCTGCAGGCTGCTGGGCTGCGGTTGCAGCTGCAGGCTGCTGGGCTGCGGTTGCAGCTGCAGGCTGCTGGGCTGCGGTTGCAGCTGCAGGCTGCTGGGCTGCGGTTGCAGCTGCAGGCTGCTGGGCTGCGGTTGCAGCTGCAGGCTGCTGGGCTGCGGTTGCAGCTGCTGGCTGCTGGGCTGCGGTTGCAGCTGCTGGCTGCTGGGCTGCGGTTGCAGCTGCAGGCTGCTGCTGCTGGGCTGCGGTTGCGGCTGCAGGCTGCTGCTGCTGGCCTGCGGTTGCGGCTGCAGGCTGCTGCTGGCCTGCGGCTGCGGGCTGCTGCTGCTGCCGGCCTGCGGCTGCGGGCTGCTGCTGCTGCCGGCCTGCGGCTGCGGGCTGCTGCTGCTGCCGGCCTGCGGCTGCGGGCTGCTGCTGCTGCTGCTGCTGGCCTGCGGCTGCGGGCTGCTGCTGCTGCGGGCTGCTGCTGCTGGCCTGCGGGCTGCTGCTGCTGGCCTGCGGGCTGCTGCTGCTGGCCTGCGGGCTGCTGCTGCTGGCCTGCGGGGTGCGGGCTGCTGCTGCTGGCCTGCGGGCTGCAGGCTGCTGGCCTGCGGGCTGCGGGCTGCTGGCCTGCGGGCTGCAGGCTGCTGGCCTGCGGGCTGCGGGCTGCAGGCTGCTGGCCTGCGGGCTGCAGGCTGCTGGCCTGCAGGCTGCTGGCCTGCGGGCTGCAGGCTGCTGGCCTGCGGGCTGCAGGCTGCTGGCCTGCGGGCTGCAGGCTGCTGGCCTGCTGCTGCGGGGTGCGGGCTGCTGCTGCTGGCCTGTTGGTAGCTGCTGCTGCTGGGCTGCGGGTAACTGTTTCTGCTGAGCTGTGGGTAGCTGCTGCTGCTGGACTGGGGGCTGCTGCTGCTGCTGGCCTCCGGGCTGCTGGGCTGCTGCTGCTGGCCTGCAAGCTACTGGGCTGCGGGTTGCTGCTGGGCTGCAGGCTGCAGGCTGTGGGCTGCTGCTGCTACTTGAATGATGCTGGAATTGCTGCTGGGGTAGAGCCGCTGTTGCTGCAGGGGTAGTAGCAAATGATGCTGTGGATGCTATAGTTGTATTGATAGGTGCTCTTACGGCTGCTACTGCCACTGTGGTTGCTGGTGCTCCTGCACCTCTGATGCTGATGCTGTAGCTCCTGTTGCTGGTGCTCCTGGTGTTGCTTTGGAAGAGGCAATTGTTGCTGCAACTGTGGTTGGTGTTCTTGCATTATCAATCAATGTCTCCCAATACTGACGATGTAGGAATAGCATTAGACACATCATGCACAGATTAAGTTCAGTTCCGACACTGTGAAACAGAAACATTATTTTCTTTTTGACTGGGGCTACTAAGAGATACTAGATCCTAATCTACACACAGTACTGACATGTTACTTTTGAGGCACTAAATCCTATGGGCCACTAAACACAAGTTAATTCTTCATAAAATGAGTTTGATACAAAAATTTTGTTTCAATATTATTTATTAAAATGAACTTTTAAAATCACGGTATTTACATGCTGACCAAATAACGGTCACCATACACTGTGGACAGAGTATATTTTTGTGCTGCATTATCACAAACTGCCTGCAAGTCACTACTTTTTGGCATAGTAACATTTTTTTTTTTTTCCAGTCTATACATGTGCACAGCCTTTACATTATTCTCCATCCTGTTCTCCACAACCATACCATCTTATCACAGAACTGAGTAATTGTTTGGACACAGAATAAGACACCACTAGGGATTACAGCATCCATGTTACTAGGCCAAAATTGTTTGCTCGAGACACTGGTTGCACCTGGGGGATAAAAGTAATTCGCTGCATAAGAATAATTTGCAGGGATTCACTTTAAGTAGATGAGCTTCATTATTACAGAGTACCAACAGTAGGCAAGATGAGCTGCCAAGAGAAAAGTATGCTAGGAAAAAATAAAAATAAAAAATACACACACACACACAAAAAAAATATATATAAAACATCCTTTATACATGTCAGTTGGCTGTAGAAGTAAACATAAAAAAAAAGGTAATGGCTGACCATACAAATGTAATTTTTTTTTTTTTTTTTTTTTTTTTTCCAATTCATAAGACATGTTATACACACCAAACAACAGACATATTACCCCTCTGGTCAAAAACATTTACAAATATTTCACCACATAAGGAAATGAAGTTTAACATTTGCATGAACTGTACACATACATGAAAGACTGACAAACTCAGTAATCTTACAAGAGATAACTGTAAGCAATGGAAACCTTCCCTTTGAATGTAAAATGTAAATATAATTCTATATATATTTATGTGTACTGGGACATATATTTGACTATAAGAGCCTAATACTCCATGCTAAGTCCTACTCTTCCATTCACAAAATCTCCTGAGATACGAAAATGCCCACTAATGAGACACACTGAAATACAAGGAAAGCCTGGTTGTCAAATCCCAATTTTGGCAGATTAAAAGTTCTAAACACAGTTGCATGCAACAAGTTATTTTCTTTCTTCTGCTACGTCAATTTACTACTCATAAAACTGGTGGTGCAGAAACCAAAACTGGAACAAGACAACCGCTATTTAAGAATGAGAAATTTGGAAGAAGGTGTATACAAAAATGCTTTGATATAATTAAAAACGACAATATGTACCAAAAACTATAGTAATTCCTGATGAAAAATAAACATGACTAAAATATCAGTTCCAAGGATTAAAACTGGCTCATTGTGCATAAATCACAAGCAAAATAAATTCCAGACCTGTACATCAAAGCCTCCTACTTACTAATATTTCCTTGCACAGCATTATTAATCAAGTACAGTACTATGAATTATATATCTGTGCATGACTGATGATTAGCAGTTGTTGTAGTTGCAACCCCAGGTTGGTCTGAACATGAAGCAAAGACTCAGGCCAAAACTGCCTTTTTTGCAGTCCACCATCCTCCTTTGAGGGAACAAAGAAGGGATTAAGGGAGGATTGTATAACCAGGCACTCCACTGACATCATTAATCCCAATTCACAGCCACTCAAGTTCTTATTAACTAATGAAGCCGATCAACTTTCATCACTGGTTTCAAAATACATGTTCATAATCTAAGTCTCCTTTGCCTTTGCTGCTATCTCATCACAAATATAAAGCACTGTATCTGCTGACATGCAGTGTTAATATGAGCTAAGTAAAATTTTGGTACGATGGCAGGCAGCTTCTGCCCAAATACAGAAACACAGTACTGCCTAATTCATCATCTATGATGCCTTGCTCCCTCCTGGGAGCCCCTGGGCAGGGGGTTGTCATGAAAAATAACTCCAAGCTACTTTCTCTTCACAAAGAGCCTAATTACATAATCTACAATGTTGGTACAAAAAGTGCACTCTGTTTTTCACATATTCCCTACATCTACAATAACAAGAATCAGCCTATTAATTTCAGATCCTGGCAACTTGGAAGAATCTTACATAGATTGATGTCCTGACCTGATATATAGTACAATAATACTGAAATACTTTTTTGATAAAGTATTCTTAGCCACCAAATTTGCACCAAACATGAAGAGGAGCACCATATAAATGCTTTAAATTAAGACAATAATACAATGTTCATATCACTATCTATCTATAGTCAGACACCAAAACACCCATATATATATATATATGTATATACTGTATACATATATAATTATATATATATATACACAGTGTATGTTCAATTATCCATTGTCACAATATCTGGCTCTGCTCTGTTAAAGCAGTATCTGGCAAAATTATGCAACATCCGGCACCAAAACATGACGTAACCTGCGGTTCTATGCAATACCCGGCAATGAGGCATATCAACCA
Organism: Coenobita brevimanus; assembly: GCF_032717465.1. Classification (NCBI taxonomy): domain Eukaryota; kingdom Metazoa; phylum Arthropoda; class Malacostraca; order Decapoda; family Coenobitidae; genus Coenobita; species Coenobita brevimanus. The sequence continues at coordinate 55,262,281 of NC_136959.1, read as the reverse complement.
GCTCATAAGCGGTAGGGGAGGCGGTGGCTCAATCGGTAGAGAGGTGGCCTGCAGTCCCAAAGGACCCAGGTTCAAATCTCTGCTGGGGCAGGGAACAGTTTAAGGATTTGAATTTCATTAAATCAGGCTTTACTGATCTACCAGAAGACCCGCCGACATGTCGTAAAAATACCCTCGCTAATACCAATACACCAGTCCTGTATAAGACAGCCCTAGCATGTGTTCAATATGGACGGTGGGTGCTAGCGCCGAACTGGGGACATGTAGAGGTGTGTGGTATGTAGGAGGACTGCTGGGCCTTGATAACAGGCTGTGAAGCCTATGCCCAGAGTCAGGAAAAAAAAAAAAAAAAAAAAAAAAGGCAACTGTCACCCAGTAAAACCCTGAAACACACCAGCCAATAAGAAAGCCCGCTGCATGGCAGCCAATCAGAATCCGTCGCAGCAGCAGCTCACCCGCTGTGCCGAGAATATCACCACGCTCTCATTCTCACTCGTGAATGTCGTGTAGTAAAGACGTGTCTGTGCGTGCCGCACTCCTGACCACATGGTCGCAAAACCTTAATGCTGTGATCGACTCTGTGGCATCCTATGTTCATTACTGTTGTGATGTTTATGGCCTGGAGTAATTTTGGGGGGAGCCACTCACCACTTGACCACATGGGATTAAGTGAACTGTGCAGTACCGTGCCACATGGTGAACAACTCAACCCTTCATTGATGCCAACACTTGGTGAGTACATACAGCAGTACACTGTGTACTGTATTACTGTACTGCATCAGTACTATATTGTATTTTATGCTGCATTTTCATCTTTTACTCATGAGAAAGTTTTTAGGATAGAGGGCTGCGACAGATAGTAACACAATATCCAGCTCAAGGCTGAAGGTTGAGCCAGTGGAGGGGAACTATGCAATATCCGGCATTTCACTGTATTCGACGTAGGGCTTAATGAATTACAATGGATAATTGACAATTTATAGCAAACTGTATACAAATATATAATATATATATAGATAGATAGGTATATATAGACAGATATATATATATATATATATATATATATATATATATAGAGCCTCTGTGGTACAGTGGTAAAGTGTGCGTTTTCGTACATGGAAGAACGAGGCTACACGCCCCGCCAGGGTAATAAACTTTGGAAGCATTCTTCTGGCAACATACTGCTTTGGCAGACCTAAGGGGTTCTGTGGTTGAACCACTGTCGCATGCTATACAGTAAAGTATGCTTGCACCCAGTCGGCTTGCGCAGGCTGATTACACTTGGTTCACAGACTACACACACATCCAAAGCCACTCCAACACAACACCTACACTTACAAACATTTCTCACCCTACATACAATCTCTACCAGACAGCCTAAGCCACTAGGTAGAGATACATGGCTGTATCGTCCCCACTTCAGTTGAGATGGGCCGGTCCTGCAGTGGACACTCAAACGGCTGATGATGATGATAATACATACATACAAACATATATATATATATATATATAAATATATATATTTATATCTATATATATATATATATATATATATATATATATATATATACATACAGTATACATACAGAAGGCTCTCGATCTTCCATCGGTTTTGGGACCGAAAAAAACAATCGAAATGTGGTTTATCGAAGTGCGAATTGATAAACTTATGGAAAAAAAAATAAATGGGACCAGCATGTCGCCGACAAACCTACGTCAACTTTTACGTATACACTTATACCCACCCAAACTCTTAACACAGCCATATATTTGCTTATATTTAGTATATATTTACTTACTATTGACAAAAAAAAAAAAAGCAAGAAATACAGGCTGCACACACTTGAATATAGAAAGAATGAAGCTCATGTGGTGGATGGATGGATGAAATCTGCGAAGGTAGAATGAAGCTCATGTGGTGGATGGATGGATGAAATCTGCGAAGGTATCACCTATTCATCGGTACCTCCTAAAAAAAAAAAAAAAAAAATTCTAGTTACTTCCTATGTTTTGATTTCCTCATCCTTTATTGTTTTGCTGTATTTTCTTTGTTATTCTTCTTGTAGATTAGTGAATTCCTTTAATTTCCTTTCTCTTTTTTTCCAAAATTTATGTAATAGTTCTTTCTTTTCTTCCATTCTACTCCTTTCAAATAAAAATTTTCCCACTATATCATTTTCATTTTCTTCATAAGGCTGTTGCAGTTCTCTTGCTGTTACTCTGAATTCTAAATATTCTGGACATTCCACGATTCACCGTCAAGTCAATTCGCCGTCAAAACATGGACGATTCCCCATCAGGACAATTCGCACCCTGGATGATTCCCCGTCATTCTATAAATATACATTATTAATCAATCAATACTTTAATAACTATATTTCTGGGGCATACATCAGAGTCTATGTTCAATAGCATAGGCTTTGGATATTATTTATTAGTTGCACCTTTAGTCAATAATTAACTTGTTTCTTCCTCTCTGTAGTTCCCTTTGAATTATATTCTAGCATCACTCATAGCTGTTTTCATTAATGACAGCGAACTGTCTTGTTATTGTTATGATGGCAAATTAACTTGATGGCAAATTGTCCTGACCGGTTCCGAGGTGATGGCTGAGTCACTGTTGCTAGCCACCACTGCCACCCTCGCTGCCATCACTTGCGCTCGCCCCAACCCCGCTTGAGTGAACAGCTGCTTCCTTATCCTTGTCCCAATCACAATGGCCACTGCTGTTGATGCTTTCACTGCCTACATCATCACAAAAAAGATTTCAAATGTTTGAATGAGGGCAAGCTTCACCAAGTGGCTGGTAGGTGGCATGACAGATGAACAGATGAGCTTCGACATGCGCTCGCAACCCGACTTGAGTGATCGAAGCACGACTTTTGAAATCGAAGCACGAATTTTGGACAAGCAGGCGAGCCTGATCGAAGTACGAAATATCAAAGTAAGATTAATCGAAGATCGAGAGCCTACTGTGTATATTTTTCATTCATTCATTGCCAGACGCCATGTATCCCAAACGGGGTGGTCAAGAGCTTAGAGTTAATTGTTTTACAGGGAGGGGCACTAATCCTCCACCAACCCCACTTGACATGTAGGGCTGCCAACAGCATCTGGTGTTCCCAGGCGGTCACCCATCCAAGTACTAACCAGACCCGACGTTGCTTAACTTCGCTGATCGGACGGGAAGCGGTGTACTCAACGTGGCATGGCCGTTATATATACAGTATATATATATATATTAAAAATTTATACATATGTAAATATATGTAGTGCATCATTACTGTATTGTAGTTTATGCTTAATTTTCATCTTTTACTCATGGGAAAGTTTTTAGGATAGAAAGCTGAGACGCATAATAATGTAATATCCACCTCAGTGCCGAATATTGAGCCGGATGCAATATCCAGCAAAGGGATTGGCTGAATCATGGCAGATAATTGAGAATCTACTGTATATGTAAAACTCACACCCAGAGTAAATGCAAAAATTACTCAGATTCACATTTTAACTCTCATTTAGTCATATGCCACAACTTATAACAGCAATGAACAAATTATACCAGTTCAAAGGCAGTACAATACTGTAATGCAGTATTAATACAGCTGTGATGAAATTCACCACCATCATTTGTGTTGATTAAGTCAATGGATACCTGAGAAAACTTTAAAAATAACGTACAGTATATTAGCCTTACGAACCCTCTCAGGCATTACTAAATGAATCCCATCAGATTCAGTTCCACAAATGTGATTGGAGATTTAATTTGCTCCATATAGCTTAAAATGCTTGTGATGGTTTCCAAGGGATGTATGTTAATATTTGGGCTTCTCAGTTGCTCCAAGTTTCATAAAAAGAAATGACTGACAATTTCACACCTCCATTTGCGGTCATGAGAAAAACTTCACTTGTAGTTCAGGAAACATGCTGCAAGATTTCTCTCTCTCTCTCTCTCTCTCTCTCTCTTTTTTTTTTTATTTTTTTTATTTTTTTTTTTTTTTTTATAAATCTTGAGAAATGTTGGATCACAAAAATCCAAACTTAACATTGGAAAACTCTTCAAATTCTACTTGTAGACAGGTACTCTACTAAAAAAGTTGACTGACAAACTTCTGAGCTATGAGGCTGGGGAGTTTGCATACATATAATTAAATATAAATGCAGTCCCCAACTTGTTATGTTCTAACAAGAATTTTCACAGATATGAACAAAATACTGTATTCCAAAAATACAAACACAATTTACCAATCTAAATCACATGCAAGTACAGTAGAGTCTCCATTATACAAAATTCATGGGACTTTCCAAACTTCGAGTAATGGATCTTTACATATGAATGAATATAATATACACTAGTATACGTACCTGTGCTTGTGAAAATACACCCCCATCATTGTAGAAATTGTACACGTAATAGAGGCAAACCCCGATTTACAATACCCCTACATGTGATATCCTGGAATGGTGATGGTGGTAGAAATACCGCCCTACCCTGCCTATCGTGGGCCTACCCCTGGTTTTGTGATTGGTTATTATTTTTTTTCTATCGATTTCAATGATATTTTAGACATAAATTTTGTGTTTAGTTTGATTCATAAACTGTTTTTAGACTCAGATTATTGTGTTTTACTCACAGGTGGAGTGAACAGTTATTTGGGGTACGGATTCTCACTCATCAGATGAGGTACAAAACAGTGTGGGCAATTAGGCGACTCAACAAAGAATATTTCGTGTTTGATCAATGAACTGTCAGCTAACCTATCATGGAATACATAATAATTTTAAATATATATCAATATTTATGAAAACCTCAGAGTGAATACTTCATGCATTGATGAAAACTGTGACATCAATATATCATGCGTCAACATTCGGGCCGTTCAAGGAAAAACACTTTGAAAATATAAAGGAATTTCTAACTAAATGTTGGAAAATAAGAAAGAAGAAAAAGGAGCTCAGCAACCAGAACAGTAGCTAAAACGACATAAAGAGGGGCCATTGACAAGGCTACCGTGATCGCATCATCGATCGATAAATGTGTTTACATTTGAGTTTTTAAAGGAAAATGCTTTGAAAATACAATGGAATTTCTGAATAAATGTTGGAAAATAAGAAGGAAGTAAATAAATGAGCTCAGCAACCAGAACAATAGAAAATAAATGAGCTCAGCAACCAGAACAGTAGAAAATAAAGGAGCTCAGCAACCAGAACAGTAGAAAATAAGGGAGCTCAGCAACCAGAACAGTAGAAAAGAAAGGAGCTCAGCAACCAGAACAGCAGAAAATAAAGGAGCTCAGCAACCAGAGCAGTAGAAAATAAAGGAGCTCAGCAACCAAAACAGTAGCTAAAACGACATAAACAGGGGGCATTGAAAAGGCTATCCCAATCGCATCATCGATCAATAAATCATGTACAGTATTTACATTCGGGCTGATCAAGGGAAAACGTTTTGAGATTACAAAGGATTTTCTAATAAATTTTGGAAAATAAGAGAAGAAAATAAAGGAGCTCAACAACCAGAACAGTAACAAAAATGACAAAGAGGGGCTGTTGAAAAGGCTATCCTGATCACATCTTCGATCGCATTCCCCATCAAAACATCAACGATTCTCCGTCACAACAATTCGCACCTTGGACGATTCTGCATCATTCATACGTTATTACTATGCATAACAGATGTTTAATCACTTGTCTCAGGACCGTCTGATGGAGGGATTGTATACAGTACCCTCGCATCCAGTACACGTTTGTCCAATACTATTTTCATCCAGTATGGTCGGCAAAAAAATTAAATGATTTATTATTGTATTATGGATTTGTTGGGCTACTACGGATCGGCCGCACAAAGTGGGCCAAATCCAAGGAATTCTTCTCTAGTACTGATGTGCTAAGTCCAACACTACTACCTGCACGCGGGTGGAAAGATGGCCAACACTGAGGAACATTTCCCTAGTGCTGCCGCGCCTCCAGTACGCCTTCCTCGTGACTCGTGACGTGTGCCAGTCAGACTGCAGTATTGCACTTCCCCCTGATGACGAAGATGACAATGTGTCAATGTGTGAATATGAGGGATTTATGAGGGAGGTTGAGGCAAAGAGGCCTCCTCAGGATCCTGAAGGACCTCTTCCAGGGGGTCAGTAGGACCTCCTACAGCCTCAGAAACCCCCCCCATCCCCCCTAAGCCCATCACCACTAACCTTAAAGGTTGGTAAAATCTTAGTTATGTCAAAATGTAGTTCAGTTGAATTTTGGGGGTACATTTTCAAGGTTTGTCTGACATTATTCATTTTTCCCATAACATCTGTTGTTTGTGCAGTACGGATTTTGTCCAGTACAATACTAGTGTCTGACAGAAATACCGTACTGGACGCGAGGGTACTGTACAATGCTACTGCTTCTTTTCTACTGTGTTTGAATACAAGTCAGAGATTGCATTCTCCAGTGGCTTGACCGGGTACAAGCAAAACAGGCACTGGTTTTAGGCTTAGGTTAGCTTCTTTTACTGCTTTTAGGCCATTTAGATTGGCTTTAAACTTTTTTTAAAACTCATTTAGGTGAGTTTAGGAATTGGTTGTACATGTACGTGTACATGTTAAATCTACCCCAAGATACGATACCCCGCCTAGCGATGGGTTTTTACTTAGCCAATTGCGTCATTAAGCCAGGGTATGCCTGCATAACATAATATATATATATATATAGTATAGCATAATATACATGAGAACAGTACTGCACTACATGTTAACCATTAATTTAGGAACTCTGTCCTTCTGTTTCTGTCTATCATAAAGAGTGGTAGACCCAACACTGTATTCCTTCATCAATGCACTTCTGCATACTCCTTGATCTATTTTGTTACATATTTCTGTTTGCTGTTTCAAAGTAAGTACAACTCTTTTCCTCTTGTTTTCACCACTTCGGTTCACCCTGAAAGGAGACATCGCGATCTTATCAGTGAAAAATACACAAGACCAGGCAGGGCACAACTAAACACAATGCAAATACGGCAGGTGGCCTGAAGCTCAACCTTGCAGAAGCATCGTGAACTATTGTAGATGGCGCAAAAAGAGCCTGCCTAGGTTGAAATTTTGGTTGGATCTCGGTTCCTTGGGAAATTGAATTGAGAATTTAGGAAAACCTTCAGTTAATCGCATTTTCTGGTTCAAAGATGTCATATAACCGAGACTCTACTGTAGCTACTACCTGAGTTGCCAAACAACAGGTGGCATCTGGATGCTAACTAGTGCACAGATATAACCTCTTATCTGAGCCAAAGCATATGACAGCTATTGTTCTGAGTGAGTGACGGGGACTGATCAACGGTGTTCAGGTAAGGTTCATCTTGATGAGCGACATTCATTGTTTGCAATAGTTAAGCTGGACTTACAGCTTCGACATATACAAGCTTTCGCAAACAATTATGTTCATAAGTTAGGAACAGCATATATATAAATACAGATAGATAGATAAATATATACACATTGCATATAAGCAACGTTGGGTCTGGTTAGTACTTGGATGGGTGACCGCCTGGGAACACCAGATGCTGTTGGCATCCCTACGTGTCAAGTGGGGTTGGTGGAGGATTAGTGCCCCTTCCTGTAAAACAATTAACTCTAAGCCCTTGGCCACCCTGTTTGGGATACATGGCATCTGGCAATGAATGAATGAATGAAAAATATATGGCATTCACCATCCACTCACTCAATGTAGTGCTGCTTTCAGTGTCTGCCCTTTCCTCTCTTCTTTCCTTCCTCTTTGGTCTTTCGTTCCTTAATTCTTTCCTCTTTCTTCTGCCTATGGGTGACTTTACACTCCCTCTACTGTCTTTCTTTCCTCCTCTGCCTATGAGTGACTCTACACTGAGTAGCAAGCCATATGGTTTCCTGTACACCAGGAAACCATTACTACGCTGGGTGGTAACCATATAACCAAATTAGGGCACCTGGTGGTTTAGTGGGTAATGATGAACAGGAGAAATAGTAATATCATGGGCACTGACGCACACAGATGCACAGAGGTTGTATGATGAACAAGCACGCTGGTCAGACTGGCAAAAGCGCGGGAAACTGTGTGAGTGGGGCGGGTATGCCACGCATCTCTCAGCTGATCTGCCTGTGAGTGCAGGGTTTCCACATGCCCAATCGTAAATGCGAGAGAGCTCAATCGTAAAATGAACACTTGGTACTAAAGAAGAAGGATCGTAAATGAGAAATATCGTAAAACGATACAATGTAAAACAAGGGAGACCTGTATGTACAAATATACTGTGTATACATATATATATATATATATATATATATATATATATATATATATATATCCATCCATCATCCAATCCTATATATATCCTATATATTTTCATCCATCCATCAATCCATCATCCAATTTTATATACATCCATCCATCATCCAATCACACACACACATATATATATATATATATATATATATATATATATATCTATATATATATATAATTGATTGGATGATGGATGGATGTATATAGGATTGGATGATGGATGGATGTGTGTGTGTGTGTGTGTGTGTATATATATATATATATATATATATATATATATATATATATATACATACACATATATATACACACACACACATATATATATATATATATATATATATATATATATATACATACACACATACAAATATATATACACATAAATATATATACATCCATCCATCATCCAGTCATACCTTGCCCCATGAGGAGCATAGGAGCCCGAGGCCAGGCATGTTGGTCCTGGCATTTAAGATGAGTGACCAGCCTCACTCATCCCCGAGTGGCATTACATGAGCAATAACCCCAACCACCCCTTGGATATAAACCTTCACCGGCTCAATCCGACTGGAGCGCCGCAATTACCCACTAAACCACCAGGTGCCATAATTTGGTTATGTGGTTACCACCCAACGTAGTAAATGGTTTCCTGGTGTACAGGAAACCATTTGGCTTGTCACTCAGAGCAGAGTCACTCATAGGCAGAAGAGGAGTAAAGAAAGAAGGAAAGAAAGACAAAAGAGAGAGTGTAAAGCCACCCGCAGGGAGAAGGAGGAGGAAAGAATGAAGTAAAGAAAGACAGAAGAGGAAGGAAGGAAAGTACGGAGAGGAAAGGGCAGACACCCGAGAGCAGCACTATATCAAGTGAGTGGATGGTGAGTGCCCCCACCTACCACCAACCATGTATAAATATATAGAAAGATAGATAGATAGACAGATATAGATATATAGATAGACAGATATAGACAACAGAATGATAGACAGATAGATATAGACAAATATATATCGTCATCATCATCATCCGGACCTCCTTTCCCACTCAAGGGCAGGGTGAGGAGTAGCAATCTCCAAACAGCCCAAATTTGCCCAATCCAATGGGTCACGCTTCCAATCACTCATCATTCAAGCCCCTGGAATCTTGGCTCTATCGGATACGCCAAAAACATTCACCATGTTCTGTAGCTTCACATTAATGTATCCGATCGAGTCAATCCGGCCGCTGCCACATTAAAAAGGGGTGCCAAAATCCCTGATCATGCACTTCTCCTCACAACATTCATCCAGCCAGCTTGATCTCTCAGTCAGTTCCCTAGCCTCACTGACTTCCAAACCTCTCTTCCTCACACACTCATCCACCATATCTCTCCACCTTCTCCTTGGTCTACCTCGCCTCCTCCCTCCTTCAAATTCACTCAGATATACCTTTCTCACCATGCTCTCCTCATGACCATACCATCTCAGTACACTCTCTTTGATTCTGGTGTCCACCGACTTCCTCACTCCACACCTTTCACGAATCACATTATTTCGTGTCCTATCCACCCAGATAGCAGAGAAGGCTTGTGAGAAGGACTATAAGGTGTTTATGGCATTCATGGATCTGGAAAAAGCATACGACAAAGTAGACAGACAGGGGCTGTGGAAAGTTTTGCGCATGTATGGTGTAGGTGGTAAGCTGCTAGGTGCCGCCAGGAGTTTTTATGAAGGTAGTGAAGCATGTGTAAGGGTTAATGGGCATCTAAGTGAATGGTTCACGATCAGAGTGGGCATGAGACAAGGTTGTGTGATGTCCCCATGGTTGTTCAATATATATATATGGATGGGGTAATAAGAGAAGTAAAAACATGAGTAATGGAGAGAGGGATGGCATTGGTAATGAATGGTGATGGATGGAATATCTCAAATTTGTTGTATGCTGATGATGCAGTACTGCTTGCAAGTACCGGACAAGAACTTGGTAGGCTAGTGCAGAGTTTTGCTGATGTCTGTGAGCATTGTGCCTTGAGTAAATGCAGAAAAGAGCAAAGTGATGGTTATGAGACAGAAGGTAACTCCCAGTGTGATGTTACTGTGAATGGAGAAAGACTGGAATTGGTGGGAGTGTTCAAATACCTGGGTACAATGATAGAAAAGAGAGGAAAATGTGCAAATGAGGCTGAAAGTAGAGTGATACACGGAAGAAAAGTAGCTGGTGCAATGAAAGCCTTGATAAGAAAACAGAGGCTTGAGTGTTGCAGCTGCACGAGGCTTACACGAGGGAGTGTTAGTGCCAACTTTAACATATGGATTTGAGACTATAGTGTGGCATGAAAATGAAAAGTCAAGAGTAAGAGCAGTGGAGATGGGACTGCTGAGGAATGTATGTGAAGTACAGTGGGTGGACAGGAGATAGAGATAGAGATATAGATATAGATAAATATATCTATCTACCTACCTATTGCCAGACGCCTCAATCCCATTTGGGGTGGCCACAAACAAATTGCCTCCAAGTCGCCCTGTCCCCCGCCATTTCACTGCCCTGCTCCCAACTCACACCCCCCTCTCTCATATACCTCTCCACCCCATCCCTCCATCTCATCCTCGGCCTCCCCCTCCCTCTTCCCCCCTCCACCTCACTCACATACACTCTCTTCGTCAGTCTTTCACCCTCCATCCTCTCCACATGGCCAAACATATATACAGTATATATATACAGTCACTGTTCACATAATGCGCGAATATTGTTCCTGGCTGGTCCCACTTTACGAAAGTTCCGCATTATACAGCCGTATGTTTACATGTTAAAGGGTTTCATGGTCCCAAGTCGGCCCCAACTTCACCGTTTGAGGCAATTTTCCAGGGTTTTTCCCCATACATTTACCTACCAAAAATGAACAGTACACACACACACTGGAGGATTCCTCACCTTGAATTGAAGAGTTTGTCGGCTTCCTGGGGGAAGGGGGAGTGGGGTTCCAAAGCAGAGCAGGACTCCTACTGGTCCCCAGCACGGTCCTCTAGCCACGCCAGCTCCACAGAGTCCTTGGTACATTAACAGATTCTATTGGAACTCCTTCCCTCTCCCGTCGGTTGCAGTACATGACCAGGTACCTTTCCATCATAACAATAGCTGAATCGTCGACTTGGCACTTTTTGGCCATGGCACAATTACGTTCTCCTCTCTCATTCCGCTTGATCATGTCAGGCTTCTGCTCCTGGGTCAAACTCTTCCGCTGTCTTGCTGAGTCATGGTAGGGCGGCATGGTTAGGCCAGGTCAGGTGGCCAAAAAAAAGGGCAAAGTTAACACACAGCACCTGTGGAGGCAGACAGCGGGCAGAGGGTTGACTGGAGTGGCAAAGGAATCAGGGTTGCCAACCCACATTTTCAAATGTCGCTATGCTCATGCCTAAAAGTTGCTAAAATGTCGCTAACCATTCCGTTAAAAGTCACTAATATTGCTCCTCCCCCTCCCCCCCCCCAATTTTGTAATCAAGTTACAGCAGTTTTTTCTACACAATATTGACAAAATAGGTCAATATTAATCAATAGGTCAAACATGGCCAAAGTTCCCTCCAGTTTTTTGGCTTCATCAAGTTTCTTAAATGGGAGAATTGTGTGTCACACTGTTAAAAGGTTCTGCTGCTTCCTTATGTTTGTGTTTCTGTGTTTCTCAAGGTCGCACAATTTTGCAAAGTACAGTACAGTTGAAAATTTTACAAAATCCATTTCTATCATCTCCATGGATCTTGAGCAGCCAGTTTTTGTAGTTTTCGTATTTTAGCCACGCCTTTCTAAATTTCTGGGAATATTGTGGCTTGCCCATTTTTAAGTAAATATAAGCACTTCCTTCTGGGCTCGTAGTAGACTTGTGACTTAGTGCGTCGTGTGCACTGCGTAGGTCTAATACGTACTGGAGTTTTGTGAAGACATGTCCCGTATGGATGCTGGTGCCACTTCTTAAATAAAGTTAAACACCTTATTTCCATTATAATATGCTCATCACAGATCAGTAACAGAAAATTGGTTGGCATTTTTTTTCTAAGTCATACCAGATGTGCTTAGCATTACCATAAGTACCAAATCTCACACATGTATTTTAGTACCTAGCTAAATCGGCATAACCTGTGGCTTGGTCTGTGCAAACTGCCAAGAGGGAGGGAGGATCAGGGGATACGTCATGGGCAGATGCAACTCATGTTACCACAAAATCTGACAGTGTTTTGTCTGTTTTTTACCATGTTTTGACCAGCTTTCTCACGTAATGACTAAATATTCCATAATTTTTGGCCTCAGGCTGCGTTTTCACTATCACAGCACTGTAGTACGTTCTTTTAAGAAATGGACAATTTAATATTTGTTAAAACTGTGTTTTGATCATTTCTTGGTCTAAAAAAATAAAAAGGGTCATTCATTCATTCATTGCCAGACGCCATGTATCCCAAACGGGGTGGCCAAGGGCTTAGAGTTAATTGTTTTTGCAGGGAGGGGCACTAATCCTCCACCAACCCCACTTGACACGTAGGGATGCCAACAGCATCTGGTGTTCCCAGGCGGTCACCCATCCAAGTACTAACCAGAGTTATGACTAAATTCGCGCTCTCTGATTGCGCATTATGCAAGCAGTGACTACTGTGTGTGTGTGTGTGTGTGTGTGTGTGTGTGTGTGTGTATATATATACTGTATATATATATATATATATATATATATATATAAGAATGAAAGAATGAATATATATATATAATAATATAACGGCCATACCACGTTGAGTACACCGCTTCCCGTTCGATCAGCGAAGTTAAGCAACATTGGGTCTGGTTAGTACTTGGATGGGTGACCGCCTGGGAACACCAGATGCTGTTGGCATCCCTACGTCAAGTGGGGTTGGTGGAGGATTAGTGCCCCTCCCTGTAAAACAATTAACTCTAAGCCCTTGGCCACCCCGTTTGGGATACATGGTGTCTGGCAATGAATGAATGAATGAAAAATATATATACACAGTGGAATCTCAAATTTTGACAGTTTAGAATTTGATTAATCAAATTTTGACGCATTTTGGAGTGGTCTGCCTACCTTACTTTCCGATGCAAAGTCAGGTATTTTGATTCTCTCAGGGCCAGACTCCAACCAAAACAAAGATAATATTTTTGATGCGAACCAAAATGCTAGAAGTGAAGGAAAATTATAAAAAAAAAGTATGAACCTAACCTAATACCGTTTGTGACATGTGCTCTCAGGGCCAGACTCCAACCAAAACAAGCAAAGGCAATATTTTTTATATGAACCAAAATGCTTGAAGTGAAGGAAAATTATAAGAAAAAGTATAAGTCTAACCTAATATCATATGTGATGTGTCAAGAAGAGAATGCAAATTTTTTTCATTCATTCATTGCCAGACGCCACGTATCCCAAACGGGGTGGCCAAGGGCTTAGAGTTAATTGTCAAGTCAATTCGCCATCAGATAATTCCTCGTCAAAACATGGATGATTTCCCATCAGGACAATTCGCACCCTGGACGATTCCCCGTCATTCCATAAATATTCATTCATTCATTCATTGCCAGACGCCATGTATCCCACACGGGGTGGCCAAGGGCTTAGAGTTAATAAATATACTTATTATTAATTAATCAATACTTTAATAACTCAAAGATATAACAAGAGAAATTAAAGGAAGAAAATCAATAGTAGAAATACTAAAATAAAATGAATTACAGGTGGTAGCAAGTACAGTAGGTAGAATACTGAAACGAAGAGAAGTACGGTAATTATGAATATAAGGAGCAACACAGAAATGAACACTAGAGACTGAGAAAAAAAACAGTCATGTTGTTTAAGGACAAGAGCTCCCAGATGGGAGTAGGCACCAACAACAACAAGGCACGTGCAAGGCGATGCTTTGTTGTCGGCGGCCATCTTGCGACTGTCCTGCCAGCAGCCAGCCTTCTACAGCCAAGTGCTGCACTTTCAGCCTGTACCTTCCACATGTGGACATGCATTTTACTGCAATTTAGTAGTATGTATTTTCGTCGCAACTTACCTGTTTCAAGATGGCAAGCAAGAGTGGTTCTTCAGGTAGCAGTGGTAATGGACGAGAGCAGCCTGGCACCTCAAAATCTTCACAGCCAAAGGAGAAATGGCAATACAGGAAAGGGCAGAAATACACCATGTATACACTTGCTGACAATATGGCAATACAATGCAGAACTACAGTTACTTAACCACAATTACAGTTCATAAAGTTTACAGGGGGTGTGGGCAAAAAATCATTATTTTTGGTAGTTAGGTTCGGAGGCCCCGGACCCAAACTAATTTTTCCCATAAGAAGTTCAGTTTAAATTTCGATGATTTGAATTTTGTGGTGATTTTTAGGTACATATGCCCATCGAAATTTGAAATTCCAATGATACAGTAAAAGTCCAATATTTCGTCATCCAAATCCCCGGCAAATCTGACATTTCGGCAGTTTTGAGAAATAGTCCCATTTACGAAAATCTCCGATCGTTCGGCAGATTCTCCGATTTTTTTCGTCAGTCTTGAAATTCTCCATGAGGCTCGCCAGCTAGCTACCCGCCTTTACCCGCCTTAGTGAGTGAGATAGTGAAAGTGATGGAATGAGTCTACCACTGCCATGAAGCTCAGAGGCTAGCTCTTTCTCCTATAGCATAAAGAGAGGACAAACATGTAGTGAGTCTAGCATGGGAAAGAGAATCTGTTTCGCCATTCTTCCGAGTTGTTGCCGTGCTGCTGCCGACTTCTCTTGATTCTTCTGTGTGCTTTGTGAACTTCATACCGAAATACCTCTGAAATTACTATTCGAGTGTGCTGTAAGCACCGTAACATCAGACAGGAGCTTTGTAACACCTGAGTGGACCAGCCGTGTGTTGTGAACAGTATAAACATCTGCGTGCTTTGAAAATGGCCTCCACGTGTGGAAAGTTAACTGGTGTTAGCAAGAAGCGTACACATAAGATGTTGACTATTGCTCGGAAAATTGAGCTGTTGAAAAAATTAGAGGCTGGCATAAGTAGGAAACAGATTATGGATGAGTTTAACGTAAGCTCCTCTGCTCCCTCCTCTCCATCACCAACAGCAGTCTCTGAACCTCAAGCTCTACTGCCGCAGCAACAGGGAGAAGAGTCCTTAGAGCCTGTTGCAGGACCCTCTACTGCTGGGGACTTCTTCCAGCAGTAGCAGACTCCAATCAACCCCTTCTATTGTACATATGTAAATAAGGAACCTACTATAAGTTTAGGTAAGTGCATGTGAACTTGTAGGCCTACTGTACCATTACATTTATATACAGTATGTTCACTAATTTCTTTATTTTTCATTTTCATGTATAGTACTGTATTCATTACAATATTGTACAGTATCAAACAGTATACAGTACTCTCTCCAAACACATTTGTAATGATGTGAGTAATGATGATAGTGTTCACCGAAACATATAAGGTACTGAGTGGGTAGGGTTTTCGATAATTCGGCAATTTTTGCTATTTCGGCACTTGCCTGGTCCCATAGATGCCGAAAATTCGGACTTCTACTGTATATATATATATATATATATATATACAGTATGTATATATATATATATATATATATATATATATATATATATATATATATATATATATATATATATATATATATATATATATATATATATATATATATACAGTAATTCACGCGAGGGTTACGTTCCCAGACTCTTCGTGTATGTGGTAAATTCGCGTATACATTCTGCCCTTGTGTGCACATAATTACGCATGTCTAATTATATTACATCTGAATAATACTGTTTATGCACTACATACATCTTATAAACTAGCATAATGTATGAAAAACAACAAAAATGTTAAGAAATTTAACACTGATACCTGACAAGCACATGCGTAGGTGGAGACACTTCTGCAGTCTGGTGCACAAGCCCTCTCTGCCTCCCATATGCTACATTCTGCCTTCTTTATTGTCCAAACAGTTGACTCAATCACCCCAAACATACGGTTCCAAGCCAGTTCACAGGTACAGGTGTAGACACTTCAGCACAGTCCGGTACACTGGCCCTCACTACCTCCCGTATGCTACGTTCCTCCTTCTTTATTGTTGGAACAGTTGACTCACCCCAAACACACGGTTCCAAGACAATTCACCATGAAGTCAATTCACCATCAAATCATGGACGATTCCCTGTCATTCTATATATTTATTACTGATTAATTAATACTTTAATAACTAATTTTCAGGGGGATTTTATAACTCATATAAGTAAAAAACTAGTGTACTGTACTTGCTAAATAAACTAGTATGTAAATGACGGGGAATCGTCCTGATGGAGAATTGTCGCCAACATTCCTCCCTTTGGTTTGTCCAACACAACTTTCTGTCAGCAACATCACGTTACAGTCCGTTTTGGTGTGTTACCACATGCATCATTAGCACTACCCTTAGGCCCCATGTTGGCAGACAAATCAAGCAATCACTGGAAGGCAGAAAAATAAGCCACAAATAACGATTCACAATTCAGCATGGTCCGACCGTCGGATTCAAACTGACTGTGTGGTGCATTGGTAGACCGACCTCCCACACACACACACACACATATATGTATGCACACGGGCTGCAGCTAGGCATTTTTATATTTTATTTATTTCTCTTGTATATTAAAATTATTTATTTGAATACTATAATTTTGTTTTAATTATTGTACGAAAAATTCGTGGATAACCGAAATCGCGTGAAAAAAGTTCACGTGAATTAAGGGCTTACCTATATATATATATATATATATATATATATATATATATATATATATATATATATATATATATACTGTTGTTGTTGGCCGCACAAAGCAGCCTCGGTGTCTTCGTGGGGTGATGGATGTCCTTCCTGTCGTCTTAAAGACATGGTTTACAGCAGTGATCTTCAAAGACTGGTTCCACCGCCACTTTGTCAAGGAGGTCATCAATTACCAGACGAAGCCACTGGGAATCCCGTGCAACCAGGTAAAGGCCCTCCTTCTCCTCGACAATGCACCTGCCCACCCGTGCGACAAGGACTTGGTTGCTGAGAATGGCCGGATTAGGTGCATGTTTCTGCCACCTGATACAACTGCTCTCATCCAACCAATGGACAAAGAAGTGATCGTGGCAAGAAAGCGCTTATACCGAAGGAAGTTCCTAGACGAGGTGATGGTTGTTCTCGAGGAGGAGGACGAGCGCAGGGAGGGACGGGACACACGAGGCAAGTGGACTTTGGAAAACCTTCGCCGCTACAACATCGTCTGCGCTGTACAACTGGGCTAGTGCATGGAAGGAAGTCCCTGTGAAGACTCTGGAAAATGGTTGGTCTCGTCTGCTTCTTGGAATGGATGTGGAGTACGATTTTCTAGGGTTTGTCGTGGATGACTTCCATGCACGGCTACGTATGCACGGCAACGATGTTGATGTGGACGATGTTCGTGAGTGGTTGGATGACGACGAGGGCGATCCTGGGTATCAGACATTGTCTGATATCGAGATCGCGTCTTCAGCTGCAGGTGTCAGTACCGAGCTTGAAGATTCCGACAAGGAAGGCGACGATGATGCGGACTCCTCTCAGCAGGACACTACTCCAGCCATCCCCAAGCTGAGCACACTCCGGGAACATCTAGAGTTCGTCCTAGACTACCTGGAACACCCGGACTGCGACAGGGAGATGGGGCCCTTGGGACTTGTGGAGGAAGTGCGTGCTTTCAGGCAGCGCATCATCAGTCGTCAGACTCATCGGTCATTGCGTCAATCAACCATTGACAGTTTTTTCAGGCCCGTGACCCCCACTGTGCCCAGCCCTGGCTCCACTCCGTTGCCTCCCCAAGACAGGCCCTCATGCTCCGAGCCACAGCCCAGCACATCAGCCATGGTGGAGTCACCGCTCGACGAGAGTTTGCGGCTGTCTTCAGAGTCGTTTGCAGTGGGTATGCCATCACCACGACCCAGCGACGCACCCCTAGGTCACCTGCCAGTGATACTCTCGGACTCTGACAGTGAATAAACAGCAAGAACTTCTCCACTAGACCACAAGGGAATTTACAGTGTTGTGCAGTGAAAAAAACAGTGTGTTGTGTTAAGGATTTACAGTTGTGACAGAAAAGACTCATTTGGAACAAAATTTAACGTAAATAGACTTGTTTGTTTTGGCTTTGGAAAATTATTAGAAGAATGGGAAAAGCTAAAGTGCAGAGTGCAACACTTAGTAAGTTACAATGGAGCATTAGTTAGACAAGAGGGCGCACTGTGAAGAGAATGGACTTGTGTGTGCGATTGACTAAGTTCAGTGCAAGACTTCAGGAACAGTGTACTGGAAGTGCTTCAGGAAATCCTTCTTATTGTCAGAGTCTGAGAGGAGGCGGTTATTCATCGAGGTGGCCATGGACTTGCTGTAAGTAGGCAGAATGTTTCATGCTGTACTTTTTTCCATACTATACTTACCTCATTTCACTCTTTAATGTCCTTTATTGGTGTGAATAGGGTGTTAGGAGCTACGCATGTGCAGTAGGAAGGTGTTTTTCTGAGTTAGTCTAGGTTAGGGTCCATAAGTACCAGTCCAGGAGCCAGTCACCAGAATGTTTAATATTGTATGAACCTACTTCTAAACCCTCATTTTATGCTTCTTTTGCATTTATTTCAGTCATTTATGTGCCTTATTGGTGTGATTTGGGTCTTAAATAGGTGCTATGCATGTCCAGAGGGAGTTGTATAGGTGTTTCTCAGAGTTAGGGTCCATAAGTACAAGTCCATAAGCTGGGGCCCAATATCCGGACAGGACCACTATCCGGACCTGCCTATGGCTCTATTACGTCGGATATTGGAGTGATTACTGTGCAAATGCGGATGTGTTGTAATGGTGTTGTAATTTTTCATTTTAGGGGTGGGGATTACATTACTTAGCAAATACTGTCATTACAAAGCAAGTGATATACAGTTCATGTGAATAAATACAATTTCTTGGGTGGGGAAATAATTAAAAATATCAACTGCTAAGATCTCAAGTGGGGGATACCAGCAAGAAAGAAAGTATCCAATGCATAATTCAGAAGGCCAGAAAGGCAGCCAACCATGGTGCAAAAGTGTTATATTCTAGTGTAGTTAAAGCTTCTGAAATTCAGAATCTCATATTTCTGAACAAGTAACAGAGAATGGCACTAACCCACAGAGGTTCCGTGTGATCTACAAGTACTGTAGTGACTGGTTTCCACATGCGTGACACTGACAGGCAGGTCTACCATATACAATATGTTCAAATCTTATTTTACAGGTCCTAAAATGTAACTGATCCATACAGTAGGACTGAGGAAAACCACTTTTTTTTTCACTGAAAAAGTGACCTTCCTCACCCTAAAGCTTGAGGCATGAATACAGGAGTGAAAAGTTTTTGGACTGTACGATAAGAATGCACATGGAAATGTGTTGGAGTGCCTGTACTTGCAAGGAAGAGCATCTGTACAGTATATATCATTAAGAGAACCTCAACTGGGTACATACATGTGAGACACTTTAAAGGATGTACTACTGCATATTCTTAACCGTTCACTCCCACATGGGACTGAACCGAAGTCAGGAGGGTTGGTCAATTAACACACTTCAGTCAAGCCTTGAGTAATGCACAGATGAGTAATGCACTTTTGTACTTACATGATCAGCATTATTGTGAAAGGTCATAATTAACGTGGGGAAAACACAATTTGAAGGTAGCGCACGATGATGTCACCCACCCGACTCGCCATGATTGGCCGGCTAACATCTGGGTACCTGTCCTAGGCACATTCCCGTATACTCA
The DNA here is from genome assembly GCF_032717465.1 of Coenobita brevimanus. NCBI lineage: Eukaryota > Metazoa > Arthropoda > Malacostraca > Decapoda > Coenobitidae > Coenobita > Coenobita brevimanus. Next base: position 55,242,179 of record NC_136959.1, on the reverse strand, counting down.
CAGTCCTGACTTGAGTCTTACTGAGTTCTACCTGCATTATGCAGGAAGATTTTTTTGTATCTGTGAGTGCCAAGTGGGGACACTGACTCTTAATCATGCCATATGATCAGCCCCAACCACCCAGAAAGCAGCGCACTTTCAAGTATGCCCAAAAGTATGAGATAGTAAATGAGTTGGAGCACGAAAACAGGCAGGTAGAAATGATGAAAAAGCATGGCGAGAATGAAAGCACCATCAGAATGACTTGGAAGGACCCGGAGAAGGTAGAGAGGACTGTGTGACGAAACCCCGGTGACGCAAACCTGGCAGCAATGAAAGTTCGTAATGTTGTCCTGATGGTGACAGAGAAGCTCCTTGAGCATTATGTGGAGTGCCAAAGAGAGAACAACGTCCCTACCAATGACCACATATTACGAGAGACGAAACTTTACTATGCTGAAGTACCCATGCGACTGAAGTACCCTAATCTGCCTCCATTCAAAGCCTCCCATGGGTGGTTGTGCTCCTTTGTGAAAAGGAATAAGTTGAAAAGTGTGAAGATAGCTGGGGAAGCCACTAGTGCCAACACAACAACAGCCCAAGAGTTCCCCAGTTTCTTAAGAGACATCATCTCAGAGGGAGGGCTACACCAGAGACCAGATTTTCAATGCTGACAAGACAGGCATCTACAGGATGAAACTGACCAAGAAAACTTACATCGCCAAGGAAAGTACTGCTAGTGGATTTAAGGCCTCAAAGGACTGAGTCACAGTTCTTCTGACATGCAATGCCTCAGTCAAGTGCAAAATGAAGCCCCCTGTGACACTCTGCTCTAAACGGCCCCACGCATACTGTAATATGGATGTGGATATATTAAATGTTCATTGGTTGAGTAAATAAATGGGGTGGATGTCAAAGGCCCTCAGTCTTCAGTGGATCAAGAAGTGTTTTGTCAAACAGACTGAGAAGTTTTGCCACAGGAAGAACCTCAGCTTCAAGACAATCTTCTTGCTCGATAATGCACCTGGTCATTCGAGGCTTATCATCGACAGGCATCCCCACATTAAGGGTGGTCTTCTTGCCACCAAACACCACTTCTCTCTTTCAATCACTAGATGAGGAGGTCATCAGCATTTTCAAGTCAGGGTATGCGACAAGGTCATTCATGGTGCTGGATGCAGCGACGGACACCCAGGAGCTCCTGGAGATGTCAGATGCCGACTCCCCACTAACCAGCACGACCATCCTCACCTATACCAGGGACTACCAGAGGTTCTCCACCACCTCCTACATCTGGATCCACCCACAGATCCACTCCTACTTCGAGAGAGGCCAAGACCATCCTCCAATTTTAGGAAAAGCTTCAACATAAAAAATGGCGTGGACGCTATAATAGAGCCATGGAAGGATGTGAATCAAGCCACGATCCACCATGCCTGGCAGAACGTGTAAGAGGGTTTGCCAGGCCACAAGCCTGAGTTGCCGGGTTAGCCACAGGCAGTGGAGGCAGCAGTCAGCCGGGCAGTAAACGCAGCAAGGTTAGTGGCTGGGCTTGGTGTGACTGACATTCACAAGCTGATCTCCCATAACCTGCAACCTGACACTGACGAAATGTCAGAACAGTTGGAGGAGGAGGAGCATGGGAAGCACGAAGAGCATGACCCAGAGACCACAGGCCAACAGGAGAGCTGCCCATAAGCAGTTTGAGGGAGGTGGTGGAGGATCGAGAAGCTGATCCATGCTATCAATAAAAATGACCCCAACCAGAAACGGGCAGACCTTAGTGTGGCCATGATCCTAAGTGCACTGAGGACCTACACCAACATGTTAATGCAGGGTCAATGCTCACCAACAGCAGCCCATCACAAGTTATTTCTTGGCCAGATGGCAAGCCCCTCCATCCCCACAAGATACATCCGCCTCCGACAACGCACATCCTGATGATGATGCTGGACCAGACAATGTGGTCAACTCTTGTGCTTCAGCCTTGGACTTCCAAGGATTCACCTAGATGTTGAAGAAGGAAGTGCACGAGCACAATAACAACAACACTAGGGGTGGGGAGTGGGGGAGAATACCGGGGAGCTCTGCATATCTCTTCCAGTGTCTTAGCTGATTGTGGGTATAAGTAGGGGTAATTTATGTGGGGAAGGTTGGTAAGAAGCGGTAAAACTGTGAGTTTTGAAAAATGGCCAGACTACACAGTACCATCACACATGCAAACACATTGAGTAACGTGGATTTGAGTACCATGGTCCACATCCAACCTATATCACCCGCATTACTTGAACGTTGACTGTACTTTAATTATGTTTTGGTTAAACTTCTTGACATGAAGCCAAGAATTTTATACTTGAATGCTGAATGAATGGATGGACGTCTGTTTTTTGGACACAAACGTTGACAGCTTCTCCTACTTTTGTGTTTTCTTTTTGGTGTCTACCCATCCCACTTGTAATAGTGAGCAGTATGAACTTATGATGATGATGTACTGCTGACAAAATTAATACTGTACAATATATGGAATGGGAAATTGTCTTAGCTACTTTCTTATTAATGAAATGGTACATTACAATGCAAAATATGTAATACGGGCCAGGCATACGACTTACTTCACTTCAGCACAGATGAAACCATTACAGAAGAGCCACATTTAGCACAGCATTTCATGTTCATGATTCTCAGTAACATTTAATACATCACAATCAGCACCAGAGCACAGGTGGGAGGACTACCATGAAATTTTCACAAGCTGCATAACCTAATACAGAGGCAGAAAGGAAAGTTTAATGGTGAGACTGAACTTGGATTATAGAATTTTCTGTAATGCAGAAATTTGGATTGGATAAGTTCAACCATTATGATGTAAACCATTTCAAATGTTTAACAACAACATTTCTGTACTTTTAATAGTTTGGGCAAAGTATGTAAATGCTTGAAAATAACGATAGTATATTAGTAACACTGATGTAATTCTGAAGAGGAGATGAAAAAAGCAACAACACTACACTTTAAAACCATCATACTGTATAAATCTTGAATAAATGCACTTGTAACTGCATCTTTACTCTAAATCAAATGCAATGTATGACTTTCAAGATTCTACATATATACCTCTTCTTCCAAACTTCCCAGAAATCATAACAAATCACAGAGAACCTAAGCAAACAAAGTACCACAGCACAAGTTATCTTTGTTTCTACTAGTATAATATCACACACACACACACACACACACACACACACACACACACACACACACACACACACACACACACAATATCTACTCATGAAATACATACATATTTTATCTGAGTAACACAAATTTGGATGCAACTGAACCAAAATAAATGTGTAAATCAGTCAATAATACCACACAGAGGAACTGAAAACAATTAAATGGATTTGACATCTCAGTACACTAAAATATGGCTTCATTTGCATGTAATTACGTTATGACACTGGAAAAGGTAGAGAGAGAGAGAGAGAGAGAGATTATATATATATATATATATATATATATATATATATATATATATATGAAAATACACACACACACACACACACACACATACAAAGGTGTGTTGGAACACTGGAACATACCAAAACTAAACAAATCACAATCACAAAGAATGAGACAGGCAAGGAAAAAAAAAAAAGTTCCCCATAAGAACTGGGCATCTGGGCATGAAGACTGGTTCACGTTAGCCATCTGTTATGGTTGCCTTTGATACAGACTGAACAGTGATTAATCATAAAAAAATGTGTCCATCCAGATGAGTGATATTTACTCAAAATGTTAATAACAGGTAAAAACAGCCTTCACTGTCTCTAGTTTTAATAGCTCATAATTTTGTAACTAACCTCCCCACACTCTCAATTATGTTCTTTGGACTGCCGTTCATCCATATTTTTTTTTTTTTTTTTTTTTAAACAGCCTAGCAGCATTTTTTATTTCAAACTGTATGTGGTCCAGATGCAGTATGCTTGTGTTTAATCTTCCAATGCTACTTTTATCATACTACACAGCTCATAGTTCATGTAGAGCAAATTTTTCTCATCCTCATAAGTGATAATGTTCCCTGCTGAAGTATGATACGAATTTGCTCCTTAAATGACCAATGCATAAGCTAGAAGTGATATCATTTTAAAATTCATGGGAATCCACACATACACTATCAGTATTTCAATCTAATTTAGTTATTATTCAGTAGTAAGTGTGGCCACCATCATCCACTAACCTGATGTAATGCCACCTACTTCTTCCTTCACCTTTAACATTCTATTTTTATGTCTGCCCTCCTCTCTTCCTACTTCTCCTTTTCCTTCCTGCCACTTCTTATTCCTCTTCCATTCATTGAAGGCAGCTCTACAATGAGTGACAAGCCTAATGGTTTCCTGTAACACAGAAAACCATTAACAATGCAGGATGGTAACCAAATACCCAAAAAGGAGAGGGGTAAAGTGGAACCTACTATAGTGCCCTTGGTAACTAAGTGGACATGAAAATACAGTGTCCATCCGGGAACCAAACCTCCACTCTTTCCCTTGCGCCTTGCTATTAAGAGGAACCGTCAACCATAAGGGAACATTGATTCACTGCACAGAACTGCCCAATGGATCAGATAAGATCAGACAACTGTTGGAGGCATTGGCTTTACAGTGATGCCTCCTGATCTGAGTTTGGTTTCAGTCGTTTAGCTCCATTATTTTACATGCTCTTATTTTAAAGAATCTGTGTATAGTCTGTTTCTTTTTATCTATGCTTTTGGCACAAAATCAGGCAGCTGCTCTCCTGTGGTTGATGTGTCTACTCACCCTGACAGTCTGGGGTTGATTGATGATGACAAAGACAACAACAGTTATTATCCTCCATCCTCCACACCACTTTTTTTTAAAGCACCATCAAGGTGCATTATTATAACTCCAAGGGGCCATTCACCAAGATTTTACGGTAGCACATGACAAGAAGCATGATAAAAGTGTTTTTTCATGACCTTATTTTGGCAGAAAATCAGTGGCCTATGAATGTCATTTACTGTAGACCCAAGACTAAGGGCTGTCTTATAAGCATGTATGTGATGAAGCCTTTCCATTAAAAACACACATTCTGTTGCCATACACTGGTCAAAGCTTTACTGATATAAAGGCTGTTTATAACTTCAGGTTAATGAGTGCAGAAAGGCCCGTGGAAAATGCCTTTGGCAAACTGGTTGTCAACAGTACATCCTCTGGCAACCAATCAGAGCCATACCTATTTGGGTAGACAAATTATATTTTTTAACCAAACAATTGACAGGTTAGGATACTGTGAAAATTAAGGAACCTTCACATTCACAGACAACTGTTTCAAGTGTAACTATGATGAAGACAGTATCAAGGAGAACTACATTCTATGTTATAAATTATGTATAAAAATCAAGTATCCATGAGAAATGTAATAGAAAACCCTCATTCCTTTCATTTGAAATATGAATATTTACTATGAAATTTCTTTATATAACTAAGGTAAACAGCATTCACTGACACCTGACTATGTTTTCATTTTTTTTTATTTCTTGGACAATTTTAAAAACTAAAGGGACATTGTTCCACTGGGACAGATGAAAACTAGTTATTTTGTTAACACTCTCAGAGAATTCAGAGACAGATGGAGGATGGACCTCAATTCATGCCCAATGCACAAGAAATGAACCTATGATTTAATAGGCTAGTGTGAACATGCCTTTTAAAGGAGACCAGTAATGGCGCTTCAGGAGACTGACTAACAAAAGAGATATTCTGAAAGTGATTATGTTTATTCAGCGCACACTTCTCCACTGTGTTATTATTTCCAATGCCATTAAATCATGTTATCAAGACAGGTTACTCTTCATCATCATCATCCGGACCTCCTTTCTCACCCTACGGAAGGGTGAGGAGTAGCAATGTCCAGACAGCCCAAATTTGCCCAATCCAATGGGCCACGCTTCCATTCACTCATCATTCAAGCCCCCGGAATCCTGGCTCTATCGGATACACCAAAAACATTCACCACATTCTGTAGCTTCACTTGTGGTGGTGGTGGTGGGGCGGGGGGGGCACACCAACATTCACTCACTCAATGTAGAGGTGCCATATGATCTCTACACTGAATGACAAGCCAAATAGTTTCCTGTACCCAGGAAACCATTTACTACACTGGGTGGTAACCATATAACTGGGGATTCTGGCAGGGTTATGTGTGACCCAGATTCCCCTATCCAAAACCACTTAATCATGGGAGTCGTTTCAGAGAGTTACTCTTTATCTGCATTAAAATTTTTAAATTCACATACGTATAAAATGACAAAATTTCTAATTCACATACGTATAAAATGACAAAAATTTCTATAGCAAGGAATGTTAGCCACTTATATACTGTATAGACTACAATGATCAAAGTCAGTGAAACTTTAGGGTAAAGGATATACACAGTATCAGTAAGCACTGGAGTGAAATACTCAATTCACACACACACATACACACACACACACACACACACACACACATACACACAATTTCATCTGAAAGAGAATGTATGAAATGTGAGAAGAATAAAAGCACCGACCACAAAACAAGCTGGCTCATCCTACGGTTTTAATAAAGGCTGAAAACAAGAGTTTTGTGGCAGTAAAGAGTTAGATCAGGTCTGTTTGGGACACTGTTTTTTCCCATTAAATAATTCTTGAAGCTACACTTCAGCTACGGTGTTCTAAAAATCATCTGGAAAAGCTTTGAAAGAAAAGGTTGAAATCTGTGTAAAATTAAGTGGAACTACTTTTCTCCATGTACTGTATTACAAAAGAAACTCTTCTATTATACAATGCAACACTATTTCTCTCTCTCTCACACACACACACACACACACACACACACACACACACACACACACACACACACACACACACACACACACACACACACACAAATCACACAAAATTATGGTATTCTTTTAAAATAGGAACAGACACTGGAACTCAAGGGGGAGGGGGTGATGAAACATAAGTAACAATATGGCTGTCTATAGTGCTGCAACCAAATCTTGACAGAAAAGTTTTTGTTTGGCAGACAGGATGTTTAGAATTATTAGAAATAACTCATGGCAAAAAACCCTTAGAATATTCAACCTTACCAAATACTGACTTAAAACAGCAGGTGAGTTTTAATATTTCCAATCACAAACAGTGAAGGGTAAAAATATGAGAGGTTTATCACAAAGACACTTATCAAATAATTTGTCTTCAAATCTACAAAAAAAAAGGGAACTAATGAACAAAAGCACTATGTAAACTCTTGAGTCATACTGCTGGCTCAAGTTTTCACATAAATGACAGCCATTATTTTGAGACATCTTGAGAATGTGGTCTCCTCAATTTGAGAACACCGTTCCCTCACGTTGGAGGAGGCAGCATCCTTCGATTGACTTACTCTACATAGGTGGCACCAACGTCCTGAAAAACAAATTCTCAATTAACAGTCACACATTTGCACATCAAGGTCTGTAAATTGTGGCAAACATTTAAGTCATGTCGACAGCAGAATAAGACTCTTCATGTCATTACTGAACCTCAACAGCAATGTAAAAAAAAAAGTGTGTATCTGTGTACTGATCTTGACCATTATAAGTACAGCACCCTCGCGTCCAACACGCGTTAGTCCAGTATGATTCGGGTCCAGCACGGAGAGCAATTAATTAGTATTATTTAAAACGATTTAATTACTGCAACACGAGTGTGTCAGCATAACACGCACAGAGCTCCGAGAAGTGGGCGAAATCCGCAGAGTTCACTCTAGCACGATCACCCCCGGTCCAACACGGTCATACTTGACATTCCCATGATGATGATAGCCAATGAAAACTTCTGATCAAGTAGCCTTCCCCGCCCGCTATCGTGACGTGATCGTGATGCCGCCCAATTAAAAACACTTCTGGTGTCACGTGATGTTTTGTTTAAATTTCTCCCGCCACAGCGCCACTCAGTCGCATAATTGCATTGGAAGGTGCTTTTTTCTTGCTGCATTTTCTGCCCTTGTTACTGCATTTTACCCTGCTCACGATGCCTAGGAAGCCTTCTGAGAACCCCAAGAAGAGTCGGCACCTCCCTCAGGCCACCAAGCTAGAAAGCATCGAGAGGAGGAAGAAAGAGGAGAGGAAAGTTGACACTGCCAAGGCCTACGACATGAATGAAGCCAACGTGATCATAATAAAAAACTAAGACAAGATCCTGGCAGCCGAAGGCTATCACACGGCACTTCATACCAGGTTTCCCAAGGATACGATGGTAAATCGGAACGGTAACGTGGTAAAGTTGCCGACGATACCACGGGCATTTGGAATTCATCTGGATGGATTCCTGCCGAGGATACGACGGGCAAAACAGTGTGACCAAAACCCAGGTGACTCAACAGAGAATGTATCGTACTACAGGATTGAACATTTTGCCTGACACTGAATACATATTATTTTAGAATAGATATCAATCGTTTTGAAACCCTTCTCATCGGCGTGCGTACCAGTTTATAAACAAAGTTGCTTCTCCTTATTCTCTACCGAGTCAGCAACGGCAATCACTTTCCACAGTCACGAGACGGGGCTTTGGCAACAGTGTGAGAAGCATGCACTTTGCCGAGGATTACAGTGCTAGGACAGGCAGAAGCAGGACCTTCCATGGCTGTGGATGAAGATAGTGATTCTGAGTGTGATTTCGAAGGATTTATGAGGGAGGTTGAGGAGGAGCAACAGCCATTACCCGCTAGTGACGCCAGCAGCCATCCTCCGGGGACCCAGTAGGACTACCTACAGCCTTGGATACCACCTTCCATTCCCAGCAAGCCCACCAACACTATCCTAAAAGGTTAGTTATCATTCATAGCACAGTACCATTTATTATAATTACAATAGTACCAATATATGTATAGGTATATGGTAGGTATTTAGGGTGACTTTTCCGAGGGTTGCTGACATAATTCATTTTTCCCCATAAGCTCTATTGTTAGTCCAACACGTTTTTGGTCCAACACGTGACCCATGCATGACAATATTATCGTGCTGGATGCGAGGGTACTGTAACTATTCACTGACAATAATGAATCCATTTTATTCCAGCAATTAAAAAATGGGTGGTACCTTCCAATTAATGGGTTAATGAATGAATGGAATACCAGAATTTATTAAATTAACAGTTACAATCTGTCCCCGATCACCTCCCGTGAGGTGTAGGAATCTGCTGTCTACAACAGTTAGAGGCAGGTGAAGAGGCTATGCTCCTGGTGACATTACATAACCTAAACAGCAGAAATGTGGAGTCAGTACCCAAAACACCCAATTCCGAATCCTTGATTTCTTGTAAGCCCAACTCCAACCCTAAGAGTTTCTCTACAGTAAATTTGCCATGTGAATGTGGTAGGTGGGGGTGCCCACCATCCACTCAATCAATGTAGTGCTGCTCTTGGGGGTTTGCCCTGTCCTCTCCTCCATCCTTCTTTCCTTCCATCTTCTTCTATCTTTCTTTCCTTCATTCTTTCCTCGTCCTTCTGCCTACGGGTGACTTTACACTCCCTCTTCTGTCTTTCATTCCTTCATTCTTTCCTCTTCCTTCTGCCTATGGATGACTCTACACTAAGTGACAAGCCAAATGGTTTCCTGTATATCAGGAATCTATTTACTATGCTGTTTTTTTTTTGTTTTTTTTATATAAATGCAAGGAAGAAGGAACCAAGGGCCACGAGCCCGCAATTGTTCCTTCCAAGAGAAAAACGAAATACAAGACAGAGCCAAATTCAAGATCCGATCATTTCAAGATGCCTGGACACACTGCGTTTGAAAGACTGGAGATCGTAGAAAGCAGGAAATACAGACAGAGGGAGACAGTTCCAGAGTTGACCTGTTGCATAAATGAAAGACTGGGAGTAACGGTTAACTATTGCATTAGAGAGTTGGACAGAAAAGGGATGAGAGTTTGCTGCTAGACGGGTGCTACGCGCCCGTCGTAGAGGAGGAGGAATGCATGCAGACAGTTCAGAGGAGCAGTGACCATTGAAGTAGCGATAGAAAAGAGATAAAGATGCAACAGTGCGACGAAGAGACAGAGGTTGAAGGGAGTCAGTAACAGGAGGAGAGTTAATGAGACGAAAAGCCTTTGACACCACCCTATTGAGAACAGCTGTATGTGGGGAGCCTCCCCACACATGAGAGTTGTACTCCACACAGGGGCGGATAAAACCCCTGTATAGAGTCCACAATTGTGCAGGGGTAAAGAAGGAACAGAGTCGGCTTAGCACACCTGATCTCTTGGAAGCAGATTTTACATGAGATGTAATATGATCTTTCCAAGATAAGTCCCGAGTAAATGAAATCCCAAGTATGTTCAAGGATGATGCAGGAGTAAGCTGAATATTATTAAACATTAGTGAGTATACCTACGGAATATTTTGTCGGGTTGATAGGTGTAAAAACTGAGTCTCTGAAGCATTAAAAACAACCAGATTATTTTTACCCCAGTCGGAGATACGAGCCAAGTCAGACATTAGGTGTGCCATAGCCTCGTCCCTTGTTTGTTGAAGTAACTGCTGAGATGGACGTTGCGGGAACTGAATGGATAGGTGAAGGGTGGAGTCATCAGCATATGAGTGAACAGGGTTAAATGTACAGCTTAGAAGGTCATTGACGAATAAAAGGAAGAGAGTTGGTGATAGGACAGAGCCCTGAGGAACACCACTGTTGATAGATCTAGGAGAAGAACGATGGCCGTCTACAACAGCGTCTATAGAACGACCAGAAAGGAAGCTAGAGATGAAGGCACAGATAGAAGGATAGAAACCGTAAGAGGGCAGTTTGGAAATTAAAGATTTATGCCAGACTCGATGGAAAGGCTTTGAGATGTCACATGCAATGGCAAAGCTTTCGCCAAAGTCCCGAAAGGAGGATGACCAGGAGTCTGAAAGGTAGGTGAGAAGATCGCCAGTGGAGCATCCCTGACGGAACCCATACTGACGATCAGAAAGAAGGTTGTGATAGGAAAGATGCTTTAAAAATTTTCTATTAAGAACTGACTCGAAAACTTTTGAGATACAGAATGTTAAAGCAATTGGACGATAGTTAGAGGGTTGGGAATGGTCACCCTTCTTTGGGACTGGCTGAATGAGAGCAAACTTCCAGCAAGAAGGAAAGGTATGAGTTGATAGACAAAGGCGAAAGAGTTTGCCTAGGTAGGGTGTAAGCACAGAAGCACAGTTCTTGAGAACAACAGGAGGGACTCCATCAGGCTCATATGCCTTGTTAGTATTGAGGCCAGTGATGGCAGAAAATACATCAGCTGAAGATATTTTAATGTCAGCCATGAGGAAGTCAGAGGGGGGAAGTGATGGAGGAACAGCACCGGAATCATCTAAGGTAGAATTGCAGGAGAAAGTCTGCGCGAAGAGATCTGCTTTATCAGTAGAAGAAATAGCTACAGAACCATCAGAGTAGAAAAGAGGAGGAAAGGATGAAGAGGTAAAGTTGTTAGAAAGGTTTTTGGCAAGGTGCCAGAAGGAGCGGGAAGAATTCGAGTTGGAGAGTTGAGAGCATTTAGTACGGATGAAACTATTTTTAGCATAGCAAAGAACAGACTTAGCACGATTCCGGGCAGAAATGTATAAAAGATGTGATTCAGGGGTGGGTTGGCTCTGGTACCTTTTATTGGCCCTCTCCTTGTTGCGGACAGCATTAGAACAAGCGTGATTAAACCAAGGCTTTCTTGCATTAGTCAGAGGATATGAGAAAGGAATGTATGCTTCCATGCCTGAAAGAATAACCTCCGTAATGCGCAAGGCACACCCAGATGGCTCCCGGCCATGGAAGCAATAATCATTCCAGGGAAAATCAAAGAAGTACTGCCTGAGGTCCTCCCAATCCGCAGCTCCAAAATGCCACAGATGTCGTTTCTTTGGAGGGTCCACAGGCCGTACCGGAGCGATAGGACAGGTTAAAGTGTTAAGATTGTGATCGGAGGAGCCCAACGGAGAGAAAAGATTAACAGTGTAGGCAGAAGGATTAGTAGTATGGAAGAGGTCAACTATGTTGGAGCTCTCTCCAAGGCGGTCAGGGATATGGGTAGGGTGCTGTACAAGCTGCTCTAGGTCATTAAGGATAGAAAAAGTGTAAGCTAGTTCACCAGGTGGATCAGTGAAAGGAGAGGAGAGCCAAAGGTGGTTGTGAACATTGAAATCTCCTAGAATGGAGATTTCAGAGAAAGGAGAAATGGATAGAATGTGTTCCATCATAGAAGTAAGATAGTCAAGGAATTTTTGATAGTCAGTAGAATTAGTAGATAAGTAAACAGCGCAGATATATTTAGTCAGAGAATGACAGGAAAGCCGAAGCCAGAGTGTAGAGAATTCAGAAGAATCGAGTTCAGGAACACGAGAACAAGACAGGTCGTTGCGTACATATACGCAACATCCACCTTTGGCTTTGAAATGAGTATAGAGAAAGTAGGAGGATACAGAAAAAGGTTTGCTGTCAGTTGCCTCAGACAGCTGAGTCTCAGTTAGAAAAAGAAGGTGAGGTTTAGAGAAGGAGAGGTGGTGCTCAACAGAGCTAAAGTTAGAGGAAAGCCCGTGAATGTTGCAGAAATGAAGAAGAAGAGAGTCAGACAATGGTTCCAGGCAGCTCAAGTCGTCACCGGGAGAGGGGCAGTAACCATATAACCAAATTTTGGCGCCTGGTGGTTTAGTGGGTAATTATTGTGCTCCAATCAGATTGAGTCGGTGAAGGTGTATATCCAAGGGGTGGTTGGGGTTTATTGCTCACGTAATGCCACTTAGGGATGAGTGAGGTTGGTCACTCTCATCTTAAATGTCAGGACCAACTGCCTAGCCCCGGGCTCCTACACCTCTCATGGGGCAACGTAGCATCGGATGATGGATGAATTACACAAGATGCCATTCCATCACAACTACATGAATTATTGCGCTACTTTTAAAACCCATGTCCTTAAAGGTCTGACTTTAATGGCTGTAGCTAGATGCAGTAATGACAAAATTATACTTTCTTAAATCTGCTGATCATGGTGTCTATATACATTCTGTTCTTGTCATTCTATTGACAGATGGCAGCACCTACGTTTAAGTTCAACATAAACGAAGAATGGGAGAACAACTAAATAAAATGTGGAAAATTAGAGAAAAGAAAAAAGGAACTGCAGCAGAGCAACAACAAATACACTGTACAACCGAAGGATCTGTCGTTCGAAAGGCAATGGCTCCACATTACATCTGCATCATGTTTAAAAATTTCTTTGCTGGTGGTTGGGGTCGGAGTCGGGGTCGGGGTTGGGACTTTTTTACTGTCTCCGGCTCCGAATCCAGCATCACCATAATTGTTTCTGCCTTCGCCTCCGCCTCTGACTCCACAGCCCTGCTACACAGCTCTCAAACCACCTCCAGGAAAATTTGGATGAATGTGTAAATACCTGAGCATCACCCCATCTTGCATGATAGGCAACTAAACCCCCATGTACCAAATACAGTACATTTTACCTCTACAGGAATACTGTATGCAAAATAGTACTGGGAGAAAAAAAGCAAAAAGGAGAAATGTCATCAGTTAAGCCAGAGCTTGAAACAAACATCCCACATCTGTACAGTCAACCCTCAGAACTATACACTAATAGGAGGAGAGGTGTCCAATGATAGTCCAAAGTTGCCAATGAACCTAATAAAAATGATAATTGTGATCCCTCAATTATCTGACGTAGTGCAGCCATCGGTATGTTAGGATACAAACAATGTCTGGATACGGAACAATA
>NC_136959.1:55063390-55223390 GCF_032717465.1 Coenobita brevimanus | reverse complement strand
AATATATATATATATATATATATATATATATATACGAAGCAACGTTGGGTCTGGTTAGTACTTGGATGGGTGACCGCCTGGGAACACCAGATGCTGTTGGCATCCCTACGTCAAGTGGGGTTGGTGGAGGATTAGTGCCCCTCCCTGTAAAACAATTAACTCTAAGCCCTTGGCCACCCTGTCTGGGATACATGGCATCTGGCAATGAATGAATGAATGAATATATATATATATATATATATATATATATATATATATATATATATATATATATATATATATATATATATATATATATATATATATATATATATATATATATATATATATATATATATATATATATATATATATATATATATATATATATATATATATATATATATATATATATATATATATATATATATATATATATATATATATATATATATATATATATATATATATATATATATATATATATATATATATATATATATATATATATATATATATATATATATATATATATATATATATATATATATATATATGTATATATATATATATATATATATATATATATATATATATATATATATATATATATATATATATATATATATATATATATATATATATATATATATATATATATATATATATATATATATATATATATATATATATATATATATATATATATATATATATATATATATATATATATATATATATATATATATATATATAAATAATGCTGCATAGGGTACTGGTACTTTAGAAAGTTTGCTAACATGATATTTGTACTTATATACATACATACATTTGTATTTAAAAAATATACTGTGTATATATATACATATATATATATATATATATATATATATATATATATATATATATATATATATTTATAATTTACTGCACAGGATACTGGTACTTTAGAAAGTTTGCCAAAATAATATTTGTACTGACATACATACATACAATATCTAATTACATGTTGCATAAAAAAAGAACTATCTATGCAGTACATCCTTGTTGTATGAATAGAGTATAATAGTCCCTCAGGGAAATCATGGTTCTTCTTCTTGAGACACAAATGGTTACAGGTGGATAAAAATATATATATATACATAGTCAAGTCGCCTAAGGCATGGATAATTGGTTCTGGACCAAGCCCGCGCCATAGAAAACCGCACCATACAAATAACTAAACCTATGGGAAAAATGGAATTTGGTTCTGGACATTCACCCAAAGTCCCCCTTTCCACCCGACTTTTCCCCACTTTACACGTGCACACAATCAAGCAATCAGTCAATGCATGTACTACATGTAACAATAGGCACAAAAAAATAGGAGGGTGATCAGACTTGTGCCTACTTGGGCAATACCACGCGCTGCACATCAAGCGAAAAAAAGCTCGGCCAATTAGACACAGATCAGCTGACCGACCAAAATATTAAAGATTGTGGAGGTTGCCTGGTCAAGCACTGACTGAAGAAGTTTATTTGATAAAGGTTGTAAGCTCAAGTTTCAACAAAACTCACATTTAACACATTAATAATCATTCTTATAATGATGATGATGGGAGGCATTATACTTTGTCTTAGCTCAGAGATAGGTGCTTCATCACTAACCCGTTCGCAGCAGTTTGACAAACAAAACTATAAACTAGTCACAATACCCAAAGAATCTTTAATGTTTCATTACTTAACACAATGAATTTGGTGAAGTTTAACCTCCTCATAAGAGAGAAAAAAGTCCGCAGTTGGAGCACTTGTAGTATGGAGCTGAAGTGGTCACCATCTTCTGTGTTTACAAACAGGGAAGCGCGCTACGGGGGGAATTTGCCCATGTGTTTCAAACCTTGCCGCACCCGCGCCATAGGTAGTTTATGTACGTGGTTCATTTTTTTTGGTCTGGCACCTCGCTGTCATAGAAAACCGTGCCATAGAAGTTCACGCCATAGGCGACTTGACTGTACACACACACACACACACACATATATATATATATATATATATATATATATATATAATATGGGACATTCTGGCTGACTTCCTCTATGGTAGTATTTCTGGCAAACGTACTGGCAAAGATATCTGCTTTCCCATGTGGGTCATTTGTAACATTGCCATCTGAAGATGGGGGAAGGGATGATGTCTTGTTAAAGCTATTATTGAAAGAACTGAGAGCTGACCAGAATATTTTGTTGTCATTAGGGTTGTTAAGTAGTTTTGATGCTTGATTTTGAAGAAAGTTTGATTTAGCAAGATATATTACAGCTTTTGCATGGTTTCTGGCAATCTAAATCAGTAATATACAGTACAGTAATTAATCTTTTGCACTGCTGTCAGCTGGTGAAGTAGCATCAGCAAACATAACTATGGGTTGAGCTGGGTTAACAACTTTCAGATGACGATTTATCGGTAGGTTAAAAACTATTTTTTTAACTTACAGCAATGAAAAACTTAGCAGAAAGAAGAAAAAGCACACAGTGAGTGGTAGCAATGTAGTGAGAGAGACAAGAGGCAGGTGGCTGGTGATGTGTGTGCGTGGGGGGAGGGAGGGGAGCTGATCAAGTTTAAACAGACCATTTCATATCCCATAATATTAGCAGTGTTGATTTGTGACCATTTGTTTTAATGATAAACTTAGCTGAAAGAAAAAGTACACTGTGAGTGGTGGTTAGGTGAGACAGACGAAAGGCAGGTGATGAGCGATGTCTGCGCATGGCCAGCTGACCGAGTGTAAGACCATTTCATATCCCAATCCCATAATTTTTGCCTTGTTGAATTATGATCATCTGTATTAGCAAAATTCTACAAAAAAAAATAATGCTTTGTTTATTCTAGGTGGGATGAGCAGGCATCTACATGGTCTAACAGTGGTGGGAGTAATGGTCAGAAATGTTAGGCAAACCTCTGTTATGCTGTAGGATCAGTGTTGGACAGCCATGCAGTACACATCAGCAGCAACTTGTCTTCAGGGGATGCCTGGTGAATCATTACCACATTTTTATATATCAATAAACATATCTTTAGTATTTTGTGCTTCTCTCAAGTACCAAACCCATTGAGATACAGTAATACTGTACTTCAGTTTAGTGTGAGATCAATTTAAAGTGAGCTCCTTTAGAATTTACAGCACGTTAAATCAATGTCCTATTGCATTAAATGTCTTCCAGAACCATTTCATTGTTGTTGCCTGAGGGTTTGCTACTGGGCATGTTGATAAGCCAACATCAGGTCTGCAGACAAGGGCTGATGTCTGGGATTTTCCAACACAAAATGAGTTTTGTGCAAATCGGTCCTGCATAAACTGAGGGCCTACTGTATCACAACACTTCACATATGATGGGTACATCAACTCCTCATTTTTTAATGAGGATGCATTTGAAAAAAATCCATCACAATAATTGTCAATTACAACATGGGTTCAATGATGATGTTTTTGGTCAAGGGTCACCCACTCAACAAAGTCTAAAAGAAAGTTTCCAACTCATTTCTTTCACTTCACAGCACTTCACTTGCTGCTGGAACTCCAACACCACATTACTGTTCTGTCGCTAACACTAACACACCCAACAGTGACAAGTTCAAAAGTTATTTTGGAGCAAACAAATGACTATAAGTTTGCATGTGGGCCACTTAAAGGTGAAAATAATTATCATACATCAACCAGTGGGGCTTCATATGGGATCATAATGATCATACATGTGAAAATGCAATCATATACCAAAAAAAGGTCCTAATTTTTTCATCATCCTGTATGCGATTCATGGAATACCAGTTCATCATATAATGAGGGTCTGCTGTACTGTAAATTGGGGGAAACTGACAAATCAGCTTTACAGGAAGCAATGGAATTTTAACTGACATTTCTGTACAAGTACTCCCTCATTTTAACATCACTGGAAATCAATTGGATGGTAACTGATTATACAGTAAAATCCC
The DNA here is from genome assembly GCF_032717465.1 of Coenobita brevimanus. Taxonomy (NCBI): domain Eukaryota; kingdom Metazoa; phylum Arthropoda; class Malacostraca; order Decapoda; family Coenobitidae; genus Coenobita; species Coenobita brevimanus. The sequence goes on along the minus strand of NC_136959.1, from coordinate 55,219,445 downwards.
GATAAGTCGACCCTGCAGAAAGTGGAATTTCCAGTAAGTCGAACTCTGACCGAGGTGTAACTTAGCGTTTATTCAAAGGGTTACATTTTAGTTTCTTTTATTCCAAATGCTACATTTTAGCTTATTATATTCCAAGCGTTTCATTTTAGTTTAACTGACTGTAAAGTGAAGTAGATAAGTGCAGAGCTTTATGTAATTAAATGACTGTTTCACCCCTCCACTTATGCAACCTCTTTGTCAAGCCTATGACATGCACCGCATTGTTTTTAGTGTTTATATTTATTGCATTGCTTTATAAATGCTTCTTTAGTTTAGTGTTAATAAACATGCAATCACACATGATTTGCAATTACTGGGGGGGGGGGGATTTTTTTTTTTTTTTTTTTTTTCCCAATTACAGTATCTCTGGTTAGTCAGAAAATTCAGTAAGTAGAACTACCCTTGAGCCCCATATGGTTCAACTTATGAAGGGTTTACTGTACACTGAACATAGGTGTTATCAAAATTGTACAAGGAAAAGTGGTGACTGGAGAGGAAAGGAGGGGTGGGGGAGGGGGGGGGGACACTTTGTAAGGGATTGTTGCATTCATACAAGTGAAAATGGCAATTGTTCATTAAAAAATGGTGCTACGTCTGAAGATCATATAAGCAAATGATTGCATAACGGCTGATCATAAACTATGGGTTAACTGAAATTGATGAATAAAAAAAATAAAAAAAGTAAAAAAATTGCTTTAATGAGGCCTTACTGCAAATGTTACTGACCTGAATGTTTGCTGTGTTGCGTCCCAGTGAATGGAGACGGTGGAGGTGACAGTTGCGACACAGTAAGCGGCCATCCAAAGGGTAGCAGCGCTGGTCAGGCTCATCTGTCAGCTGAAGCCCACAGCTCTGCAGTCATTCAGAAAAAAATCAGTGTGATCACAGTACAATCTCTACTAAAGACAATTAACATTAAATTACATATTATTCCTTTTGGAGAACAGTAACCCAAGGCTAGGCTGCCACAGTGCAGAACATTTAAGGGTAAAGACAAAACTACCCTAGTAGCACTTTTTACATGATCTCTAGTAGTATTCCATACAAAAGGAAAGGTGACAACTGCACAAGCAGGTGGCCTTGCCAACAATGCATATCAAACCACTTAAAAAATAAATAAATAAGTAAAAATAAAAAGGCAAGCAAGCCAAGAGATATATCTGGCCATCTCACATTCTTCCATCCACTGATCATACCCTAACTTCTTAGTTGATGTCAATATGATCCTTTCTATACATCATTAAAACCTCTTCAAACTTTATCAACTGTATGTACTGTAACAGCAATATAGAACAATGCTAGAGTTAAAGGAACATACAGCAAAGGCTTTGAAGTTAAGGTCAGTGTACATCACAGATTACTTTTGATTCCATCGCCACTGTTGTTGTTGTTGTTGCTGCTTAACTCACTCTGTCTGGTTGAGCAGACCTATCAACCACATGTAAGCAACTGCTTCTGTGGGACTGTTCTACAGGTGGAGTACGGTACATTTCTACGAAGGGAACTGGCTCCCCCTTATGACAGACTGCTTCATCAGGGTCAGACTAGGGTCCTTCCCAACAGCGAGGTGCAGGGAAATATGGGGACATTTGGCTCCCCAGTGCATATTGCAGAACTTGCTTCAGTCCTTTTGGAGAACTCAGAGTAAATATCAGTAAACCAAAAGCCATTATCAGTGGGTGTGACATTAGGCCAGTTACAGATTTGGATAACTGGCCATGTGCTGTATGTAGGAATGGTATGGATGGGAACACTATATTCTGTACTGGATACAAACACTGCATACAAAAAAAAAGGTGAAATGATGAGTGGCAGCTTGAATTTGTTAGCAGACTTCCAAAATGGTGAACAAGGGGATGTAGCTAGACCTCTCAATGGTTGACCAATAAGATCCACAGTGATGGAAGAAAAGTTGAGGGCGACAGTGAAAAAACTGTTACTCTGGGAGGTTCTGCGGGGCAGCACTTCATTGCAAAGGTTGGTAGAAGATGAAAAAAGTTCAGAAAGTTGCTACCCATCCAAACATCACAGTGCTCTTGGGATGAGGTTGTGAATGCTGACCTCAGATCTGGTGGCATTACTAGAGAAGTGGTTCAAAACACAATAAGGTGGAGGAATGCTGAACTATCAGGGAAACCTGTCTCTACCATCCTCCATGGTAAACAACATAAAATTGAAAATGATGATAAATCTAACCACTGTGTAATGAGCTGACTTTATTTTTCTCCCATACTGACCACGCATCACTGGATTACGGTACAGTACTTAAACTTTCTGAACACTTAGGGTCTCCCTCTCTCTTCATTAACCATTCACCATAGAGTCACTCAATAGTCCCTTACAATAACTTCAAAGTGGGACACTGAAGAACATTCACAAAACTCAAAGTTCCTGAATGTGTTAAGCAAATGGAATGGGTGTTATGTATGGTTTGGGGAGGGTTAGAGCAGAGGGGCAGGAGTGAAAACGGAACGAGAGATCAGTACAGGAATACACAGGACAGGCAAGCCTCCAGAGGTGGATGGCGTGAGTGGAGATATGTTCTTGTACGAAGGGGAGGTAGTTACAGACTGGAAGATCTGAATGCTGTATAGCCGATACAAGGACGTGTACCTGAGTAGTGGAAGGAAGGTATAATGGTACTTCTATATAAGGGAATGCGTGAGAGGAAAACAATGAGAACACAGAGATAACTGCTTGTTGGGAGTGGTAAGAAAAGTGTGTGGGAGAGTAATCCTTGAGAGGGTGAAAGCCATTTTTAAAAAGTTGGTCCATAGAGAACAGGTCGACGGAAAATATGCTGGTCAGAGACTTGCACTAAGATGTTTGGTTGCGGTATTCTTAGAGGAGAGTAGAGTGTCTGCAGTATTTACTGTCCAGAAGAAGGCACATCATGGAGTGGTTGGTCAATAACAAAAAGCTTTACAAATTGCACATGATGAATCAAAAGCAGACGGTGAGAACAGCCAATACATTAAATGAAAGTTTTAGCCTGATGAACTGACAATGATAACTGTGTGTGGTCCAAAGCTAATCAGAACATGAGCCCTGTGGACTACAAGCTGAAGATGCCCTTCTCCTGCAGTCCATTATCCTTCTTTTGGGTGATGTGTGAGAGTGACGGTCATCTGGATCACAACTGGTGCTACAACATGAAGGTATCCCTCGCCAACACCTGCTGTGACTGTTTAATATACATATATATATATATATATATATATATATATATATATATATATATATATATTTTATGCGAGGAAGAAGGAACTAAAGGCCAAGAACCCACAATAACTGATCCTTCCAAGAGAAAAACAAAATACAAGAGACAGCCAAATCAAGATTCGATCATTTTGAGATGCTTGGACACACTGCATCTGAAAGACTGGAGAACATAGGAAGCAGGAAATACAGAGGGAGACAGTTCCAGAGTTGACCTGTTGCATAAATGAAGGACTGGGAGTAACGGTTAACTCTTGCATTAGAGAGCTTGACAGAAAAGGGATGAGAGTTTGCTGCTACACAGGTGCTACATGCCTGTCGTAGAGGTGGAAGAATGCAAGATGACAGTTCAGAGCAGTGACCATTGAAGTAGCAACAGCAAAGAGATAAAGATGCAACAATGCAGCGAAGAGACAGAGGTTGATGGGAGTCAGTAAGAGGAGGAGAGTTAATGAGACGAAAAGCCTTTGACTCCACCCTACTGAGAAAAGGTGTATGTGGGGAACCTCCCCACACATGAGAGTTGTACTCCACACAGGAGCAGATAAAACCAGGGTATAGAGTCAACAATTGTCCAGGGATAAAGAAGGAATGGAGCTAGCTTAGCACACCTAATCTCTTGGAAGCAGATTTTACAAGTGATGAAATATGATCTTTCCAACATCAGTCCCAGGTAAATGAAACCCCAAACATGTTCAAGGATGACGCAGGATTAAGCTGAATATTATTAAACATTAGTGGGTACACCTGTGTAAGATTCTGTTGGGTTGATAGGTGTAAGAACTGAGTCTTTGATGCATTAAAAATAAGATTATTTTTACCCAGTCAGAGATATGGGCCAAGTCAAACACTAGGTGTGCCATAGCCTCATCCCTTGTTTGTTGAAGTAACTGCTGAGAGAGGTGTTGCAGGGACCAAATGGAAAGGTGAAGGGTGAAGTCACCAGCGTATGAGTGGATAGGGTTAGATGTACAGCTTAGAAGGTCACTGATGAATAAAAGGAAGAGAGTTGGTGATAGGACAGAGCCCTGAGGAACACCACTATTGATAGATCTAGGAGAACGATGGCCGTCTACAACAGCAGCTACAGAACGACCAGAAAGGAAGCTATAGATGAAGGCACAGACAGAAAGAAACCGTAAGAGGGCAGTTTAGAAATTAAAGATTTATGTCAGACTTGATTGAAAGCCTTTGAGATGTCAAATGCAATGGCAAAGCTTTCGCCAAAGTCTCAAAAGGAGGATGACCAGGAGTCTGAAAGGAAAGTGAGATCGCCAGTGGAGCGTCCCTGACAGAACCCATACTAACGATCAGAAAGAAGGTTGTGATAGGAAGGATGCTTTAACATTTTTCTAATAAGAATTGACTCAAAAACTTTTGAGATACAGGATGTTAAAGTAATTGGACGATACTTTGAGGGTTGGGAATGGTCACCCTTCTTTGGGACTGGCTGAATGAGAGCAAACTTCCAGCAAGAAGGAAAGGTACAAGTTGACTGAAAAAGACGAAAGAGTTTACCTAGGCAGGGTGTAAGCACAGAAGCACAGTTCTTGAGAACAACAGGAGGGACTCCATCAGGCCATATGCCTTGTTAGTATTAAGGCCTGTGATGGCAGAAAATACATCAGCTGAAGAAATTTTAATGTCAGCCATATGGAAGTCAGAGGGGGGAAGTGATGGAAGAACAGCACCAGAATCATCTAAGGTGGAATTGGAGGAGAAAGTCTGAGCGAAAAGATCTGCATTATCAGTAGAAGAAATAGCTACAGAACCATCAGAGTAGAAAAGAGGAGGGAAGGATAATGAGGTAAAGCTGTTAGAAAGGTTTTTGACAAGATGCCAGAAGGAGCGGGAAGATTTCGAGTTGGAGAGTTGAGAGTATTTAGTACGGATGAAATTATTTTTAGCAGAGCGAAGAACAGACTTAGCACGATTCCGAGGAGAAATGTAAAAAATATGTGATTCAGGGGTGCGTTGACTCCGGTACCTTTTATAGGCTCTCTCCTTGTTGCGGACAGCATTAGAACAAGCGTGATTAAACCAAGGCTTTCTTGCATTAGTCAAAGGATATGAGAAAGGAATGTATGGTTCCATGCCTGAGAGAATAACCTCTGTAATGTGCAAGGCACGCTCAGATGGTTCCCGGCCATGGAAGCAATAATCATTCCAGGGAAAATCAAAGAAGTACTGCCTGAGGGCCTCCCAATCTGCAGCTCCAAAGTGCCACAGACGATGTTTCTTTGGAGGGTCCACAGGCCGTACCAGAGTGATAGGACACGTTAAGGTGATAAGGTTGTGACCGGAGGAGCCCAATGGAGAGAAAAGATTAACAGTGTAAGCAGAAGGATTAGTTGTAGGCAAGAGGTCAAGTATGTTGGAGCTCTCTCCAAGGTGGTCATGGATACGGGTAGGGTGCTGTACAAGCTGCTCTAGGTCATTAACTTAGAAAAGGTGTAGGCTTGTTCACCAGGTGGATCTGTGAAAGGAGAGGAGAGCCAAAGGTGGTGGTGAACATTGAAATCTCCAAGAATGGAGATTTCAGAAAAAGGAGAAATGGATACAATGGATGGAGCTATGAGAATGTTAAAATCCATGACTCTTGGTAAGGGAATGGTTCTAAGGAAGAGGTAGCAAAGAGTGGGAACTGTCTGCATTTCTGACTGTGGATGATGCAGTGCTAATAGGAGATGTGGAGTGGAAGTTACAGGGTCTGGTAGAAAACTTTGGTTGTGTGAGTGAAGCATAAGGTAAAACAAAGATGGTGTTTGAAAGAGGCACAGAGACAATGAGAATAAATGGTAAACAAGTGGAAAGAAGGTGGGTGACCAAGCATCTAGGCAGTGTGATGAACAAAGATGGTAGTATGGAGGATAAAGTGAGCCATCACTTTCCTTCCCTGTGCCATTCTACATTCCATTTTCTTTGTCCCTTGACATCTCTTTTCCATAACTGCCCCTCAGTACTTAAACTCCCTGATCAACTCAAGTCACTTCCCATCCACCAGTGCATCACACCAAGAAATCACCTTTCTAAACAACCATTACTTTTCTTTATGTTTACTTTCAAAGCACACCATTCAAAGCTATCCACAAAACAACACCAAACATCAAAGCTTTTTTTCACTATCAGCAAGCAACATATCATCTACAAAGATATGATGTGAGAATCTCCACGGTCCACCCTTCCCCATTCATTGTCATCCCCATCCAAACTTTCCAGAACTCATTTTTTTTTTTTTTTTTTTTTTTTTTTATGTGTCCGACTCTGGGCATAGGCTTCACAGCCTGCTATCAAGGCCCAGCAGTCCTCCTACATACCATACACCTCTACATGTCACCTCTCTCATAACCCAGTCCATACATGATATGCTGTATACTGAACAACCATGAAGATATCCCACATCCTTGTCTCAATTCAACACTGATAATGAACCACTCACTTAGACATCCACCTATTCTTTTGCATCCTTCACTACTTTCACTGTTCTGATGGCCTTGACCACACATGCATGTATAAACTTTTTTTTTTCATCTACTGATGGCAATTACCAGTGATACTAGACACCAGGTAACCCCAGCACCACCAGTGTGCCACTGTCAAGTAACTTGAGCATTATCATCCCCTTCCCCCCCGTTTATTTCTTATTACTAGTATTTTCATAAATGATTGAATATCCTACTGTAACCAACCCTCACCTAGGGACTAAGGTTTGAATTCAGTTTTCCTTCTCCTAGACCAACTGCCATCCAAGCCAGCCAACCCTGTGGAACAGATTGTAGTTGTGTAGAAGATATATCTATACGTAATAGCCTCAGCCCAAACTCTGACTGTATGAATGTAGTTGAATTTCCCACCTGGGGATGTTGTGCAAGGCCTGCTAGTTGGCTTTTGGCCCCCACACCATTCTCACACCACCCATCTCCTACCACCAGCTGACATTCGCAACCTTCAATTCAAGTGATTATGTGGTAGATGGAGGCGTTCACGATCCACTCACTCAATGTAGTGCTGCTCTCTGATGTATGTCCTTTCCTCTCCTCCATCCTTCTTTCCTTCCATCCTCTTCTGTCTTTCTTTCTTTCATTCTTTCCTCGTCCTTCTGCCTACGGGTGACTTTACACTCCCTCTCCTGTCTTTCTTTCCTTCATTCTTTCCTCTTCTTTCTGCCTGTGGGTGACTCTACAAGAGTGACAAGCCTAATGGTTTCCTGTACACCTGGAAATGATTAACTACGCTGGGTGGTAACCACACATCCAAATTTGGGCGCCTGGTGGTTTAGTGGATAATTATGGCACTCCAATCGGATTGAGCCTGTGTAGGTTTACATCCAAAGGGTTGTTGGGGTTTATTGCTCATGTAATGCCACTCAGGGATAAGTAAGGCTGGTCACTCTCATCTTAAATGTCAGGACCAACTTGCCTAGTGCTGGGCTCCTACGCTCCTCATGAGGCAACATAGGATTGGCTGATGAATGAACGAATGAAATCCTAAGTAATATAAAAATTATTTGGTGGTAGCTTAATATGAGAAATATATCACTTAGATGAAAAAGCAAACATTTTATAAAAACTCTTCCTAACAAGAGTACATTTTTGCAAAGTTTTATCATCATCTCAACCCTATTTCCCACAAACACTGGTGTAGGTATGAGCAAACAAAGGCTATCTAAAAGTATAATAATAATAACAATAAAAAAAAAATGGGTGGGGGAGAGCATGAGATTCTATTACTGAGCCTAAAAAAACAAAAACAATGCACTCACCTCACAAACATAGCAATCCACATGGAAATCTTTGTCCATGGAAACCACTCGCACAGTTTCCCCTGTACCCTGCAACAAGCATGCAATAGGGAATCAAGGACTATGCATACACTGTACAAACAAATGAACTACAATAAATCATTGACCCTTCCTGAGCTGAAGACGTTCCGTAAGGCACAATGAAGGTCTGCAAGGGCCAAACTGCAAGCATCATGTGGGGAACAATTTTCAATAATTATAATACAGTGCCTCAGGGGAGATAAACTACCTTACAATGAATCAGCCCAGCAGGTTAAAAAAAAAAAAAAAATCACAAGTAGCAAAGACAGTTGTGGGGGAAAAAAAAAAAAAAATGGTTATAATATTTTATCCTTAAGAAGTGCATCTCATGCATCTCACATTCCCAGTACAATACCATAACTCTTCAGTGGGAAAAAAAAAAAAAAAAAAAAAAAAAAAAAAGTTGAAAAAAATATGGTTATAACATTTTATCCTCAAGAAGTGCATCTCACATTCCCAATGCAATACCATAACCCTTTTCAGAGTTAGGTCAGCATAAATTCTTGCAAATATAACAATTCACCATCCTAACCATAATTTCAACTGATTATTTTGGAGGGTACAATACAAAAACAGGAACAGAAAAACACATAACCAGAATTCTGAAGAATACCCAATAAAATGGGCCACATATTCATTCTTTCATCACTGGAGCCTCAAAACTTGTGGTTATACCCCACATGTAAAAGCCTGCCACACTCTACACTGTATTTCAGTAAGCCTTCCAAACATGTTCTTCACATGACTGTCACTATAGCAATGTCTACTGGGCAGGCCTATTCTGTTGCTTGCAAAGTTAAAAGGTGGGGCCAACTAGCCGGTGCAGCGTGATCATGATGGGAGCACCGAGTGGTAGCAACTATGAGCTTTATTATTTTTATTTATTTATATTATGAAGGAGTGTTAGTGCCAACTTAAACATATGGATGTGAGACTATGGTGTGGCATGAAAATGAAAAGTCAAGAGTGAGAGCAGTGGAGATGAAACTGTTGAGGAATGTACTGTATGTGGTGTACTGAGAGTGGACTATATGAAATAATGTGATTCATGAAAGGTGTGAAGTGAGGAGGTCTGTGAACACCAGAATCGAAGAGAATGTACTGAGATGGTATGGTCATGTGGAGAGAATAGTTAACAATAGTGGTGAAAAAAGATATATCTGGGCAAATCTGAAGGTGGGAGGAGGTGAGGTAGGCCAAAGAGAAGATGGAGAGACATGGTGGATGAGTGTGTGAGGAAGAGAGGTTTGGAAGTCGGTGAGGCTACAGGACTGACACGAGATCAAGCTGGCAGGATATGTGAGAAGTGCATGATCAGAGATTTGGCACCCCTTTTAACGTGACAGTGTCTAGACTGACTTTCGGATTGTTTTATGTGAAGCTACAGAACATAGTGAATGTTTTTGGCATAGCAGATAGAGCTTTGATTCCAGGGGCTTGAATGGTGAGTGAATGGAAGCATGGCCCATTGGATTAGGCAAATTTGGGCTGTCTGGACATTGCTACTCCTCACCCTCCCCTAGGGTGGGATAGGAGGTCCGGATGATAAGTGTGTGTGTGTGTGCGTGTGTGCATGTGTGTGTAAGTATGCCATGTAACTGGTTAGGTAAAACCCCATCATTAGGCGGGGTATCGTATATCGGGGTACAAGTACTTATAACATGTAATGTGGAGCGCTTACCAGCCTTGGGTTTCCCCCAAACCGAGCCCAAAACCACCTAAATGAGCCCGGACGCAGGTTCAAATCCCTGCTGGGGCAGGGACCATTTAAGGATTTGAATTTCATTACGGAAGACTTTACAGATCTATCAGACGACCCGCTGACATGTTGTAAAAATACCCCCGATAATACCAATACACCAGTCCTGTGTGAGACAGCCCTAGCATGTATTCAATATGGATGGTGAGTGTTAGCGCCGAAGTGGTGACATGTAGAGGTGTACGATATGTAGGAGGACTACTGGGCCTTGGGAGCAGGCTGAGAAGCCTATGCCCAGAGTCAAGCACATAAAAAAAAAAATGTATATATATATATACTGTATATATATATATTATATATATATATATATTATATCCATTGAATGGCTGGGGTTTAACATGTTACATCTTCCCAACTTTTTACTTCACTCCTTCTAAAAATTCTTTTTGTCAACTGCCACCACATCATAATCTCCTTGCTTCGAAACTTTCACTACCTTATATTCTCCTTCATGCTACATTCATACATCCTACAAGTTTGGTTATTCACAAAGGCCTCAATATGAGTTGGGTAGACAGTCCAAAATATCACAATTTTTTCCTTACAACTGGTGGTGTAAATTTCTAGGAACTAACAAATCAGCTTTACAGATAGCTATGGAACTTTAAAAACAAATTTTTTTTTTAAACTACATTAGACTTAATAGCAAAGCCAGCCTTAAAAAAAATAAAAATAAAATAAAAGCAATATATAATTGAGTTTCTGCATACAGCAAGCTGAATCATAATGAATCCTGAGCATTCACCCGTTACTGCCTCACCTCAACTGGAGTTATGCTTTTCCCACACGCTGCACACTTTGGAGCAAACATTCTGTAAAAAGATATATATCAAAATGACAACATGTATCGTGAAAGGCATCTTTAGCACATGACTGCCAACAATACTGAAATATTTTGAAGACACAGTACATGTAATTCTCTTTTTAACATTAATAAGGTTGTTAATATCTGTAAGGAAAACTATTATTAATAGCAGTATGGAGTCGATGTTTATTAAGTAAATTATCGCTGCATTAAAAACAAGTGACCCACAAAAGGATGTTAAGGACACTTTACTATTTTATAATCTGCTTCTGCCAGAAGGATGTGTTCAGTTGAGAACAGAACTACACACCGAACCTTTGATGGATCAATGAGACACTCACAGGATAATGTTCTGGCAACTGCTGGGCAAATTTATATAGCTCAGGGAAGGAAGGAATAATAAATATATTGCACCAAGCCAGAAAATGGTTATGACACTAAGGTGGATGGTAGCAGGGGGAATAATTAAATGAAAGATGTAAGACACATTCACGCTGATAGTCAGTAGTGACAAATCTGGCACTGATAGATTTGATGCCGACAGATTCTATGATAGCAAAGTCAGCATCAGCAGACTCAAAGTGGGAGACCCTATCTAAAGGGCAGTAGGATTCCTACCCCCCACCACCCCCCTCATGTTTAGCTGCCTCTTACAATATGCAGAGAATACAAGGGTAGTATTAAACTTCCCCTGTACCCAAGGAATCCCCCCTATCCCAAGGAATACAGCTGAGGAGAGAATCCTGCCCTTGTAGGATTGAAATATCTCATTCAAGCTGTAACAGTTGACTAGGACACTAAGATTTTCTGGCTGCGCTCATTCATATGAGGTACTGAGTGCAGCATGAATGCACATGTAGAACTACTCACCATTATATAGCTGTCATTTTAAATCCTGCTCACTTTTTGAAATATATTATTTCAATAGTATGACTTCAGTACTTATAAATGGCACATTTTAATCTATGCTTTCATTTATTTTCACACTATCGTATTGCTTATTGCATTATTTATAAAGCCTCTAACATGCTTGCATGCATCGGTCTTGGTCACCTAATGGTAGCTCTCCATGCTGCTTGATCTCAGGCAGCCTCCCTATTCAGTCCCTTATCCCTGACGTCATACATTATGACCTCATTCCAAGTTCTGTTCAGTCTGCTTCTCACAATCCTACCTCCGACATTCATATTTCTCACCTGCCACTACCTTGTACTAAACACCTACTGACATGAGGGTTGCTCACCTAAGATCCAGCACCAGTCTCAAATACAGCATGTGAGTTCTCATCCACAACATATGCAGTTAAGTCAAAACCAGCTCATCCACTTCTGACCTCATTATATGTACTGATTCTTAAACTTCCATTCTGTCTGTTGAATGACTTGGAACACCAGAGGGATTTTCAGTTTACACAAACAATTGGTTGGTAAACATACAACCAAATAATGGGGTGATGTGAAGACTACTATGGTGCCCCTGATAACTGGGAGGACACATAAAAATGGAGTGTACATCTGGAACCAAACCTTCACAGTACTTCCTGTGTCTGCAAGGTGGTCTACCACAAGGGAACGTCAGCTCACTGCATGGGATGACCTTGCAGGGGCAAGTGCTTGCCTGTGGCAGATGGGTCTGCTCGGCCAGGCAGATCAGGATTACTCAACAACAAGTTGTTTTTAAAGATTACAGCCTATAGTAAAACCCTGCCTCTTAATCATTCGAATATTATATAGCAAAACAATTACTTCACTGCCTTGCTGTTCTTCAAGCTTTTTCCTTCTTGACTTTATTCTTCCATGCACAATAAGGACCAGCATCAGACTGGATGAGAAATCTATAGATTTACCTGCCAACTGCCAACACATGGTGGGGAATAACCACTGTGACAGGAAAAAAAGAAAAAAAAAAAAAAAAATGCAGAGATGAGTGAAGATTGTGTCTAATTATACTCAAAATGCTAATTAGGCAAGCAATTAGCCATCCTCTTTTTTTTTTGTCTTGATTAAGTATCCTAGCCCCAGGCCCCCATGTTCCTGAAGGGGGAATTAAGGACTAGATAATGGATGGATGGATTAACTGTACTGATTTCCACTCAACTGTGTGAAGTATTCTCCATCATATTCCTCCCACTCAATCATGGAGAGGAAAATTCCTTCAGATGTATCTGCTAAATGATAAAGAATGAGTAAATATAAGCCCACTCTCCAGCAAAACTTCACTTCAGTCATATACTGTACTTTTCAGTCTGTGTTTATAAATGTCTCTAGGTGGTAGTCCCTGGTCACACATCAAAATTCCTTCTGGGAGCTTCAAGCCACAAGTCAATCCATCACACATGTCTCTCCTCACTCAATGGACTGCTTGACACTGAAATGTGTACAGTAGTTATATCTACACCACTGTCTTGTCTCCAACTGTGGTGTGCTAGGCTTACCTGTGATTTTGGCAACAATCAATTGCTTTGAAATGGTTTCCCAGATTTCTGCCTGATGATTTTTAGGTAGTTGGGGAAATAAATTTTCTTACAGTTTAAATAAATTATTGGGTTTTAGAATGAACTCTGCCATTTACTGGCTGAAAGAATATCATGTACTGTAAAACTACATACAGTACTGTGTCCATACAGTGTCTAGATTAGTGCTCCATTATATCTGGCTGAACAGATCACAATGATGCAGGTTAACTATACTGATCAGGCAGTTAAAATACTGTAGTTTTAATGTGAACCTCACCACTCACAGCATCCTCATAAGCAGGAGACTCATATGAAATCTGCATTTGAGTTGTCCCTTACTCCATTTTCTATGGAGCATTTCCTGCCTGCCGAACCTGGTTTGCTGTGCTTTGATCATTTTCTCATTGTCCTGTTGTGGACACAGCCCCACCTTCCATCAGGCTGTTCAGCTTCACACCATGATCTGTGTGGACGGCCTTTAGCCTCTATAGCATGAGTTTTTAGGTGTTTAATGCCGTGTTGGAGTGAGGCACTTGCTCCTCTTTTCTCTCTCTTTTCCTCCCAATTTTCTCATTTTCCCCATTCCCTGTTTAGCTTGCACAAAGTTCAGCATTCCTGTTTTTGTCTTGGCCTTCTTCTTTTTATTTGTTTTTTCATTTTGAGACTGTAAGGTGTATTCTATGTGCCCCCAAGCACAAGTTTAGCAATGTTCACTTTTTCTGCATTCTCAGTTTTTCTTTGGGGGGTCACCCCTACTGGCATTAAGGTGTCTAGCTGTAAAAAGATAGATAAGTGTTTACCTCTTAGTACAGTTTTGCTGTATAGTAACTTCAACCAGATTATATATGTAGCCACCTAATGTCTTATCACATTCTTTGTATTTTTAATTATTGTTCTGGACTGGGGAAGGACGGACAACCATTCAAATGCATCCATCCACAACCTCTAGTCTCCCTGAATGCTGCTTCCTGTTGTCATGAAGGGTATGAGGCTGGTCTGTGCTGGACACTCGCTTCTATGGCAGTTCAGAATGGAAAGCTGGTACTACCGGAGGCTCTTTACAATGCATCCTGCACGCTGCTGGTCTTGTCTCACTGGTTTCACAGCCAACACGATGACATTTTGGTACCACCTTAGAAATCATCTCTCTCTAGCCAGCGCTTTCAAAGTGGTTTCACAACAGATGTGAACTTCTGTCTGAGAGATCACTTTGATGACAAGTCTCACATTCAATGCTTTTCTGCTTGGACTTGGTTCCAATGCCTCACCACCAGGATGTAACACTAGGACTAAGGGCTCTGTCAGCCTGAGCTCAATGGGCTGCATCCAAGAGGTTTTTAGCTCCTGTCTAGAGAACTATTATTATAAAAGAGGCTCCTTCAACCCCAAGACTGTACTGTGTCTGTATTATCACCCCGATATTTTTATTCCATTAACTACCATACCACAAAACAAACCTAGTAGCACTGAAGAGCAATATGAATGAGGTATTTGCCTAAAAATTTGAAGCACTGATCATGTTCTTGGTTATTTGATGCTACTCTAATTAATATTATAATTCTGTACAAGATTGTAACGCTGATAATTATATTGAGTTCATCATGTAATTAAATGCCAAGAGGACAACTCAATCACAGGAGGGAATGGTGGTTTATTTGACCATACAGTAACTGATTTATGGGTATGCAAAAATTGTTACTTTATTTCACATAAATATGCATAAATACTGTATAAATGGGAAAAGAAACTTTAAAACTCTCAGATGGCATTAGGACATTAGATGGCTGTCACAAACACAACATATACGTCCAAGCTATAAGTGTCGATATTAAGAGTTTCTATTGTTTTACAAGAGTTTATCAAGTTATAAACAAAACTGTCAGTAAGCATTAAGCATCATGTCAATATAAACTCATCCACACTTGCAGTATCACTGAATGACAGCAAAATGCAAATATCACCATCATCTTAACTTTCTTGCCCATCAAAGGATGAGATAAAATATTCATTATTCCTAAACCATATTATACAGCAGACAAAATGCAAGGGGATTTAAAATATCCTCTCCTTGCCCCTGCATGTACTACTGTATATATGAATACTAAGGTTATAATGAATGGGCTACCAATGGTACTTTATTAACTACCGAATATTTCTCATGTAACATACTAATGTTAAGTACTGAATTAGTAAGCATATCATCATTTCTCTTCTGTGTACTTTATCTATACCTGAAATCTATTGGACAACACTGTATCAGTCCAAATTAGGCCCACTGCAGGACTGGTCCTTCTCCTTAATGGTCAGGTGACGCCTACAGTTTAACCCTTGCCCATGCTAGTGGTTTAAATGGGGAGGCAGTGTCTGCTGGGTGCATGATGCAAGCGACATCACTACTAGAGCTTTATTCTACCATCTTATGGCTCTAATTTACACTAATCTTCTCCAGCAGCATATACTGTACTATATTTAAATGAAGACAACCGAGTCTTTGTGCTTCCTTGTTGCTGCACATTTCCTTATTTACTTTTCCTCTTTTCATTCACAATAATCAGTACCATCTTCATGGTATAACTACATTTTCACTTGATCCTTTTCTCTTATTTTTTCCTCTTCTCTTTTATTTTTTTTTTATGTCCCCTTGTTGATAGTTAATTCAAATCTGAAGATTCAAGGTCTGCAAATTACAGTACAATTGTCTTTAAGTCTTGTTTTTCACGTTATTGTACACTTTTCTCTGTTTTGCCTTCTTTACTCCTTATATTTTACCTCTTGTATTGTGCTCTCTTGTACATTTTCTTGTATTTTACCTCTTGTACCTCTTGTATTGTGCTCTCTTATACTCTTTCATATTTTTCACTCTCTTGTGCCCTTGCATTCTGCCCTCTTGTACACTTTTTTAGTCCTGTTGTCACTTGTACAGTCTCCCCAAGAACTGACAGCAGAGTATCCAGAAATTTTTGCTCAAGTGATAATATATATATTTCTGCGTGTATAATCTTAAAATCAAAATTAATCGGTATAATTGTATTAGAAAAGAGTCAATAAAGGCTAAAATATACGTTCATTTCAAATCTGAAAGAAAGAGTTTATTAGGTACGACAGTAATAAATCACCAGATGGAACTACTTGAAACTTCAGAACTATCGCTAAGGGGCAGTCAGGATTAATTTGACAAGTTGAAATCTCTCCCTTCTTTCCTTCCTTCCTCTTCTGTCTTTCTTTACTTCATTCTTTCCTCGCCCTTCTGCCTGTGAGTGACTCTACACTGAGTGACAAGCCAAATGGTTTCCTGTACACCAGGAAACCATTTATTATGCTAGGTGGTAACCATATAACCAAATTATGGCGCCTGGTGGTTAAGTGGGTAATTATGGTGCTCCAGTCAGACTGAGCCAGTGAAGGTTTATATGCAAGGGGTTGTTGGGGTTTACTGCTCACGTAATACCATTCAAGGATGAGTGAGGCTGGTCACTCTCATCTTAAACGTCAGGACCAAGTTGCCTAGCCCCGGCCTCCTACGCTCCTCACGGGGCAACATAGGATTGGATGATGGATGGATGGATGAAAGCTCTTATGGCCAAATACAATAAAACTGATGAATAGGCTGACACTGAAATCATGTATAAATAAATACTGTACTATTAAAACAAATAACTAATATTAATGACATTCTTCATTATAAAAAAAAAAGAATAACTTCAATATGTGTATTTCTGTTTTACTGTCTCCATGGACGGCAGAAGGCGGGAAAACAAAGTGCGTGGGCTATTCAAGACGAACCATCCACAAGCATGAAGGAAGACATCTCTTGCCCAGAGACAAACAATTACTGCACTGCATAAAACACTTCATAATTATCTTGAACATAAGTTTTTAGCAAAACCTAAAATAGTTTACAGAATTTGGTTAGAAAAAGGAAATATGAAAGAATAAGGTTGAGGAAAAACTGTATTCACTTGTCCTCTGCAGGGATTACTTGCATTCATGATTACCTTTATTGCCTTGCCTAATTAAAAGAAATAATGCTGACTGCAACATTTATTTCCCTAAAACTGAAAATGTTTTGATACCCGCTGGAAAGAATAAAGCAGCAATAATTTTGATAGTATTCACTGATGGCATAATGAGGGAGAAATATCTAGGTGCTATCTCATACATCCTTAATACCAAAGCATTTTCTTTGTAATCCTGTCTGCTATACAGCACTTGAAAGTCAAGGGGGAAGGGGAGGGGGGGCCTCCTGATACTAGACCATTCTTGCTTGATCCCAAGAAAATAACATTAGTCTACTGCTTCAGGAATATGGTGGGTACACTGCAAGGAATAATTTGTAACACATTCAAATTTGAAAGAAGGGAAAAATAATAACTAACACATTCAGATCTGGACGACATATCAGACAGTTTGAAGTTTTAACATATCATTGCCCCATATTGCCCAACTTACATAACACTCAGCAAAATGAGCTAGATAATTTATTCGATGGCAAGCCCTAATTTGCAAGAAACCGGGAAGGTAATATTAGGCTAGTACCTCAGAAACATGATTGGAATACTGTCCTGGGGAACTGGAAAGACATGTCAGACACTCATAAATTAGGCTATATCACCCCATCAGGCACCTTAAGTTTAATGTAAGTTTGTGTGTCATGATCTGAGAAAATGCTGCGAGGGCAGCCTAGATTCAAGCACAAAAGAAAACATTCCCATGAATTTAATTTGCCCCAGAAATTCGTTATATTTGCATAAATTGTACACCATTATTTTTGTTGATGTTTATACTATACAATAAGCTAATAAAATTACACAAAACTGATGAGTAAAAGTACTGCGAAAGTACGGAAATGCAATGACAATAATGTTTCCACAGTAAATAACTTCCCAAAACCCTACTGCAATGTTTTGCCCACACCATGCAAGAGCTATGTATTTGTCTATATGCAGAATTTCATGAGCTTTCATGTGGTGCCTTTGGAATTTTGTCACAACCATGGGTTTTCAATAAATCGACAAAATCACATGCGCGCAGCCCTCCCCTCCCCCAGCGAAAGCCAAGAGAAAGCCAGCTATTTGAGTGCTGGTCTTGAAATAGACACCCTCCCCTATGATGCACCATAGACTGATGCACTTCATGCTAAAACTTAATTTTTGGTGAATATTTTTGTCCAAAATCACCTAATCGGCATCCATTAAGACCAACACTGACAAGTGCATCACAGTGCGTCATTGGTTCCACTTCAGACTAACACCATTTTGACTCATTTCGCATCATCGTGCACGAGGGGGTAATGCCCAGCGTGACGAATTATGTATCTTATCAGATGGTGTGACGTGATGAATGTACAAAAACATTACATATATGCCCTCGTTTTTTCAACTAACACCTGACAGACCACCATGCCCAAAACAATCTGAAACTCTGCCATCGCTTCTTGGGGGGACTGTACACTTTATTGGTCCTGTTACTCCTTGTACACTTTCTTAGTCCTGTAATCTCTTGTACACTTTCTTGGTCCTGTAATCTCATGTATACTTTCTTGGTCTCATTATCACTTGTACACTTTCTTGGTCCTGTTTTCCTTTGTACATTATCCTGGTCCTGTTATCACTTGTACACTTTCTTGGTCCTGTAATCTCTTGCACACTTTCTTGATCCTGTAATCTCATGTACACTTTCTTGGTTTTGTTATCACTTGTACACTTTCTTGGTCCAGTTACCCTGTGTGCTTTTCTTGTCCATGTTATCCCTTGCATATTTTCTTGGTTTTGTTATCCACTGCACTTATCATGGTCCTGTTATTCCTTTTGCATTTTCTTGGTCCTGTTATTATTCTCAATGGGTCACTAGTAGTATCCTGTGTGGGGTCCCTGGCTCCATCCTGGCTGTGTTGAGTCTAGTGGTCTGGAGCTGGTTCTTCGCACAGTGGGTTTCTTCCTGCTTCGCATACCACTCCTCTCACACTCCCTGGTGGGACTGCTCATCACTACTCTGCCTCTCAACTTGCATGCAACACAACTTTATATTTAACTCAATCACCCTTAGAAACACTCTATACTTATTCATCATCATGGTCATCACCACATTAATATAAAATGATAATCAATTTGGTAAAGATCATGACTGTGCAGTGTCATCATATCAACCAACAGCTGACTTACCAACATGGCTCCAGGACGGAAATTTGTAATAATTTACTCAAGCATCATCATCCTTCAAATCTCATTTACAAATCAAAGTAATTAATATCCATCCATCCATCATCCAATCCTACGTTGCCCCATGAGGAGCGTAGAAGCCCGGGGCTAGGCAAGTTGGTCCCGACATTTAAGATGAGAGTGACCAGCCTGACTCATCCCTGAGTGGCATTACGTGAGCAATAAACCCCAACCACCCCTTGGATATAAACCTTCACCGGCTCAATCCGATTGGAACGCCATAATTACCCACTACACCACCAGGCGCCAAAATTTGGTTATATGGTTACCACCCAGCATAGTAAATCATTTCCTGGTGTACAGGAAACCATTGGCTTGTCAATCAGTATAGAGTCACCCATAGGTGGAAGGAAGAGGAAAGAATGAAGGAAAGAAAGACAGAAGAGGGAGTGTAGTGTCACCCGTAGGCAGAAGGACGAGGAATGAATGAAGGAAAGACAGAAGAGGATGTAAGGAAAGAGGGATGGAGGAGAGGAAAGGGCAGGCACCTGAGAGCAGCATTACATTGAGTGAGTGGATGGTGAGCACCCCCACCTACCACAAAAGTGCTTAATAAATTGACATAATTACAATTCCATATGCAGGAAAGAAAACTGAGTAATGTATACATTACTTCATGTTATTCTTGTATGGGAGGGTGCTTCCCACAAATGGGCAAAATCCTACTGTCCCAGCTGTCCTTTATACTGTATTAGCCTACAGCCATGCCTCCATTAGTTCATTAAGCTGTCACTCTCCTCTACTTTGCAGTACTTGCTTCTTAACATAACAAAACTCAACTTACTCATAAACTTGCTTCCTCCTCTTTCTTTCAGTGTTACAAATCCCTCTGCCTACATTTCCCAAACATTTTTCTCCCTATGCTGTACTTAATCCTGAATCACTTGTTTTTTACTTGCCTGTTTATGTTCCTCCTTCCTCTCCATTTTCTCTACTCTTCTTATACCTACCTTCCCTTTCCGTCTTGCATCACTCTTGTATGTTTAACTGTTTAGCTTCCTAAATGAATTCATGGTTGTTATGGGAACAGCAAATACAGTATATATCAAAGTCCTCCTCCTCTCTGTCCTACGATCTCTACCTCTCCCTTTTCCTCTGACACCCTCCTTCACCCCTACTACCTTCCATTCCTATATGAAACACTGTGCATGCAACTCATCTCCCTCTCTTGTACTATCACCAGCAAAAGTTCACCAACAAAACCCTGCCAGTTTTATGTCCCACATTTCTCTTTCTAACTGAAATGTCAAAGAGCATCAGTCCATCTCACAATCTTTCACTGTGTGCTTCTTATGGCTATCAAATTGAACTACTTCATGCAACATCTTCCACTGTAACAACTGGTAGGGAAGTGTCAGTGAGCTGTTGATCATGATGGTACATTTTCCTACCATGAGTTCACTTCCTCCATGCTTTTATGCTTAAGTCCAAATCCCCTCCCTTCTTCCTTTTCACCTTCCCAAACCAGACCTGTGGTAGTCATGAACACAGTAGATCTTGTTGTCCACATCCACGGTGAAGGGCACTCCATCCAAACACTCATTGCAGATGCAGCATCGGAAGCAGCCTGGGTGGTAGGATTTCCCCATTGCTTGCAGGATCTAGGAAACAGTGGCTGGATTAGAGGTAGGCACTTTCAACCCTTACAGTATGATGATATATTATTAATAATCTCCTTGCTACTACTGGACGAATTTATTCAGACAAGGGAGACCTCTTACAATGAAGGGGTTAATGAAAGCTGCACCTAACCCATCCAGTTTGAAAAGACTCTCCGTAGAAGAAAATCATCAAGAGAATGCAAAATTGAAATAGAAATAGCCTACCTGGAATGAAGGGGGTTAACAACGTATGGCTTAAAAGAGTGACCTGGGGATGGAATAGTACAACATCCATCAATGATATGATCTATGTATATTGGTATGAATTGATAAATACTACAGATCAGTCACTTATGGTTATAAAGATATTTAAAAAAGGGATGGATATGGCTAATGGCAAGTATAGTAGGCATGGGATGATGTGAAATATTATCAACGGAAATATAAACCAAATGTTGTTAATACTCGTCTCTATACCTATTAACTCGAGCCCTTGCTCAACTTTCATTATACTGTATTATTATTTGCCTAATACAGTGCATCAGCTTTCGTCCATCATCTTAACTGTTTTATTCCAGTTACAGTGCTGCACTCTAAAATATACAATGAACAGGGCTTACAATTCACAGCAAATAATAACAAAGTACAATATCTACGGTGGCTGATGTGTTATGGTAGTAATGATGAAGGTAAACTGATATTGCACAACCATGTTAGCACACTTCATTCATTCACTGCCCTTTCTGCATCAGTGATAACCTTTTTTACCATCATCTTTGCTATGAACTCTAAACACTGTTTACCCGCCCCCCTCTCCCCTCTCTCTCTAACTACAACTCCACAGCTTCATTGTACTGCTTCTTCTCTTCTTTCTAATTTCTCTCTCCATGATGATATTTTCAGTCTAACTCAATATACTGTCATCATCTTAGCAGCAAATTTCCCTGATGTTGATGGCTTATGGAATCATCATCATCAACTGAAATACTGTACATAAGACTTTTCTTCAAGACAACTTACTTGTTACACAATCTACTTCTAGTTTCATGTCTCACAGAATCTGCATCTCTAAAATCAAACACTTGTGGATACTATTTCTTTCTACCCAACTGCTACCTTTCTCTTTTATCTTTTTTTTGTTTTTCTTCTCCCTTCCAGTTCTCTCTGTAACATCCAATACTCTGTCTTCCATACACCAAATGCAAACAGAGAAATTGGTAGTACAAGTCAATGTAAAAACAGTTTCACTGTTGCAGCTGTAAAATAGTAACCAGTTTTCACAGTGAAGCCCAGAGTATCTGATCTTCATACCGTCTGGTGACAAATCACAAGACCAATAAAACCAGTGCTCTATTATACAGGTATATACAATAATCACTTCCTGGGCATTACAGAAACCAGTCAACATAGAAGTCAATTACATCTCCTTTCCTTTTCACTCTCCTTCACTTCTAATACTGCACTGTAATTATATCTTCCTACATTTCTGCTGAATTATATTCCTAAATTTCACTGTCCTACTGCAGATGGTTTTTCACATAACAGAACTTGGCCACTCATCCCAAAACTTGAATACTAAGTCACGGTTGCATGCAATTCAATGAGCATTACCTGTGGGGTAGGAATAAGCCTCCTTGGCTACTAGATAGATAAATCTTCCAGTCTGACTACACTTAGCCACCACCTAAGCTAAAAGGAGTCAGGATACTGTTCAGGTTATTGCTGCTCTAGCACAGATTATTTTCTCTACTGGTACAGATTCTTCATAACCAAGTATATTACTGACAGTACATTCTATACCTGATCTTAAATTACAGTTTATGAGGTCTTGACTCCTTCAACCTGTGGCCTTCATTATTTATTTTTGCTGCTACATGACTATCATATTCAACATAGGTAAGCACCCTAGTAATGACTAATATAACACTGAGTGTAAAAATAAATGTAACCACCATGGACAGGTTAACATCTAGCATGCAAACCCCTCCAATACCCTTTAGGCTAGCATGCAAACCTCTCCATTACCCTTTAGGCTCCCTCTTGTCCTACATTTCTCTTCTCTCAATTTAACCTATTATTCTCCTCTCTCTTCATGACCCTTTGCTTCAATTACCATCATCAGAATGAGATGTATATCTTTCCATTCTCCTCATCCTCCTTTTCCAGTTCACTCTTATCTCTCTGTTCTCCTCATCCTCCCTTTCCCTAAATTTTTCTCCACTCTCTTTAATATATCAGTCTCTCTTCCGCTCCACTTATGATCTCCATCATTCCTTCTCCATTTACCATCTCCATAATGAGGTGTCCGCAGATGGCACACTTCTCTGCAGTTTGTTGGAATCCAGAGTAGAGATAGTCCTCCTCGCAGTAGACCTTGCCATGGACATTATAGAAGGCCTTCCCCCTTAGTGCACGACCACAGGAGCAGCAGATGAAGCAGTTGGTGTGGTAGAGATTGCCCATTGCTTGACATGCCTGCCCAGCACCCGTTACTTTGTCCCCACAAGTATGACACACGCCTACCACAAAGAAAGGCAAGGTTAGAATAACAATGGAAAAATTCACAACCCCCACATATACTGTACAAAATTATGAGAGGTCTATATATCCATCTACCTATCTACAGCCAGATGCCATAATCCCTTAAGGGGTGGCTGTTTGTCTATGAGTTAGTTGTTTTACGGGGAGAGGCACTAACCCTCCACCAACCCACTTGTTATCACGTAGGGATCACGTGTGGGTTGGTTATATGGTTACCACCCAGCACTGTACATGGTTTTCTGGCTTACAGAAACTACTAGGCTTGTCAATCAATGTAAAGCCACCTAAAAGGAAAGAAGAGTAATAAAAGGTGACATTAAAGATGGGAGAAATACAAAGAATGGAGGGTAGACACAAAAAAGAATGATAATGGTGATGGAAAAATTAGGCACCACTGCATCAAGTGAGCGGATGATGGTCGCCACCACTTACCATAATATGGGAGGTAATGAGTAAATACTTAAGGAACAATGCAGTGCAGTTGCTACAATAATAAAAGTAAAAGGACAGGACGAATGAAAGGAAGAAAACAACATGAACTACAATGAAGCATAGAAAGAAAAAGCCCAGTTCATAGATAACAGACAGAAAAAAGAAATACCAGAATACACAAACTCATAAGCACTGTACTCTTACATTTAACTAAGTTTGCCATGATGCTGGTGATGAAGTTTTGCAAAACACCATAACTTCTCTGAGTCCTGACGATGTATTACCCCAGTTTTCACTTCTTCACATTATGGCATTAACCTCAAGACTTGCCGCGAATTACAATTTCAGATTATTTCTTTTCAGTCACCAAAAACTTCATTTTTATTACCGTAGGTTATTGCATTTATACCAATACTAATCCTTTTTTTCCCCTAATAGAATACAATTATTTTCCATTTTCTATTACCGTTCTTTATTACAATACAGTATTCTTGTTTTCCCACGACACAGACTTGCACAATTTATTTTCAACACAGTCTTCAATATGCAACTTCTGAAGTTCTACTGTCAAACTGAAGGCTGCCCTTTATGTAATCTGATTCTAGAAAGAATGCAGGTACTGAGTTAAGGTGTATGTAAATTCTCATAAAACGACTCTGAGCTTTGTGAGAAATTTGTATGGTACTGGCTGAAATGTACATGTATGTATGCATGAAAGTCACCTTTGGAGAAGGTATGCACTTTCTATATTAAGCAGCTGTCTGAGGGTAAGAGGAAGGTGTGAAGGAGGTATGAGACCAGAATGAACAATGATGCAGGTGCTGACAAGATAGTGGTATATGGACTGATGATGTGAGGATGTTGGCAAGTTTATGACTGACATTACTAAGGATTTCCAATGATGCTGTAAGAGAATGATTAGCAACAAATATTGCAGTGTGAGGTAGTATGAGGTGTATGAAATATGAGGGAGGTAGGCACAAGAGAGGAGTTAAGAGAGGAATGAAAGATAGATAGTAGGGAAGATATTACATTACTGTGCTGGAGAAAAACACAAAAGGTGTAAAATGAGAAAGAAGGACACGAATGTTGGGATATGAGGTAGTATGAGGAGGTGTGCAAGGGAAGTGTGAGGGTGTATGAGCAAGGTCAGGGATGTAGGATTACTGAGTGGGCTTGGGGTATGCAAATTGCTAGGGAGAGGGCGAGGGAGGAGAGTGGCAGAGTGAAGGGGAGAAAAAATACTGTAGTAAAAGATGGAGAGTGGATAGGAGAGAGACGGAGTGAGGGGGCAGAGGCAGTGTGAAGTAGAGTGAAATATATTAAAAGAAAAAAAAAAAAAAGTACATGGATGGACAGTGTGTGTGTGATGGGTAAATATGAGAAGCAGCAATAACTGTGAAGATGATAAACAAATTAGGAGAGCAATACAAAATAGGATTAGCAGAGACAAGTGGGAAAAAAAAAAAAAAAAAAAAAAAAAAAAAAAAAAAGCCAACGGAGGGAAGAAGGGAGGGAGACAGTTATCAGGGCAAGGGAATTGAGGTTGGGGAGGAGAGAAGAGAAAGATAAAAGGAGTCAGGAAAGGTGAGGCAGATGAAAGGGGCAGGTGAGAAAGATAAGAGAAACAAGGCATGCAGGGAGGTAGGGATATGGTGATGGTGATAAAGCTACAGAATGAGGTCAAAGAGAACAAAAGGATATGAATACCTCACAGTGCCACCAACACTCAAGAAAGCAAGGAAGAGAAAGACAGCAGGAGGGAGGAAGGAAGGAGGAAGAAAGAATGAGGGTCTGAGGAAGATATATGGGGGGAAATGTGTAGAGATGAAAAGAGAGCAGAGAGAGGAACAGAGGAGAGGAGAGGCGACAAGGAAGCAGCTAAAACACACAGAACTGTCACACTGGTTAGTTGGCTGGCTCACTGACTTGGCCACAACCTTCCCCCTCCCTCCCTGCCATACCCCCATCCCACTCCCCTCTCACTCCCCTCCCTGCCCAATCCTCCCTTCCTATTCAACTCTCTCTCCTTTCCTCACTCTACTCCCACCCTCCATTCTCTCCCCGCCCTGCCCAACACTCCCTCCCTTCCTCCTCTCGGGCCTCTCCCTTCCCCTCCTCTCTCCTCCCTATCTCTTCCCTCCCTGCCCAACCCTTCCTCCCTCACTCTCAGGCTTTTCCTCTCTTCATGAATCTCCCTTCCTTCTTCCTTCCCTTCCCAGCCCTCCCTCCCTAACTCTCAGCCCTTTTCTTGCCTCCATACTTCTCCCTACCATCCCTGCTCAACCCTCTCTCCCTCTCATCCCTTTCCTCCCCCTTCTCTACCGATCCCTTCCTTCCCTTCCCTCCCCTCCTTACCCAACTCTCTCTTCCTCACTCACAGGTCTTTCTTATCCCCTCCCTGCCTAACCTCCCCCCCCCCTTCTCTCTCTCTCCCTCCCTCCTTCTTTCTCAAGCCTTTTCTCTCCCTCTCTTTTGTCACCTCCTATCCTCTCCCCTACCTCTCTTCCCTTCTCTCCCCTCAGTCTCCCTTCTCTCTCACAGTGCTGGTTTACTGTCCTTGCTCCTCCTCTCCTCTCCCCTCCCACAACTGCCTTCCCTCCCTGCCTCTCTATTCTACTCTCCCTCCCCACTAGCCCTCCCCACCCACCCCGTATCTTTCCTCAGAACATTCCTCTCCATTTCCTAATATTCCACTTCCTCATTTTCCCACCCCAAATTATCTAACTTTTCTCATAACTCCTTGCCTTCTCCACCACATTCCCTTTTTCCTACACCTCCACGCTCTCATTCCTCCCCACCCTACCTATCCCTCTCCCCTTTCTCCCCTCCCTCCCTACCTCCCCACCTACCTCCCCATTTCTCCCCTCCCCGCCAACTCACTCTCCTGCTCCCCTTCCAATTCTTTCATTCTCCCTTCCTACCTATCCATCCTCAAATCTCTCCCCTCCCTCCCTATTATCCCCTTCCAATGCCCCCCCCCTCTCTAGCTACCCCCTCCCCTCTTTTTTTTTTTTTTTCCCGTCTGCTAAATAAAATCGCCAGTCATACGCTGCAGTATAAGTCCTCGATTACCCGCCAGAATGTATATAGTAGTTGTTTAAAGCCATTTTGGTTCCCTAGGTATCTCTTGTGCGCAATGAAACTTTCTTAGATTCTCCAAAATATAAAGTAATTTAATTCGCAGCTAAAAGGTTAATAAATAATGCCCTAAGATCCCCCCCCCCTGCCCTGTGACCTCTACTCTACTTATTCATTACCCTCTGTATCCCTTTCTTCCTTACTCTCTCCTACGCTCTAGCCAACATTAACCCACAGATGATATTCTATCCTCTCTCGTAAGCACTCCTAACCCCCACTCCACCTGCCTCTCCCTCCTCCCACTCGCATCCCCTCCTCTTCCATCTTTTTCTTCCCTTCCCCCCTTCCCTTCCCTCTCTCTCCCTATCCCCTTCCTTGTCTATTCCTCCCCGCCTCCCACTCTCTTCCCCTCCCCTTCCCTGCCGTTCCCCTCTCCTCTCCCACTCTCCTCCTCCCCTTCCTTGCCTCTCCTCCTTTCCACCTCTCTCATATTCTTCCACCACCATACCACAATCCTTGACTCACATATCACGACAGCCTTAACTACGAAGTCAACAGACTGAATAACACTAACAACAACAACAATATAATAAGAATAACAATAATATAATAATAATAATAATAATAATAATAATAATAATCTACACATTATAATGATCATATTTCTGTACTGACTCATTTCTAGCCTTTTCACATCGAGCGGAGGCAGCCGAAGGCAGCCTTCAAGTGACCAATGATAATAAATAATAATAAAAATAATATTAATGATAATAATAACAATAATAATAATAATAATAATAATAATCCATCCATCCACCCACCTAAACCTGTGTTGTACCATGAGGAGCGTAGAAGCCCGGGGCTAGGCAAATTGGTCCTGACATTTCAGCTGAGAGTGACCAGCCTCGCTCATCTCTGAGTGGCATTACGTGAGCAATAAACCCCAACCATCCCTTGGATATGAACCTACACAGGCTCAATCCGACTGGAGTGCCTTAATTACCCACTAAACCACCAGGCGCCATAATTTGGTTATATAGTTACCACCCAGCACAGTAAATGGTTTCCTGGCGTACAGGAAACCAATTGACTTGCACTCAGTGTTGAGTCACCCGTAAACAGAAGGAAGAGGAAAAAACAAAGGAAAGAATGGCATAAGAGGACGGAAGGAAAGAAGGAAGGAAGAGAGAAAAGGGCAGCCACCCGAGAGCACCACTACATCGAGTGAGTGGATGGTGAGCGCCCCCACCTACCACCAAATAATAACAATAATAATAATAATAATAAATAATAATAATAATAATAATTATAATACAGTAGGGTAATAATAGTAATAATAATAATAATAATAATAATAATAATAATAATAATAAAATAATAATAATAATAAAAACAATAAACGGTCTATCATCTTGTTTTTTCTCTTCGTCCCCTCAGGAGCGTAAGGGCCTGGGGCTTGGCTACTGACTCGACGTTTAGGGCAAAGGTGATCAGCCTCGCTCTTCCCTGAGTGTCATCATGTAAGTAATAAATACCAACCACCTCTCAGGCTGAAATCCTTACGGTCCCATCAGGTTAGACAGCTTTAACTCAGCGGACCATCAAAAGCTCAATTCGTTCTATAGTTACCACCCAATGTAGTAAATGGCTTCTATTACAGGGAACCATTTGGTTTGTCACTCTGTGCAGTCACCAGATGCACAACAGTTGATGGTGGACGCCATGATAAGTGACATACCACTAGTACTGTTACAAGGTTCTTTATTCACACGTTCAATGCGTACTCGCTGGCACACTCAGGCAAAGTTTTAGTCTGCCTACTGCCAAACTGTTTAATCAAATGAAAACAAATGAAAGTTATAACTAGTATGGTACTACATTTATCACATAATATCACTGAATGTGATGACTTGGGTTTTGTCTGACTTCAACAGACACATGGTATTGTTTTTCGTCGAGTTTCTTTGTTTCTTCGTTTGTTTGTTGGCAACATTATGGAAAAACGGCTGAATGAAATTACATGATACTTTCAAGATATGTGGGCACTGATCCCACAAGAGATTAAATTTTGTAGGTAATCGAGTGACCCTGAAAGGTCAAAATCAAGGTCACAGATGTTCAAAGGGCTGTAACTTGAAACCGGTTGAAGACGGAGATATTTACTATTAACCCGCCGCTTCCTGGCATATTTTTCACCACTGACCTCCCTCCCCCCCAATCCCGGCAGACTTTGGATTTTATTTTTCTTGCTCAAACCTCTGCTTTTAATGAGAAACAATGGCAAGTCACAAAAAAAGTGCTCACCTGAGCTTATAAGTGGTCTAAACAGGTGACCCTCCGAACACCTGATTCTGTGTTCTCTGGAGCCATGCTGCGGCTGTCACGTTTTCTATGGTAGCGGTAACTATTGCAAACCATTCAGAATAGGTAGATATTTGTTCATTTGGTACGAATTTTTAAGTATGTAGTACAAGAATATATTGGTTTTCACACAATAATATGGGCGATATAAGCATTGTTTCACTCACTGAACACATCAACATTCCGCACCTTCCTCAGCGACGTTACCTTCTCATCACTTTTGCTCGTTTCTTCCCCTGGTGCCACATAGTCTTTGTCCTCCACATCGTCATCAATTGGGGAATCACTCTCGCCTTGAATTTCGTACTGTGGTGCAACATGTCTTTACTGGCCAGGTCACTGCTAACAGGTGAGTTGCTGAGACAGTGGCGTGCAAAGGGGGGAGGGGGTCACGCGGGGAAAGGCAGTGTCGCAGCCTGGTGGGGGCTAAAGGAAGGTCTCCTGCATACGCCTACCAAAAATCACGCGCGAAACTTGAAAAATGTTCAAATGACGGACCTCGCAATTGCAAAATGTATCAATACGTTGACGGGAGTCAGCATGACAAAAAGTTAAGACGTATCCATACGTTAACGGGATGCCTCGGGTTAAGAACATCCATGAACTCGTAATAAGGGTTTTATTTGGCATCAAGAACTTTGACCATGAGTGACCTTGAAAGGTCAAACTCATGGTCACGGATAATCAGGGGGCCATAACTCGACACTCATTGAAGATACAGCAGACAAATATTTACTACTATCAACATACAGGAAGTTCCACATGGGCTTTTAATTGGTACCATGACCTTTGACAGCAAGTGGCCTTGAAAGGTCAAATGCAAGGTCACGGATTTTCAGAGGGTGTAACTTGAAAACATTTGCACCATTACCTTAGACTTTAATTGTGTACTGACAATAAATGGCAGTAACGATTAAGTATGGAACAGTAATGAAATAACTACTGTCGGGTGACGTTTGTTGCACCTGACACCACTTATTATAGTAATTATCTGACTTCTTCAAAACTCAATCCATGGTTTAACCCTTTGACAGCTAGAATCTCCACAGAAAAAAAAAAAAAGTTCTTTTCTTCTGGCATTTGCCTGTATAAATATTCTACTGCAGCAACCGTGGCAATAGGGCCAAGAATCAGTGAGGTAAGGGAAGCCCCGTGTATCAATGCGTTAAATGAGTGTGAGAGATGATGTTATGATAAACTAACCATCTGGGGTGATGGGGAAACAGGTGGTCGTGCATCTCCCATCAGAGGGGATATGCTGGCTGGTGAGGTGGGGGGTGGGATACGATATTCGGGAGGAAGGGGAGGCGGAAAGCAGTGATATTAAGGTGGGCGATGGGGTGATACTAAAGCAGAGGGACGGGGAAAGGGTGAGATACGGGGAAAGAAAAGTATTGGGTGAAAGGATGGACAGGAGGAAATTGAACAAGGGAGAAGGGTGGGATGACCGTCAATCGTGTACAAGTGTCAGCAATAATACACCTTGACGCGGCGTTCTTTTCATCACCATACTAGCCGTCCTACCCTTCAAAATATTACCAAGCTGTCCAATTACTCTTCTCCATTCCACTCTACCCTTCAAAATACTACCCAAGTTCTCTAATGACAGACCACTCCGCCTTACTCTTCAAAACAATATCACATTCTCCACTTACTCTTCTCCCTCGAAATGCTCTCACATGAACTTCAAACTCCAAGTTACAATGCTTCCACAATACGGTTCCCAGATATTTAACACTATCTCCCTTCTCAAGCACCTCAATTCCATGTGAGGGGAGGGATATGAACACGGCTCCCATAGATTCAATATTATCTACCTCCTCAAGTACCTCACTTCCAATGTGAAGGGAGGGGTAAGAACACACGGTGAGAGGAAAAAGTGCGGGAATGGGACGTGAGAAGGTAAAACAGATGATGGGAGACACACACACATGAAGGGAGAATCAAGGATGGGGATAAAAGAGAGTAACAGAAAGACGATGCAAGGAAAGCCGTTGATAGAGCGAAGATAGAAGGGATGTGGTACGTGGTAGTATGGGTGAGCGGGAGATTTATGAGACAAAAGTGAGGAAGATGTGACCAATGAAGGTGAGGTGTGAGGGTGGAGTGGAAGAGGGGATTGAGGGCTTGCAGGTGAGGATTACCAAACCGAAAAAGTGAGGAGGCCAGACAAAAAATAAAAGGGAGGGGGGAGAAAAGTGAGGACAGATGAAGAGAGAGAGAGAGAGAGAGAGAGAGAGAGAGAGAGAGAGAGAGAGGGAGGGGGGGGGCAGGGAAGAAAGTGAAAGACGACATACGAAAAAGGATAGGAGCATTAAGAAAAAAAAAAAGGTAAAAGAGAAGAAGAGAGAGAGAACAGACAAGAAAATACAAAAAGCGAAAGGCAAGGAAATTGGAAGACAAGTCAGGAAATACAAATGGAGGTAAAAGATGATGATGAGAGATTTAAGAGAAGGGAAGAGACACAAGAATCACAATTCCTCTCTCTCTCTCTCTCTCATATAACCATTTAAGCGAATTAAGATGAGCAAACAACCCCCCCCCCTCAGAGAGAGAGAGAGAGAGAGAGAGAGAGAGAGAGAGAGAGTATGATACAGTGGTGAGGGAAGAGTGACGAGAGGAAAGGAGAGGAGAGACGAGATGGGAGAAAGGGAAGGGAAGGGAAGGGAAGGGAAGGGAAGGGACGGGAAGGGAAGGGATGGGGAGGGAATGGATGGGAAAGAAGATGGGGAACAGACATGTGGGGAGGGGGTAAAGGAGTGGAGAGGACGGGAGGGGAGTGGAGGTGAGGGGAAGGGAGAGCCCAGGAGGTGAGGGTAGAGGGGGTGGGGAGAGATGATGGGTGTAGAAGAGGATAGGGAGAGAAGGTGAGGGTTGAGGAAGAGAATGGAGGGGTGGTGAGGGAAGAAGAGTAAGGGGAGAGGGGGTGAGGGTAGAGGAAGAGAAAGGAGAGGAGATGAGGGGAAGGGAAGGGGAAGAAGCGAAGGGAGAGAAGGAACGAGGGAAAGGGAATTGAGACGAGAGGAAAAGAAGGGGAGGAGAGGGGAGGGGAGGGGAGAGGAGGATGGAAGGAGGGGTAGGGGTAGGAAGAGGAGAGGGGAAAGGGGAGGGGAGTACAGAGTCGATGAGTGTGCCAACCATGTCCCCCCCCCATCACCACTCCCCCCCCTTACCCCACCTAAGTCGCAACAAGAAATAAACCTACACAAATAACTACCACACGCACACAAACACACATTCTCTCTCTCTCTCTCTCTCTCACACACACACACACACACACACACACACACACACACACACACACACACACACACACACACAAAACCACGTACCGGCAAATATAGTAAAACATACAACCAGACGCCCAAACAGGTCGATGCAATCAGCTGACGCATGTAAACAAACTAGTGATCAGGTGATAAGAAGTGTGGAAACCTTGGCCGCCACAACACATTATTAAACCTCTCTGCCCAAGAACGTTCTACATAATTTAGTCCTGCTACCTACAGACGACTCTTTGTGTTCAGGGGAGGTTTACTGTAGTGGTGTAATGAAATATATATATATATATATATATATATATATATATATATATATATATATATATATATATATATATACCATCCTGCTTGAAACGTCTCTTCTACATAGATTAAAATGTATTCACCCTAATGAATTCACAACGAGAGGTTTTCCCTTGGCTGGACAACACTGTGTGGTGGTTATGAATTAAAAACAAAAATACTGCCGCATCATCGTATTCTAAATACAAACTAAACTGAAGCAAGAACCGAAACTAAACTAAGAACAAGTTAATTAAAGAACGTGATAAAGCAAGTAATTAGATCATGATGAGATGTTACACCGATCCTCATTAAGTATCTAATTAAGGCTAAGAGAATGCTTACATTAAACAAATCAACCAGGACACGACAGGGCAAAAACATGACTCCCTCCCCCTCCAACATGCTTTAAGGGCAAATAATGACCGTTCGAGTAATTAACTTAACGAGACACATGAACACAATTTGCAGGTGACCAGGACATGTAAGAGAGAGAGAGAGAGAGAGAGAGAGAGAGAGAGGGGGGGGGGATTACGGGTACGTAGTCATGAGATGGGAATTTAGTGGGTAACTGAGATAACTGAGATATGACACCTAACAATTTGCTTCTCCAAGAGGCAGCTGGAGGTCTTTTCATCATGAAATGCCACCAGGGGCGTAGGCCATAAATATTATGGACCCTTACACTTTGAAAGAGGAAACAGGATGACTACAGTAATATAGCAACAAAACGTAGGCCTACACTAAAATGATGAAGCGTATAATAAAATGAGACATTTTGACCATGCCCAAGGTCACAAACTACACACTACAAATATCCCATCACAATATGTGAAGCAACTGCAGAGCCAGAGAAAGAAAATCCTGAAGGGCAAAATATATTAATAAATTTCAGCAGTAATCCAGTAACATGATATTATTCTAACCTTACTTCCTCCCTTTTCCTTATACCCCGTGCCAGCCCCTTTACTCCTTCTTCACCATTCTAGGGGGAAAAAAAAATCCAACTAATACTTGGGGTGGCAGGGATCCAGAATTACCAACAGAACGCACACGAAGTTAAGATAGGTAACTTACTATTATAATTATTTGCTTTTTCTAGTACACGTCTCTCTCTGATCTGCTTATATCCGAGTCCCTAACTTTACAGTGGAACGGGGGAAACAAACTGAGTTCACCAGTCTGACCGGCCGGCCCGAGAATCGAACTCGAGCTACAATGAGAGAAATACAATATTAACAGAGTGGGGACTCAAACGGATTACTAAAACAATATAATAGGTACATTAACTCTTGCATTATGAGAAGGTATTTTTGTAGCTTATCGCTGCTATCTCCTGACAATTTTATTCATCTTAGGAGACACTTTTACAAATGCAAAGGTATGATATAGTTTTCATGGACTCTTTCGCTAACAGAGGTCCTTCCTAAATTGAATGAAATACTCTGACAGCTTCAAGAAAAAAAAAAAAAAATACAACAGTCGTTCTCTAACTGAAGGGATAAATCTGATACTGTACTGTCCAAGAAAATTTAAAAGTATCTGCCCAAGAGGCCTCCCTTAATGTCAGTAATATCGCATAACTAATGAAAATATGTCGTCATCGTGAAAGGGTTACCACTTTACCAGGGAAAGTATACAGTAAACTTTTAAAATACTGTGGGTAAGCAGTCTGGTAATGCCAACATACTAAATTCAACAGTCAAGCTTCAAGCAGACTAAACAAATACTTGCTGTCCTTCACAACTGGGTCTATTTCATTCCTGTTATCACCAGACGATTTTATTTCACTTAGGAGAAACCACATGTAGTGTTGACACTACAGAGGAAATATCACTAAACACCCTGAATGCAATTACGCTTTTTTAAAACTCAAATACTATAACATATAATATGAGCTCTTTACAGGGGGCTAAACATATAATACGAGCTCTTTACAGGCATAAAAGCCTTGCATGAAGGTACAGTTTTTATTAATAATCCATTTACACGACTGGGGCTCCTGCAAAATAAAGTAAGGTTTAGAATTCTTCCAACCTATTGAATATTACTGCTAAGTTTACCATGACCTCATCAGATTCTGTCTCATTATCAATGAAGTGCATAAGAACTACTGACAGCAAACAGTATTAAGATGATACACGAAATATGGTGATGCTGTAACCTGAAGATGAAAAAAGAAATACAAAAGCGATTAATCCCTTCAGAACGATGACGTCTTGAGGCTATTCCCGCTGCCTCTATACAATTTTATTCAACGTCGGAAAGACCTCTCCTAATGAAGATGTACATGAAGGTTATATCTAACTCATATTCAAATCTGTCCTAAACTGAATAAAACTGCTTGAAATGCAACAATAAAATACAAAGCGCTCCCATACTGAAGTGGTAGAAATACGTAACGAGAAAAAACTGAATAAGCAGATATACAAAAGGTCGTAAATACAGCACTGTTAAAATGTAAACACACACACACACACACACACACACACACACACACACACACACACACACACACACACACACACACGTTCGCCTAATATGTAACTTTCTCTTACTCACCTCTGCTGGCTTATATTCCTACGGTGAAAGAGGTTTGTTACCGTATGTTTCTTTGCCCATGGATGATCCTCTTTAATACGACGCGTCAGGGAGAAAAGTGGCGGATATGCTCCAGCTGTGAAATATTAGAAACTTCTGCCCTTGATTGTATATACTTTTACTGTCCACTCGGACCGAAATTGATCTTTACACTGGTGACCTCTAGATACATGTGTGAACGAAATGTATCTGATATAATCCTCGGCCATATGGTTGGTATGCCTAAGTGAGATATGAGCATATGCAGGTGCCAATGAGATATATATTTGGCAATATCGGTGTATGCGGTTGCAGATATTCAATGGCGTTTGTGTAAAGATAATTTTTGATCCCAGCGTACAATGAATACTGTGCTCACCATAATACTCTCCCTCCTGTTCCTTCTTCTCCATCTCCTCCTCTATCTGTTGGGTTAGGGCCTCCAGCTTCCTTTCTGCCTCGCTCATCCCCTGGTGGTGGAAACAGATGGGAAAGTTAATGGCGGGCGCCGGATCAGTGGGGGGAGATGGCTGCACTGTATGAATGAGCAGGTGAATGGATGGATAACGTGGAACAAAGGAGTACAAAGGAGATCTAACAGCAACAGACCTACTGGTCCTTACGAGGCTGTTGTTACTAATAAAACTATGTCTATGCTATCGAATTCTATTAGCCAATGATAAGGATGGGATGGCAGATGGGAGACTGGATGGCTAAGATTATAGATGGAAAGATGGTGTAGGATGTGAGGTTAAGTATACTCGTATGGTGGACAGAGGAGGGAAGGAAGGAAAACCTGAAGGATGGATAAGTGGACGGACAGATGGATGGATGATTATGAAGATGGACGAGTAAACTAAAGAACAGAGAAACTTAGAGCTAAACACTTATATCTATAACATACAAACATAACCAGAATGAAACCCAAAGCAGCCATGATGACAGGGATGAGAACTGACAGAAGTTACATGCAAGCGATGAACAACTTCATCGATATAAGTAAATGCAAACAAAACATTCAAACTTCTTGTTGCTCTAAGTTCCGGTACTTTAAAATACATTAAGTTGAAGACTTAAAAAACAAATCATAACAAATGAATCACATCACTGAACACTTCAACTGAGAAACAATGTCATGTACAGCTACTGATTGATACCATATTAGGACGAACAAAAATAAAGGAGGTAAGCTAAATATACAAATTTTCTGGTTGGAAATGCCGTGGCTAACATTACCGGTACTTATATTTGGCAGTTCAGATGCCAGTTAGTTCAACAAGCTCCTCTGTATTATTCCTCTGCTCGTGTTCCCGAGTTACCTACCCATGATCAAGAGTTTCATGCAAGGAGGGGGGGGGGGGCGATGATTACACTGAAGGATCAATACAGCTCGTGATGTCCACAGAAGATTAACTTATTTTCAAGCAAATATGCATGTAACAACGTCAACACTTACGACAGATTAGATGTGAAATATTGCAAACAAGCAATACATTGCATCCCTATGACGGCTGGGCAGCTATCTGGAGGTAGGATCATCAGACATTTTGCAACGTCCATTATCCATAGTGTCACTGTTTTGCATGGAGATTGCACAAATGGTCTTTTTGATCAACTGTATCAACCGCATCAACTAGAAATGACCTACCAATCATAAAGACAAGCCCAACGATACGATCCTACTGAAGATTTTCATACTTGGGCCCCATGTGGTGCCGGTATGTCTTGGAATACACTCTCCTGAGACGCTGACAAAAAAGGCACTTACATGCCATAAAGCCTTTTTCCGTACTGCAATATTATAATACTTACGTAGACCCCATACCGTACTCATGTCCCAGTATCACTCCGGATATGTTACATCTGACTAATTCTCAACAGATTTGAGGTTAATATGAAGTATTGTTCTTTATAGCGTTAACAATAGGCATTGTTTTGTTACGTGCGTCACACCTAAGCATCCTTGGAAGGCACAGTAAAAAGACACTTCTTGGGTTGGCCAAAAATAGTTTACTACTAGTCGTAACATTCTTGCTAGCCATGAGGGGCCCAAACGCAATCCCAGGTAAGAGTTTGATGTGAGGTACCCAGCGTTGCCACCCTACAACATTACTGATTTTACGTTAAATATATATCCCTTGTCATCTTCAATATTCACCACTTAACGACCTCTAATCTATTTGTCTGAGAGTTATGCCCTTTAGTTATGACAATTACTAAACTGGAATGTTAACAGCTTTATTTCCTTAATGCTGCTGCAGTTTCTTAACTCCTCCATCCCATTATTTTGGCGAACATCGTATGACGATTTTGAACAGACAGCAGGATCACTCAGAATTCAGGGATTATAATAACTCTCCATTACCCCCTCAGACGAAAATATTCGGTTCTAGAGTGGTCTTTCTGACTTGAGGACCCTTAGTAACCTCAAGCGTCGAATCTCTGTTTACATTTACAATTGTAAACAGTTTTGGGAGGTTATCATGTGGTGTTACTATTATTATCACGTGGTGTTACTATTACTGTCCCACAACAACTTACAAAACAATCAGCAAAGCCCAAGACGCCTTGTTAAGGGATATATGATAATGACCTGACACCATGGAGCTGGAATCGGCGGCACTCCCACAACCTGAATACTAAGTCCTGGCTGCAGGAAATCTGATTAGTCTATGTAGGATTGAGTCTCCTTGGTTAATAGACAATGATCCTCCATTCTTAATACACTGACCATCAACTGAGCTGAAAGGGACTAGAGATCGACAGGAAAAAAAAAAAAAAGTCCTGCGCATGGCTTTGAATGGTCATCAGAGCTGTATTGCCATTTTCACAAGCAAACTTTTGCAACTAAAAATGGTATATAAATAATCTCCATACATGTTACACAGGAAAATGTATAAATATGATTGTCATCACTAGTCTTCTGAGTACTGTAACCTGCTTCCCCCACGAAATGCGCTCAAGACAACTGATGAACTTTGATAAAGATGACAAACTGCACTGAGCAGTACATAATAATACGGAGGAAATTAGAAACCATACAAAGCAAATAATTAATCGGCGAGGCAAACCACACACATTAGCTATCGTGGCGGGAACACCCCGTAGGATTTATTCACGCTCCCATCATGTACCCCTCCAACCCTCTCCATTAATTAAAACTACCCTCTACTTAAATGTATATTAACCCTGGCATATCAAAATACACACTTAACGTTATAAATTCCTAGCTCATGCAATTCACATGATACTAAAGTATCGTGCATGTCAAATTTCATCAGACTCAGAAGTTAATTGCTATTATTAACGCTGAAATTATTAACCAAATGTTACATTCTTTCAACGTTCAATTGACGGCACTAAAGTAAACAAAACTGCAAAACAGACTAAATACTAAGAATATCAAAATTAATTACACCAACCTTACTCTACTCAAGTTCCTATCAAGATGCATGCAAACAATGCAAATAAAATGAAAATATAAAGTATGAAAAATACATGAATATAAAAAATAGGAAATTCCGCCTTACCTGTCCATAGCTGTGTCCGTAGGCCATCTTGGATTTGTATACGGTGCGTTGTTTGGTTATAATTACTACTTTGTACTGTTTTGTGTTCGTTTCTCCCGCTCACCACTCCAGCGTTCCTCAGCTCCACATAGCGTCAATTTCGCTGTACGCAGTGGTATGAAGGTGAAATACGCAACGATGGAGTGGCCAGGTACTATGATAGTGAAGGCGGGGGCATTATGAACAAGGGGTACAATGGGCCATAATTTCGCTGGTTTCGGAGACTTCGCAACAACTCTTCCTCAGTTACTTATTTTGAAAATTACACTTTAATATCCTCTTGTATGCTATCGATACAAACTATGTCGATATAAAATGACGTAGGTAATGCAAAAGCAACAATAAAGTGCTGAACAAAATAAATCGTCCAGGGAAAGGTGTTACGAAGTCTCCTATGCCAATAAAAATACAGCTCAGGGATAGATGAAATATGCACATTTGGAATGAGGATTGATAAAGTGAATGTGCAAAGAAGAAGGTGGAAGAAATACTCATGTTGATGGAATATACACTGTGAAGACGAAATCAGCAATAACAAATCTGAACCGAGCACAAAATCTAAGAACTCATGACAGGTAATGTGCGCTCATGGTAAAAGTACTAACGATGTTGCCGGGCAATCACTAACTTAAGTACGCACAGCAAACACACGAAAATTAATGATGGAGGATTAACTGAGAGTGTGTGGTGGTGCTGTGGACTGTGGCAGCTGTGATAATAACAGGAGCTGTGGGGGCTGTAGTATTGGTAGCTGTGGCAAAGGCGATTGTCCCTCAGACTCCTACGATATCCCTCACAAGATGAATTGCATCTTTTAGCCCGACTGAAATATCCAAGTGCCTTCATACCACCGAAAAGATGAACACAGAGGTTCTGAACCTTGAGTACTGGGGAACGACAAATTATTTTACTGACTAACGCCAAACGATTTTAATCGTCACTGAAAAACGTTCCCAAGGTCTTAAGAGTAGCCAACTGATTGTCTTTATTCTTTTCAAGTGAACAAAAATTCAGTAATGGCTGAGAACAAGGATGGCTGTATATGTGGCAATGGTGGAAGTAGAGCTGGTGGTAGTGGCCAGGGGTAAATGGTCCCCTGCCACACCTACCACCATTTACAACCACCACCACCACCACTTTGCATGCGTACCTTGGCATCCAATCACAGTCCTCACACCTACCAATATTTTCACTCCTATCACCATCTATGTCTTTACCACCATCTTCCCCACTACGACTCTTGCCCCTGCCACCAGCCTAGACTGTAAATCAACCAACATTATTGCTCCCTAATGGTCTCTTAAATTCCTTTCACAATTTCTTCAACAGCCACTAATAACTACCGCACCTAACTCTTTCTCCTCCGTAATTCACATGCCTTCTTTACTTCTAGCTGCCATTATTCTGACTCAAACTTCTTTGTGTGTTATTCTTTCTGCTGTCTCTCCTGCTCGTTCTTCCTCCTCCTCTTCTTTACTCACTCTACCCTGAGGAGGACACTGAAGCAAGGTCGCTTTATTCTCTCCGCTCCGCACCTGACTCCCTCCTCTCTCTCTCCCTCGCCCTCTCTCTCTC
Organism: Coenobita brevimanus; assembly: GCF_032717465.1. Taxonomy (NCBI): domain Eukaryota; kingdom Metazoa; phylum Arthropoda; class Malacostraca; order Decapoda; family Coenobitidae; genus Coenobita; species Coenobita brevimanus. The sequence continues at coordinate 55,178,825 of NC_136959.1, read as the reverse complement.
TTTCTCTTCCATCCTCACTATTTTTCCACTCCCATTTCGTCTCATCTCTTTAAACTTTCATCTTTACCCTCATCTCTCTCCACTCCTCCTCCTGCTCTCTCTACTTTCAGTTTCTTCCTACTACCGTTACTATTTCTCTCTTCCTCCCATCCCCCCAACTCTCCTTCTTACACTTCCACCTCATCTCCACATTCCACCCTCCCTCCCTCCGCTCCTCCCGGCATTCCCTCCTTCACTCAGTACTTCTGTGTGTGTGTGTGTGTGTGTGTGTGTGTGTGTGTGTGTGTGTGTGTGTGTGTGTGTGTGTGTGTGTGTGTGTGTGTGTGTGTGTGTGTGTGTGTGTGTGTGTGTGTGTGTGTGTTTCCTTTCCTCTATGCCTTCCTTTCGCAGCTATCAGAATCTGCTTGTATAACTGTAAACAGAGTAAGAGTGCATAATCACAGACTCTATATCTTTATGACATGTTATTTGTATATACGATGCTAAGTCTACTGTGTGTAAATGTGGATGCGTTAGATGCTCCACGTTCAAACTGTAGTAGATGAAAGCCTGCTAACTTCGTGAGAAATGGCTGGGTTAGAGAATATAAGACCAAATCAAGGTAAGTTATGTCAAGGTTAGCTTTAAGATGTCAATACTGAGGGTATGGTAGATTAAACTGAAGTGCAAATTAAGGGTCTGATTACGGAAAGGATAGTCAGGTTTCACTGTGCGTTTAGAGGTTATGGTGAATATGATTAGATAAGGGTTTGGTTAGATTAGGGAAGAAAAGGTAATGTTTGGTATAAAGTTGTATTACACGAATTAAATCAGGTTAGTTAAAAAAAAATAAAAATAAAAAATCCATCACAATTTCTTCATCCCCGGGCATCAAAACTTCTAAAGGGCATCAACACCACATCCCCTTTTCCTATACGGCGTCAACATCGCATTCCCACTTTCTATCAGGTGTCAACATAACGTTCTCATTTTCTTTACGGCGTCAACACCATAACCCCATTTTCAACAAGGTATCAACATCACATCCCGTTTTCTAAACGGCGTCAACACCACAAACCTTTTCTATACGACGTCAACACAACCCAATTTTCTGCACGGCGTCAACACCATAACTCCCATTTTCTATGTGGCATCAACACTCAGTTTTCTGAAAGGTTTTAACACTGACCCCATATCCCTCAATTTTTTGGTTTCCTTCAACACAACACGTTCACCTGGTACAGTTAGGGACAAAAATTCGCTTACTGTTGCATCATAAAGACAACCATCAGTGTCCTGGGAATTACAAGAAATATCTCCCAGCTTACGAATACTAGCCACAAGAAGGAGGCAATACAGAGTAGGGTGAAATAACTGGCGAACTTTTGTCCCCGGACGTACACACAACCCTAGTCTGTCCACAGGCTACTGAATGAGCAATGAGTAAGATGTATGAGGGTGTAGGTGAGTATTGGTGGATAGTGATGGGTGGGATATGTGTTGAGATGCATACGAGTGGATGAGGGTGGGTGCAGGTGGATGTAAGCTATGTGGGTAAATATGAATGTGTGTGTGTGTGTGTGTGTGTGTGTGTGTGTGTGTGTGTGTGTGTGTGTGTGTGTGTGTGTGTGTGTGTGTGTGTGTGTGTGTGTGTGTGTGTGTGTGTGTGTGTGTGAGAGAGAGAGAGAGAGAGAGAGTGGGGGGGGGTTAAGTGGGCATACGCGGATGTAGGTATAGGTCAGTGCACAGGGTTGGCAGTGGGTGCAAGAGTTGAAAGTACAGTAAGTGGGTGGAAAAGTACAGTACAACAGGGAGTGGATAAATACGATACAGTAAGTGGGTGGAAAAGTGGAGTACTTGGGTGGGAAAGTACAGTGCGTGGGTGGAAAAGTGGAGTACGTGGGTGGGAAAGTACAGTGCGACGGTGGAAAAGTACAGTGTGTGTGTGGAAAAGTAGTGCGAGCTTGGAAAAGTACAGCACGTGAGTGGGAAAGTACAGTACGTGGATGGAAAATTTAACTACAGCAAGTAATCGATGGTGTTTAATCCATTTCAACATGATGAAGTACATTTTTATTTATTTATTTATTTTCTTCTATCTCCATGTAATATTATTCTGTTTAGAAGATATTTTTCGAAATGGAAGGGTTAGATATAGCCTTCAAATGAAAGGTCTGCCCAAGCTAAATACAACTGTTTCGTGGTAGCTACACTTAAAACGAACAAACGCGGACTGAAAGAGTAAAATGTAAATAATAAAAGATAAAATGGACGCAGGTGGACGGAGGAAACGGCATCAGAGTGAAAGGAATGTGGGGAAAAACTTTACATGAGAGAATGAATGGCGGAAGAGACAATGGAATTTGTGGGAAGGATAGGAAATGGGTGTGTAGGGGTGGCTGTGCGTGAGAGTAGGTACATGTGGGTGTGGGTGTACGTAGGCATGAATGGGTGTGGGTGGGATATGTTGTTAGTGAGGGTGGGAGGTGAAAGGTCTAGGAATGACTAGGTGTGGGTGTGGGTGTTCTGGGTGTGGGTGTGGGTGTTCTGGGTGTGGGTGGGGTGGGGGTGGGGTGTGAGTGGAGGGTTTAGGAATAAGTCTCTGTGTGTGTGTATACCTGAAAATGGTCGTGGTGGTGGGGGGGGGGGTGAGTGAACGTGGGTAGGCGTGTGGGTGGGTATAGCAAGGTGTGGTAAGGGTGCAGCAACATACTGACGATGTAGGTGGGTATAATGAACATGCAGGCAGGTGCAGTGGTACAGGTGGGGGTAGTAATGGTATACTGTAGGTGTGATGACAATGGGTGAAGGAATGCCAAAGGGTGTACGCTTGGAAGGAAATGAATAGGTGGAAGAGTAGCTCCATGGGTGTGACACGACGTAAGGGAGTGTACATGGGGTAGGGGAGAAAGTAGGTGTGGGGATGAGAGTTGTACAGGAAGGTGTGGGGTGTATCGGTGAGTGTAGACGTGGGTGTGGGGTGTACAGGTAGGGGTGGGGTGTACAGGTAGGGGTGGGGCGTATCAGTAGGTATGGGGCGTATCAGTGGGTATGGGGTGTATTGGTGGGTATGGGGTGTATCGGTGCATAAGGGGTGTACCGGTGTGTATATGGTGTATCGGTGTGCATGTGGTGTACCGGTGGGTATGGGGTGTATCAGTGGGTCTACAGGTGGGTGTAGGGTTTACAGGTGGGTGTGTGGTGTACAGATGGGTGTGGGGGTGTGCAGATGGATGTGGGGTGTACAGGTGAGTGTGGTATGTACTGGTGGTTGTGGAGTGTATCGGCAGGTATACAAGTGGTTGTGGCGAGTACAGGTGGGTGTGGAGTGGACAGGTGGGTGTGAGGTGTACAAATGAGTGTGAGGTGTACAAGTGGGTGTGGGGTGTACAGGTGGGTGTGGAGTATACAATGGATGTGGGGTGTACAGGTGGGTGCGAGGTGTATTGTGGGTGTAAAGTGTACGGGTGGGTGTGAGGTGTGCAGCTGGGTGTGGGGTGTGCAGGTGGACGTGGGGTGATGTGGGGGGGCTGAGGTGAGTGTAGGATGTACGGGCGGGTGTGGAATGTATTGGTGGATGTGGGGTGTGCAGGAGGGTGTGGGGTGTGCAGGAGGGTGTGGGGTGTGCAGGAGGGTGTGGGGTGTGCAGGAGGGTGTGGGGTGTGCAGGAGGGTGTGGGGTGAAGTGGGGGAGCAGAGGTGGGTGTAGGGGCGTCGAAGTAGGTGTGGAGTGCAGGGGTGGGTGTGGGGGTGTACAGATTTATGTCGTGTGTAGAAGTGGGTGTGGGGTGTAAAGTGGGTTTGAGGGAGTACAGATAAATGTGGGGTGTACAGGTAAGTGTGGAGTGTTCAGGTGGGTGTAGGGTGTACAGGCAGGTGTGGGGTGTACATGTGGGTGTTGGATGTACATGTAGGTGTAGGATGCACATGTGGGTGTGGGGTGAACAGGTTGGTGTGGGTGTACGGGTAGGTGTGGGTGTACAGGTGTATGTGGAGTGTACAGGTGGATATTGAGTGTACAGGTGGGTTTGGGGGTGTACAGGTGGGTGTGGGGTGCACAGGTTCATGTGGGTGTGGGGTGTGCAAATAGGTGTGGAGTGTACAGGTGGGTATGCAGGTGAGTTTGGGGTATACAAGTGGGTACCGTATGTGGGTGTGCAGGTTTCGAGTGCCGCGTATACAGTAGGTGGAGTGTGGAGTGTACAGGTGGGTGTGGAGGTGTACAAATCGGCGTGCAGGTTAGTGTATAGGTAAACAGGCAGGTGTGGGGGTGGGCTGAAGATTACAGTAAGTGGGATGTAGGTGGATATCAGCTGGGTGTGGATGGGTGTAAGTGGAAGTAGGCAAGTGAGAGTGTAGGGAGATGTAGGTGAGGTAGGCAAGTGGGAGTTAGGTGGAGTTCAGGTGTGTAGGTGGATGCATGTGGGTGGAAATGGCAGTAAGAGAGTGAGTGTAAAAGTGGAGGGGAAGCAGCGAATGAGCGGGTGTAAGTGATAAGCTTGTGTAAAATAGGTGTAAGTGGGAGTAAGGAAGCGAGTGTATACGGGGTGTAGGGGGAGCAAGCGAGTGGAACTAAGTGAGGTGTTGGTGCTAAGTGGGAGTAAGTGGGATGTAATTCAATGTACGTGGGTGTAGGGTAGTATAGGGATTTTGTAAGTGGCTCAAGGGGGTGTAGTTTGATGCAGGCTAAACATGAGCAGGGAAATGATACACAAGAGTCGGACTGGTGTGTAAAAGATATGTAAGTGGATGTGTAAATGATGTTTAAGTAGGTGAACGTGGGTGTTGGGAGTGAGCGATTCTAGAGAGCAAGTGGGTGTAGGGAGCAAGTGGATGTAGGGAGCAAGTGGGTGTAGGGAGTAAGTGGGTGTAGGGAATATGTGGGTGTAAGGACTAAGTGGGTGTAGGGACTAAGCGGAAGTAAGTTAAGAACGAGTATGGGAGTGTAAATGTCAGCTGGGAAGTGGAGGTAAGTGTAAGTGGATGTAGGTGGGTGTTTGTGGGGTCTGGGTGGGTGTAAGGGTGCTCCCACACTGAAGACAAGGCAATACACACTACACTCCCTCCTCCTCCCACCACTGCCAACCGACCACTGTCTCCCTCCTCCTCCTCTTCCCCTCCTCCTCCTCCACCACCTAGTCCTCCTCCTCCTCTTCCTCCCCCTCACTCCTCCCATCATACCCACGCCACACCTCACCACATCCTCCCTCCCTTTACCTCCTCCCCTCACCTCCCTCTTCCATCCCCTCTACTTCTACATCTTCTTCCTCTCTGTCTCTCTCTCACTCATTTCTACAGTTCTCTCTCTCTCTCTCTCTCTCTCTCTCTCTTTCTACTTCTGTTCTTCCTCAGTCTCCCTCTCCCTCATTTCTAATTTTTCAATTCTCTCTCTCTCTCTCTCTCTCTCTCTCTCTCTCTCTCTCCCCTAATGCGCCTAGCGTTTGGTCCGCGTATACGCTGATCAACGAATACATGCAAAAAACACACATACATACATACATACACATACAGAATACATACGATATACATATAACGTCCATAACATTACTCAAGCATACATTTCTCATACACATATAGTCATACATGTTACTACACATTATATATACATAGGGCCTAAGTACATTAACATACCGCCGAAACATAGCTACATTACGATATATCAGCATACAGGTACATTATCAGCCTTATTCTCGCTAGCATCAAATTTTAGTAGTACTCCTTGGCTATTTATATTGCAAACAGAACCTTAATATCCATGACCATGATACTGATGTACACTACTGATGTCAAAATTATATACATTAAATGAAATACCAATGCAAACTAAAGTGATCAGCAAAATATATCGTTATGGATGAGGTGCTCAGAAATATCTACGGCTCGCACTGTGTGGAACACAGGAGGCTTCATAGAGCGTCTTCCTTAGCGATTTAATCTGCTTATTGCAACCCAACACTGCCCTTTATATTACTTACATCGTTTAAATCTCCACACACCTTGCACCAGTAACATACAAGACAATACCAAAAAGTGGCGCAATGATGTCTCCAAAGCCACCTTGAATACAACCTTCAGGCAACCAAGAATAAGGTTGTAAAACGTAGGGCACCACGACGCATATACCCCTTCTGTATTACGGTTTAACACACCACCAGGAACGTCAGCCAGGAATGACACTCGCGCTGTCGTTTCAAAACTAACCATAGTTTTTTCTCGGAAATATGCTCAATGTGTTTCCCAGGCAAAATTACAATAACGGTACTAAACTCACCAAACCTAGCCCAGCGTTAACCTATCCCACTAGGGCTGCTTGGCTGAGGGCGGTGGTGCTGAACCGTAATACAAAAGGGAAATATGCCACCGGGACAACACCAAAAGCTACAAACACTCTACCGTTAGCCATTCAAGGATGTTTTGTTCTTTGTTCTTGGTCTTCTCGGACGATTTCATTCAGCTGAGGGGAGATTTCTTGCAGTAAATGAGTTAATGACTGCTACAAGTCCTCCTGTTCAATATCTCTCTTCAAGTCGGGTAACTCGTATGGTAAAAAAAAAAAAAAAAAAAAAAAGTGTAGAGAGAGTTAATGCAGCCCCCTACAACAAACACAGCTTACTCCAACTCTTGCTACATGAGTATACTTAACCTTCTCACTCCGATGACGTATTTTATAACCTATTACTGCTGCTTCCACAATATTTTAATCAACTCTGACACTTTTGGGATGGTACGTGTTGATATGGTCATCAAACCTCTTCTTTACTACAGGTCAGTTCTATGTTGGTTAAACGGTGGCATCAGGATTTGACTAAAAATAATACGTCCTTGAACTGAAGGATTTAGGTCACGCATGTATCTGATATTCTAATATAAACACTAACATAGCCACATAGCTACTCAGTATTCACTTATGTAAACACCTAATACAAGGGTACTTACATTTACGAGTATAAAGGAGATTCTAATGTGAAGGACGCGCACGCACGCACGCGCGAGAATATACACACACACACACACACACACCTAATCTATCCTAATTTGCGTCTCTATCCATCCCTCTTACATGAAAAACCAATACCTGAACAGTACGAACATACAGAGTACTACCAATAATTACTTCGACAATCACAAGAATTCTGCTATCTAATTCCTCTCCGCCTCTCCTCACATGCACTCCTCGGCTGCTTCCTTTTTTTAAATTATCCCCACTCCACTCTCACTCCCTCATATCATAAATCCACTCCCCACTACCTTACTATCTTCCTTCTTTTCTACTCCCTACGTTTTTTACCTTTTGTCTATCCCAGTCTAACTCCTTCACGCACTTGTTATCCTTTCCATCTTGCTACTCCCTCTCACTCCAAACTTCCTCTCCCTCTCATACTTTCTTTTTAATCCATACGCCCTCTCATTCCATCATCTCCTCACTCCACACACCCTCGCAGTCCACCCTTTCACTCCTCACTCCCCTTCATTCCACCTCCCTCCCACTTCACACTCCCTCTGGTTCCACATCCCTCTCATTCTACTTCCCTATCATCCCACACTGTCTCTCTCTCTCTCTCTCTCACTCTCCCCTCCCGTTTATTCCACACTCCCTTATCATTCCACACAATTTCTCCCTCTCATTTCACACTCCCTTTCGCTCCACACCTCCTCTTCCCCTCACTCCACACTCCCTCTTACTCTGAACTCCCTCTCATTCCTCGCTCCCTCTTCCTCTCACACCCCTCTCCCTCTCCCCAACACAACACCAAGAAGACGCAGCCTACCGCACCACTTTTTGAGAGGGCTTTTAAATCACATTTATCCCTGACACCCTCCTCGCTTCCCACTCACTCCCACTTTCTTTTAACCCCTTCGTTACGATGACGCCATTTTACCTTCACCTTCTATCTTCAGACGATTTTATTCAATTTATAAGAGACGTTACTTGTTTGTTATATTCAGCCTTCATTAACTCCTACACAAGGACTTCCCAGTGCTAAGCATAATCGTCTGGAGGTAGCTCGCATACAATGAAACAAGAAGTCTCTATAAAGTGGTATTTTCACACTCATTCTCATGTATTCTTAACACTATACTCAAAACAACAGGCACCTGGGACCAACCTTTTCAGTCAAAAGGCATCTATAGTCTTGTTACCTCCAAGAGGAAATCCTCAGCTTACGAGAAAATTTTCGAACTGGAGAGGCTTGCTACAGCCTTCACTAACCACTTCGCCACAAGAGACCCATCCTATGTTGACTAGTAGTATGGTAGAAGCAAAACGTAACAAAATACGTCACTGTATAACAGGGATGATTCATGCATTACGAGATCTGCTCTAAGCTGAATATACTACGGGCGGTGGCAAAAATATGTACCGTAATCAATAGAAGAGACACTACTGAAGAGGTTATAAGACTCTGTAACCCCTGCACTATGAGAGAAAGAGTCTCCTATGACTATAACTGAAGTGACTGACCCCTTCAGCCAGAGGACGCACTTTATATTCTGTTCATTCTGCCGTCACAATGAGGGGGTTACTGACGGCTGCTATTAATCTCTCTATTTCTGAGTCTCCCCAAAGCTGAAAAACTGTCTAATGCTGGCAAAAATAACAAATATGTACTCAGGCTGATGTGGTTATCAATTCTGTTCCGCTCAGATTGTCCTTCCTAACTTCCTACTCATCCCACTCAATCACATTCTTATTTCTCCAGATTCCACCCTACTCATACTCTCACTCACTCTTTCACCTCACACTGACAATTTTCGTCAAAGCTCGCTCTTCCACCTCCAAATTACACCTTCTCATACTCTTACTCGCTCTTTCACCCAACACTCTCTCCCATTTATGCCCTCATCAAAGTTCCACCTCACTCAACATTCTCACTTCATACCACTTATCACTCTGCCTAAAGGCCACTTTCACAATCGCTGCTTTTTGTTACGATGCTAACCACCGAAACTTGTTACTCCTCTGTTTTCCGTTTCCACAACCACCTTTGGCAGTCATGGTGAACAGCGCACTGACCAGTACCCCATCCAACCGAGGACGCCACTTTCACTTTCTTGACATCCCCAGACGATTTTATTTACCTTAGGAAAAAGAGAGAGAGAGAGAGAAAAAAAGAAGGGCTATATATAGCCTTCGTTAACAGCTTCAGTACCGTACTGCTTCGCTCCTAAAGTCAATAAAATCCTTCAGAAATAATAGAAATATAACAGAAAATACATAAGCGAAATGAAGAAATTAACGTGAACTGGATAATTATAAACAGTTTCGGAATCCCTGACGGGCTCCAAATCCCCCCTCCTCTGATGCTTACCATGTTTGGGATTCATTACGCTAAGATGGAAAATCAACCATGGAAGCGTCCCTTACTCGTACCGGTACTCCTTCTGCTATATTCTTTCTTCATACACCTGCAGTTTAAGACGTTGATTCATACAAACTTAGGATCAATTCCATGTCGTAACTAAGACTTCTTCATCACGGAAGGGCAGAAAAGGGTGGAGAATGCAGAATTTTCTACTATCTCCTGTTCTTCCAGAAAGAGCAAACCTTAGTTACCACAGGAAACTTATCGTAAAGACTTACTAGAATCAAAGCCACGAGCTTGAAATGTTATACAGTGATTACCCCGTTCCTGATTAACAAACCTGCAATGTATTTTCCTACATACTTGCCTCACAATCCGTTTCACACTCACTCTCAGCAATGATCACTCCTACCCGCTCTCTCACTCCATGCTACCACAACATATCACTGCTTCTCAAACTTGCTCTCTGTTCAAACTCGTCCCAAATCCCCATCCTTCCCACTCCATCAAATATTCAATTCTCACTATCAGATACAAATTACGAATATACCCTTTTCAGCTCCACTCCACTCCATCACACTCTTCCCATCATTCCACCTGCTACTCCCTCTTTCAATCCCTTTCACTTAACCCCCAACCTTCTCACTCCATCTTCAATTCCTTTCACACCACCTTCCATTCCTCTCACTCTACCCTCAACTCCTCTCACTCCATCTTTCATCTCTCTCACTCCGCCCTCCCTTTCAGACCACACTCACTCACCCCTCCCTTCCTCTGACCAATCCGCCTCACTCTTACACTTCATATTCCCTGTCCTCTTTTATACACTCCAGATTCAAACCCACTCCCAACTTTAATCTCTCACACTGCACATCAGCTCCATACCCCTACCAGCCAACCTCACCCTACTCCCGGTCAAGCTTGAACTGGTAATTTAACTGTGTCTCGATATGATCACTGGGTCTGCTGTCGTTTGCTTTCATTTTTACTCTCACCTCACTGCCAGTCAATTTTGCTCCACTCCCAGTCACTATCATTCAGCTTCCGGTAAAATTCATTCATTTCACAACTTCCTCCATTTCACTCAACTCCCAATCTCACGTAACTACTGGTCAACCTCACTGCTCACTACTCTCACCCCACACCCTGTCAATCCCATCCCACTCCCTTACGAAAGCTTACTATCACTCCCCTCCCAATCTACCACACTCCTCTCACCCTCTCCGTCAGTATCATCCCACAGCCAGTCAATCTCACCCCTCTCAGCCCAGCGGACTCTCTGACAAAGACGCCCTGAGGAAGCAAGCAGGGACAGGGTGAACACTGGTGAGGAGGCGGGGCGGCCCTCGCTTATATAGGCCACCGTCTTTATTGGGCCCGGGGGGAAGGGGGTAGGGGACGCAAAAACTGGGGGGTGGAGGGAGAGGGGTGGGGGAGCAAAAACTGGGGGGTGAGGAGAGAGGAGGGTAGCAGGGGACGGAGTGAAGAGGGAGAATGACCGGGAGGGGGGTCGAAATCTGGGGGTGAAGGAGTAGGTGAGGAGGATATTACTGGAGCCGAAATGAAGACAACGATTAGGGTGACGGAGGAGAGATATTGGGAGATGCAGAGTGACTGGGAAAAGAGAAAAAAGGGAGAACAATGAGGAGGGGGGGAGGCAAGGAGAGGAGAGAGATATTGAGGAAGTGAGAAAAGAGAGAATGATTGGAGGAAGGAGAGGGGGAATCTGGGGAGTGAGAGGAAAACGAAGGGAGTGAATGGTATCAGTGTAGAATGAGTGTGATTTCGAGACAGAGAGGAAAAAATAACTGGGAAGAGTGGGGAAGCATGATCTTGGGGAGGAGGCAGAAGAGAGAGTAATACTGAGGAAGGAAGTCTTGGGGAGGAGGAGGTGGGGACACAAAAATTGAGGGTGGAGAAGAGAACGATGGTGGAAGGAGATAACAGAGATGGAAAAATGATTGGGTGACGGAGAGTGAAAGAATAGGAATAAGTGTAGGAGTCTGGGAAGCAAAAGCTGGGGAGTGAGAAAAGGAAGGCGGGGTTGGGGGGGGGGGATGACTGCAGGATAAGATGTAAAAAAAATTGGGGAGAAGGGAGAGGCCGTGAAATCTAGGGAGTGAGAGGGGAACAAAGGGGGGGGGGGAGGTGGATGATTTGAAGAGAGAGAGAGAAGCGACTGTACAGCATGAGTAGTAAAGTGTGGTAGACTGAGGACCGGAATGTGGACGGAGGAGGAGGGATGGGAGAGGGGAAAAGTGAAGGGGAAGGAAGGACGGAGGAAAGGTGGAGGAGGGAAAGGGATAATGAGGTAAATGAGGGACGGGGGTGATAGAGAAGAGAATGGAGAGATAAGAAGGTTATGAAGGGGAAAGGAAATCATGAAGAAGGAAAGGGATGACAAGGAAAATGAAGATGGCACGGTGAGGAACAGGGGTGAAGGGGGATGAGAGTGTGTAAACGGAAGGACGAGGAAGACGAGGTGAAACAGTCAAGGTAGAATGGAAGAGAGGAGGGAAGGCAAGGGGAAATTATCAATATCAAGATCATATATCCATTATTATTAATCGAGTGAATAGGATCCGGAAACAGAGGGAAAAATAGCAGGTAATCAGAACTATTACCAGAATACCGGTATACTCGGTGAAATGAGTCCCATGTCTATTCACTCATCATTCAAGACTTAGAAAATCTCGATTCAGGCAACACTGTCTTTACTTCACATCTCCCACACTCCCTTTATCTTGTCCAATCTACAATATGTAGGCCTAACCCAAAAATATTTCTAAACAGTCCTATTTCTACAATTCATATTCTTGATTTTTCAAACTCATGGCATCTCATGTCTCTCAATCACATAAACTCAGAGGGTGTGTTATTCATTGTATTCCTGCAATCTAAAAGCTCTGCAAAGAAGAGATTGTTCCCACTTAAACAGGTTAAAGAATGCCTTCCCTACTAGAGGTCCTTTCTAAACTGAACAAAATCGTCTGGTGACAGACAGAAGTAAATCTGGGTACTAAAGTGTACTAACAAACTTTCATTCACGTAGTCCTATTGTAGCCTCTGTACACTAATTTCAGTCTTCTACATCAAGACCATCATAGCATTACGTTCTTTTCTTCACTGAACCACTCTGCCCTCTACTTCATTTTCGCATTTCCCCTCTCTCTTCTATCACAGTGCCAGTTAACTACGAACTTCCACAAATTCGTTTTACCTATTCATCGACATCACAATGAGTCACTCTCTAACATAAAAACACTTTTCTCTAAGCTAAATTAACTTTCAAACATAGCAGCCCGTAACCATTCACAAAACTTTGAACCAGTCTCTCATGATCTCCTTCAGCAGCCATATAACACATCATGATCCGCACACAATATGTAAAATACCGAATCGGTATTTCATCTTTAACAGTCTCAAGCTCCCATGACTTACATTTAGCAGAGCAAAATCTTCTGGCATTACTGTAAAAAAAAAATACTACAGTTGTCTTGACCATGAAAGGGTTGATGGTGACAATGTTAACACACTACCGCAAAGGTTTAAGATTCTCACTAAGCTGGGTAATATTACCTGACGTTAGCTGGAATAAAAAAAACTACAGAAGACGACCACGAAGAGGGTACTCTCTCTTTACCAACATCACTGAAAGCGTTCCCCACTCCTGTTTTGACAATTATTTTCCTAACCCCATCCGTTATTATATAACAATAAACAGACACTGGGCTGACACACATTCTTACCCACAGCCCTTTCAACCCATGGACGTCTTGTTCAGATTTAATCTTACTACCACAATCTTCATTTCAGTTTACGAAAGACCTTTTATAAAGAAGGAGCTACGAAAAACTAACTCACCCAGTTTGAAATCTCTCTCCGGAACTCAATAAAAGCATCTGTAGATGACAAGAATAAAATAATACGTCGTCGAAGTGAAGCGATTAAACAGTAAGACTCAGCTACCAGACAAACGCTTTATAACAATCACTGACCTTCCTTGCACATCATTCAGACACAACACCTTCCACACTTCCTTCCTCTTCATCATGTCACACGCTTCACTGAGATTCATAAATGGCTTCAATATTGCGCAGTACTTTTCATACGCTTCCCATAATACACCTGTCTGCTGGAAAATATCTCATCCACACATCCCATACCACTCCAGAGACCACCCTGTTCATTACTCACCACTCTTTCTGATTTCCATCTTGTCTTCTCAGTCATTACTCTTTTACCTTGCGGATACACCATACTCTTGCTTTTTCATCCTGCTCTTGCTACTACCATTTAAGCTTAGGAGAGACTTCATGAACCGCTTCACTGCTAGGAAGCCCTCCTTAGCAAAATACAAATGACTGGCAATTGATGCGTATACTACAAATATGTCAAAATTAAACATTTCTATGAATAAATATGCACACACTTCGGTTGCCTGTACGTTTATTTTTAACCAAAGAACAAACACGTGACTTTTTTTCCTCACTTCCGGCACAATTTCACTCATCAAGTTCACAAACATACTTCGCCCAAACAAGTTCACTCCGCACTCACTGCAGTTAACTACAGTCTGCATATATCCCATTACCACCTGCTGCCCTCCCATTCTTCAACTTTTTCACAGCATTCTGGCTAGCATGCGAGAGTAGAGAGGTGAACGTGCGTAAAGGAATAAAGCAGGGAAGAAATGACTGGAAGAAAAGAGTGGAAGGAAAAGGAGGATCCTGAATGTAGGAATAGGAAATGAGGAGGGAACGCTAAAAAGAACAGATGAATGGAAAGAAAGGAATGAAGGAAAAGGAGGCAAGTGAATGACGAGATAGGAAGGAAAATGGAGAAGAGGGGATAGGATTAAGAAGCAGGGAAGGAGAGGAATGAAGTGATGAAAGTCAGCAGGGGAAAAACAGCAGGTAAGAAAAGAAAGTGGGAGGGAAAAACAGTAAAGAAGGGGCAGAAGTGGGAGGGAGAATTAATGGGAGGAAAAAGGGACACAAAGTAATGGGACTGGTTAATAAATAGAAAGGCTAGTTTGGAAACGACAGAGGGTTTAAAATAAAGGAAGAAGATAAACATTGAAGAGGACAAAGATATATAAGCACAACAGGTGAGTGAATGACACCAGGAGAAGCGGTGAAGGGAAGGGAAGGGAAGGGAAGAGAAGGGAAGGGAAGAGAGAGAGAGAGAGAGAGTGTGTCAGGGGAAGGTGGCAAGGAGAGCGAGGAGAGAGGAGCAGGGAGAGGAAAGGGAAGAGAGCAGGGTGAGGGAAGAGGAGGAAGGGGAGAGAGGGGAGGCAAGGAGGGAGCAGTAAGTGAAGCAAGGAAAGAGAAGGGGAGAGAAAGGAAGGAAACAGCAAGGGTAGAGGAAGAGTGTGGAGATAGTGCGAGGGAGAGAGGGAGAGGGTGAGGGAAAGCAGGGAAGGGGGGAAAGCAGGGAAGGGGGGGAAAGCAGATGGATGGGTTTGGGGAAGAGGCCATGAGTGTGATGTAACAATGACAGGAGGGGAGGGAAGAGGAGGGGGGTGTTGTTCTTTCTTCCTCTCCCCTTCTCTCCTACCTTCTTCCCCCCCCCTCTCTCTCTCTCTATTTATCCATCTATCCACCTCTCCCTCTATTTGTCATCCATCTTTCATCTTTCATCTTCTTTCCTCTTTCCATTTTGTTTAGTTCCCTTGCCCTTCCCTTCCGCTTTCTTCCTTTCGTTTCTCCCTTCTTTTCCTCGCTCACCCCACCCTTCTCTGCAATTCTCCTCTTTTTTTTCCCTTACCTCATCTTCCTTTTTGACTCCCCTCCCTCGCCTTTCTTCCTCTTTCCGTTCCTCTTCTCCATTTCCACTCCATCATCGCCTCCTCCCTTCTTCTCTACTCTTCTTCCTTTGTTTTCCCTTCTCTCGTCTTCCACTGTTTTCCCTTCCCTCTTTTCTCCTTCGAATTTTTCCCTCTCCTTCTTCCCTCTTCATCACTTTCTTCTTCCTTTCTTTTCCCTTACTTCTCCCCCTACTCGTCCCCTCATCCTCCTTTTCTTCTCTTTACTCTCTCCTGTTTTCCTCTTTCTTTATTCTCCTCTTCTTTTCTCTATCATTTCCTCTTACATATTTTCACTCGTCCATCACCTCTCCTACTTCTTCATTCCTCTGCACTCACCCTTTCTCCCTTTTTCACTCCCACTCCTTGTCTTCTTCCGCTCGTCTCTTCCCTCCCCTAATTTTCCTCCACCTCTCTTCTCGTCATCTTCCATTCAGTTCCCTTCCCATTCTCCAATATCATTCTCCATCACCCTCGTCTACCCTTCTTTTCCCTTCCCATTCTCCTTCATTTCGCCCCATCCTCCTTTCTTCGTTACTTCATCTCCCCATTTCACTCCCCTTCGTCTTGCTCTCTCCATGCATCCGGGTGAGTCCTTCTCTTGGCTTCTGGCTAAGGGGAATGGGGGGGGAAGAAGAAGGGCAGGGGGAGAGGGGGAGGGAGGGGGAGAGGGAGGGGAGGGGGAGAGGGAGGGGAGGGGGAGAGGGAGGGGAGGGGGAGGGGGAGAGGAAAGGGAGAGGGGGAGAGGGAAGGGGAGGGGGAGAGGGAAGGGGAGGGGGAGAGGGAAGGGGAGGGGGAGAGGAAAGGGAGAGGGGGAGAGGGAAGGGGAGGGGGAGAGGGAAGGGGAGGGGGAGAGGGAAGGGGAGGGGGAGAGGAACGGGAGGAGATGAAGAAGGGGGGGAAGGTGAGATAGGAGAGGGAAGGAGGAGGAGAGGGACAGGGAGAGGAAGGTGCACAGTAATGGGGAAAGGAGGGGGGGAGAGAGGTGAAGAAGGGGGAATGGAAGATGGTGGAGGGGATGGGATGACAGGGGGGAAAAGGGAGGGTACCAGGGAGAGGAGGAAAAATTATGAGATATGCTGAGAGAGAGAGAGAGAGAGAGAGAGAGGGTCAAATTCCTTGTAATCTATCAGCGGTCTATCCATCCTATCTACTGATATCAATCCACCTACCCATCATTAGACCCACTTTATATATTCATCTTTGAAAGTTCCAGTCAATGGGCGTAATTATCTACCTCTGTGTATGTCCATAATCTACTAACCACTGAATTTCATCTAACAATTTAAGCATCATTACTAATCTACGATACCTTCTCACTCGTCTATCATACTGTTAACCCCTTCACCTCTAGTCTCCATCAAGCTTTATATCGGTATATTGTAATCGTCCGGCGTTAAATACAAAATACATCCTCAGCCTGAAGGGGTTTATCCTTTTACCTTATCGACCAATATATGCATCACTTCCAATCGTTTTATCTTTTTACCTTCTCGACCAATTTATGCATCACTACTAATCTATTCATATCAGTCTATCATTACGTCAATCGTACTATCATATCCGGCAATCTAAGCATCACTTACTACGGCTCTCTAACTGCCTACCATACTTCTTCGTATCTTATCTACCATTATCAACCTCAAAATATCTCTTTATCTTTTACGGTAGTATTCCTATCAATTGCTGCACAAGGTGAAATAAGTCGGGAATAAATCTTACCTCTATGCACCCGTCTTCAGCTTTCTTCACACATCGGTCAAAATGTCCCTACTAAACATTAATCTACCTTTCAATCTATTATGTCAATCTTTGTACCTTATCAGTTAACATCACTAATAATGTACTTTTCTATCAGATCGATATTTCTACTGTATCCACCAATCTAAACCACACTATCAATCCACCTTTCTATCAGTGCATCATGTCAGTCTTTCTATTCCATCCAAAAATAATCTAAGCATAAATATCATCTTTCTATCCATCATGCCAATCCTCGTATCTTACCTTCCCATCTAAGCATCATCACAAATCTATCTTTCTATCACGTCGATCTTTCTACCATTCAGTCATGTCAATCTTTCTATCCTATCCAATGATCTAAGCATCAATATCAATCCACCTCTCCATCCATCACGCCAATCCTCGTATCTTAACCTCCCATCAAAGCATCGCATTAATCTACCTCGATATCTCCATTAATCTGCTCATACCCAACACTTCACCTTCCATTATCTCCGTATCTATTCCCTCCCATCCCATCTTTCTTTCCTCCCCCCTCCCCCGTCCCACCTCAACGTCTACCCCTCCCCCTCCCTTCCCTTCCACCTCAACCTCTACCCCTCCCCCTCCCTTCCCTTCCACCTCATCTGACCATAACACCAAATATCCGGGATGTAATATAAAGGGTGGGGAGGGAGGAAAGGGGTGGCAGAGGAGGTGAGTTGGAAGAGGGGGAGTAGGGGAAGGGGGAGGGGGGAAAGGGGAAAGAGGTAAACGAAAGGAAGGGAAGAGGAGGGTTCGGGAGAAGGGGGGAGGTTTGGGAGGGGGAAATGAGGGAGGAATCCTGGTAGGGGGCGACCACCCAAATAATCAATTTACCCCTCCCCCCACCTACTCAATCTCCCCTCTCCCCCTCCCTCTCCCCACCCATCTGCGCCCACAAAGCTTCCCAGCCTGCGATCTAAGCTTAATAACCGCCCATTTCGGAGAGTCAAAAAGATGTGTGCGTGTGTTTTGTGTGTTTTTTTTGCCTGTGTGTGTGTGTGTGTGTGTGTGTGTGTGTGTGTGTGTGTGTGTGTGTGTGTGTGTGTGTCAGTACTTCCTTCAACTCTTCAATCCGGTGACGACGTTTGTACCGCGGTTTAATCTTCCTGCCTCCAGACGGTTTTAGTTTAGAAGACGTCCCTACAAATGAACGGGTCATTGAGGGCTGTATCTAACCTCTCTAGCTAAAGAAGTCTCCCATAAAATAAGCAGAATCGCCCACAAGCAGTGAGAATAAAAAAAAAAAAAAAAACACGTCATCGGGCTGAAGGAGTTAGATCCTCACTCACCCGGAGTCAATTCCAACAGTTATGAAAGTTGATGCTTTGGCGAGAAAAAAATCTTACAGCCCATAATCATCCTAAGCTCCCACCTTGTTAACATGGCCGGTACTTCTTTTTTTGCCAACAATTTCTAAATGATGATGCTAAAATATGCAAACATTTCTCAACAACTGCTTACAAAAACATATAAGCACTTTCCTCTGATCCTTTCAGTCCAACCATGACAGTATTATTCTTTTTAGGAGACTGGAAAGGTTACAGCTTTCATGAACACCCTCACTACAAGAGATTTCCCTCAGGCTGAATAAAATCATACTCTGACGCCTGAAAGCGGCTTCACATGATTAAAGGTATAAATATAGACAAGCTTATAATCCACCATCATTATCACGACTAACTTATTTGGTTATTAAAACGCAGGAGCCCACTCGCAACTTGAAACATTTGTTGGCACCGGCCAAGTGATGACAGTTTAATAATGTGCGTCACGTGTTGACCTGTTTACTTTTGCCAGGTGACAGGTTTACATTTACCACGTGCAACCAGCTGCCTTACCATTAGTCTACCACGTGCTTGGGGTGACCGGTGAAGAGAGAGTGTTTACATTTATCACGTGCAGCCAACTAGCTTACCATTACCAAACCACGTTCTTGTTGAGTGATGAGGAAGGTTTGTTTCCATTTACTGTGCACTAACAGCTCACTTACCATTAGCATACAGCGTACTTGAGTTGACTGGCAACAGGCGGATCTCGGCACTTACCTGAAAAGAGTATAGAGAAATTAACACCCAGGCTCAAATGACTCGCTCAGCTGAATAAATCATCTATCGTTAGCTGGAGTAAAATACTCGAATTGTCCTGACCACGAAATAATGGTGACAAGATTGACACTCAGGCTCCTATGACTCAATCTTGGCTGAATTGGACCGCGTAGCATTAGCTGGAACAGAATGTTACAGCACTCAAACTCCTGTTACCTGCTCTAAACTGAATAACATCGTCAGGTGTTGACTATCAACAAAATACTACAGAATATGCAACTAACCGAGGGTTAACAGCGGCACTATTAACAGTCAGGCTTCCCTAAATCACTCTCAGCTGAATATAATCTACTGGCAATAGCTAACGTGAAATGTAAGAACATATGCATCTATGACAGGGCTAAAACTGCATCAAGCCATCATCAAAACAACAATAACAACAGCATGAGGGTTAATACCGGATCGGGACATCACGAATCAACAAGAAAAACTGCAGCAGCACCCGGTCAGAGTTGGTCCATCCCGGGAGCAGATTAAAATTCATGACTGAGAACAAAAATGCAGGTGACCATATGGAATACAAAACAAACCTTACGTCACCTCCTTAACCGTAACGGATGTGGACAGCTGCGGAGGGGAAGGTGGCAAGGTAGGACTGAAGGATGGGGAGGTAGGAATGGATGATGGGGAGGTGGGACCGGGGGATGGGGAGGAAACAATGAGTGATGAGAATGGAATGGAGGATGGGCAAGTTGGAATGGGGGGACTGGAAGGCAGGACTGAGGATGAGAACAGCGGGAAAGTAGGATGGGGGGGGATGGGCAAGTAGGATAGGACTGAGGATGGGAAAGATAGGAAGGTCGGATGGGAGGATGAGGAGGAAAGACTGAGGATGGGAAAGATGGGAAGGTAGGGCGAGAGGATAGGGAGGCACGAGTAAGGTTGGGGATGGAAGGAGCAGTAATGGATGCGGACATCTGGTAATGGGGAAGGGAGGAGGAGGAGGAATATGTGAAATGAGGAATGGGGGTTGTAGAACAGGGAAGGTGGGATGGGGGATCTGAAATAGGAAAAGTGACCGGGAAATAAGGAATGTGGAGGGAGGATGTGGGATGTGAAAAGAGGGATAGGACAACATGGGATATGGGGTTAAATGGATGTTAAAATAAATGAATGGAGAGAGAGAGAGAGAGAGAGAGAGAGAGTAAAGAAGGGCAACAACCTCTTCAAATATATTCTTCTTAACAATAATGCCTTCATACTTTTTTTTTACTTGCATTAATATTTGAAAAGGGATTGAGAAGGGGGGGAAGTGGTGATAGGGTGGGTGGTACAGTTCCTGGTTGGGGAATCCCTCACACAATGCTTCGCTCCAGGGAGAGAGAGAGAGAAAGCAGGTGGGAAGGATATTAATATACCGGAATACGTATCCTATTTCACACTAAAATATGGGGTGGGATGGATCCGGAGACAGGAACATACAAGTACAAATTAGGAAAACCATCAACAGGATGCACTGAAAAATGACACACATTTGTTCCTCATTCAAGCTCTTGGAACTCCCGGTTCCAACTCACAGGCCACTCGATCCACACAAAAATATAATGCCTGTGACACAAAACCCATTCCTTCTACTGTCAAGTTAAAAATATATGGGGGGAGGGGGGAGAGTGAAGCCCCTTATCATGTGCATCTACTTATATATTTCAGTACCGGTAGTTCATTTCTATCCTTCACTAATCATCCAGCTTCTTCAACTTCCAAATCTTACTTCTTAACATATTCACTTATTTACCATATCCATCCACCTTCTTGGTTTTCCATATTTGTTCCAATCCTCATACTTACTCGTACATACCTTTTTCAGTCTCCAATGGTTGTCAGTACCGTGTGTGTTTATCAGCTCTTTTGACATTGGTTCGATCCCATCCGGTGGCGGATATTCAAGAGCGTAGCTACAGCAGCAGGTCCTTTTTACGTGTTCTCACAGGCTCACAAAAAGTCGAGGTTCCCTCGACAATCTATAAAGGTTCTCACAAACAGCCATTCCATCCTAATTTCCACAAGCATTTTCTCCACCTACGCTCGAAAAGCTTTGCACTTGATGGTGAGTCACTTCTTCAATGACAAGTGGTGTTCCCCAACCCTACAGATCAGTTGCCTTGCAGAACCCGTAAAATCTGAATGTGTTATAGGCTAGTAGAGCTTACCTACCCATGTCAGGTGTAAGCAAACCGGTCATAACAATATGTAATTTACACAGGATACATATATACATACAGTACCAACAACCCCAATTATATATAATCATTCATTCCCTTTAGATGATTTATCATCTGCACATTCTCTTCTACCCTTGACAATCTTACACTTTCCACATATTTACCAAGAATCTCTACACTTCATCTTAAACAACCCATGCAACTCATATTCATTAGCATCCCCATTTCTACTGTCCTCAGCCTCTCGATTATTTATTTACTTCCTGACATTCTGGTCTCACACCTATATGCTAACGTGAGCGTTTGTCGTTAATACATGTTGCAGCCTCTGTACTTATATCTCTATTCCGTAACAAGACCTTCATAGCACCAGCCACTTCACATCTCTGGGCCTCTCTACCCTCCACCTCCTTTACAAGTTTACCTCTCTTTTAGAGTAGGCCTACCTAATACTCTGAGGCCCTTATAACTCTAAACAAAATCTTGAGTCTGCAACAAAATACCGGGTACGGTACTATTTCTACTGCAACCACATAAAGGTCAATGACGTACCAGGCATTAATATTCTCAGGCCCTCGTACACACTTTAAGCTCAATATAATAGTCTAACGATAGCTGGACCAACTACAACTGTCCCGATCATTAGTTAAAATTCTCCTACCACTACCAGGATCTCTACACTCACACATGCATCACACTGCCATCCATCGTCTCTCTCAACAACAAATATTTTATCTAGATCTAATTTTGAGACTCCGCTGCTCACATTCGCAAAATTCTATCCCAGTCTACAAAAATTTCACTTACACTTACTTTTGAGACTCCCCTGCTCACATTCACAAAACTCTAAACCAGTCAAAAATTTCACTTAGTAAGCAAACAACACAGCACCATCTGCAAACCGGTACATCAGATTAGGCAAGAACTATTCCACCCCTCACACTCACCATTCATCACCACCGTCTCCCCAACGCAGATAAAGATATGAGGAAAACAGGAGGGTGGGAGAAAAGATGGGAAAAAGAAAAGACGAGAGAACTATGGCATTAACAACAGAAGGGAGGGGATGGGCTAATGTATACGAGTGTAAGTCTACAAAAGGAGATGTGGGAGGAGGAACTGAGAAGAGAAAGAAAAGGATAGATGGAGACCAAAAAGAGAAAGAATGGATGGAGGAGAAAAAGAAGGCAGGGCAGAGAGAGAGAGAGAGAGAGAGAGAGAGAGAGAGAGAGAGAGAGAGAGAGAGAGAGAGCGAGAGAGAGAGAGAGAGAGAGAGAGAGAGAGAGTGTGTGTGTGTGTGTGTGTGTGTGTGTGTGTGTGTGTGTGTACCCATGAGAGAGAGAGAGAGAGAGAGAGAGAGAGAGAGAGAGAGTGTGTGTGTGTGTGTGTGTGTGTGTGTGTGTATCCATGAGAGAGAGAGAGAGAGAGAGAGAGAGAGAGAGAGGGGGGGGGAGTGGGATGAGTGACCGGACCACCAGCAGTTAAGGAAGGACGTGTTATAGTTAATTCTGTATGCAGGAATGTCTCATGCACTACCTCCCTTCTTTTAGCCTTCCCTTCCGGCATCTCTTCCTTTATCCTTCCTTCCCTCCCTGCATCTCTTTCATTGTCCTTCCCTCCCTCCCTGCATCTCTTCCATTGTCCTTCCCTCCCTCCCTGCATCTCTTCCTTTATCCTTCCTTCCCTCCCTCCATCCCTTGCCTATCCTTCCCTCCCTCCATCCCTTGCCTATCCTTCCCTCCCTCCATCCCTTGCCTATCCTTCCCTCCCTCCATCCCTTGCCTATCCTTCCCTCCCTCCATCCCTTGCCTATCCTTCCCTCCCTCCATCCCTTGCCTATCCTTCCCTCCCTCCATCCCTTGCCTATCCTTCCCTCCCTCCATCCCCTGCCTATCCTTCCCTCCCACCATGCCTTGTCTTATCCTTCCCTCCCTTCGTCCCTTTCCTTATCTTTCCCTCCCTCCATTCCTTCCCTCTCTCCTCTTATCCTTCCCTCCCTCCATCACTTCCTTTATCTTTCCATCCCTCCGTCCTTTACTTTATCTTCTCCTAACTCCTTCCATCCCTTACTTTATCTTTGCCTCGATTCATCCATCTCTGGCTCACTACATTCTCAATATCCATTACTTCCCTCCCTTCTACGCTTTCCATCCTGTTTCCCAAGTCAGTATACATCTCTGGCTAAACATTCTCCCTTTCCACCGTCTTTCCTCGCCCACCGTACCAACATACGCTGCTGATGTATTTAGCTGAGGGAAAATTCTGCCCTCAAAAGGATAAGGATTACTTTTCCCAAACAGATCAAATATTGGAGATTACACCGGCATATTTCTTTCACCCTGTCCTATGAAACTTCCACGAGTTTTTTACACTAATGGATCTCCTTCTCACTGTCTCACATTTTCTTGTTGGCTAAGGCTGGAAAGATTGGTGGGTTGGGGCGAGGTGTTCTGCTTTGCTCTCCTACCTGGGACTCATAAAAACAGAAACTATGATTATATTCTACGGCTCGAAATGACCAGAGTCGGCAGGTATCCTGATGTTGGTTTTCCTTTGTACTCTTTCCTCTGGCCACCCACCACCCTCCTTCACTCTCACACTATCTCATAATTTATTTATTCCCTCTTCACATCACTCCACTCCACTCCCCTCCTCTCCTCTCCTCCTGTTGCCCCTGTCTTCTGCTTCCTTCCTCTTTTCTTCTCTCCTTTCCCCCTTACTCTCTTCCCCGTCTATCCTGTTTTCTCTCTCTCCCTTCCCTCCTTTCCTTTTCTTTCATTTGGTACCCGTTACCTATCTGCCCTCATACCCCAGTCCTTTCCCTCCCTCCCTCTCCTCTCACCTTACCTCGCCCCCGTCCCTACCCTTCCCGTCTCATTTCTTGCTCTCTCTCTCTCCTGTTTTCTTTTTTCTTCTCTCCCTTTCTTGCTTCTCCGCTCCAGCACCTTGCCTTTCCTCTCACCTCCCTGCCTTGTTCCTTCCTCTCTTCAACTTTTAACAAGTCTCTTTCATATTACCTCTCCATCTACTATCATCCTTTCCTCTGTTCTCTTCGAGGGTCGATTCTTCTCTCCCCACACCTATTCTCTCCCATTCAGCCCGTCTATCTCCTGCCTTTAATTTAATTGCCTTGGACGCAACAATGGCACAGGGTTCGTTCCAATCCATTCTTCTCTCCTCCCTCTCTCCCTTCCTACTACTGCCTCACTTCCACTACCCTCTGCCTCCTCTTTACCACTTACCCTTCACTCTTCTCTCCGTCCCTCCCCTCCCCTCCCCTCCCTCTCTCCTTCCCTCCTACCACTTCCTTCCACTTCTCCCCTCCTCCCCCTCTCCTTCTCGCCTGCCACCTCCCCTCCACTCTCTTCGCCTCCCACTCTTCCTCCGGCCTACCACTTCCCCTCCATTCTATTCTCCTCCCTCCCTCCTACAACTTCCCCTCCATTCTATTCTCCTCCCTCCCTCCTACAACTTCCCCTCCATTCTATTCTCCTCCCTCCCTCCTACAACTTCCCCTCCATTCTATTCTCCTCCCTCCCTCCTACAACTTCCCCACCAATTTCTCTCTTTTTTCGCTCCCTCCTAATACCTTACCCCCAATCCCAAGTCCTACCTCTGCCTTAAAAAGAAAACTCAGGCACGCACGCGCGAACACACATACAAGCATTCCCCCCCCCCCTCTGCCTCGCCTAGATTTTCCCCTCTTCTAACCTACTCTACGCTCTCCTTGTCATCCT
The DNA here is from genome assembly GCF_032717465.1 of Coenobita brevimanus. Classification (NCBI taxonomy): domain Eukaryota; kingdom Metazoa; phylum Arthropoda; class Malacostraca; order Decapoda; family Coenobitidae; genus Coenobita; species Coenobita brevimanus. Next base: position 55,153,965 of record NC_136959.1, on the reverse strand, counting down.
TCGTTTTCTCTGTTCTTCTTTCTCTGATTTATTTTCTCTCCTTTCTTCCATTTCGCCCTCTCCTCTCTCCTTCACATACCTAACCTTTGTCTCCCCCTTCTCTTCTTTTTTCCTCCTCCTCCTCCCATTCCTCGTCCTCCCTCTCTACTCCTCTTTTAATCTTACCAGCATTTCCTCTTTTCCTTTCATTACTTATCAACCACCTCATTTCATCCCATCTCCTGTCTTCATAGCATTTCTCCTCTTCAGTATCCACATCACTCATTTTATCTCCACTCCACTCATCATTAACTCTTCTCTCTCCTTTCCTTGCTTCGCTCTCCTCTATCGCCATCATCATTTCTCGTCTATCTGATCACCACCACCACCACCATATTCTCTCTCCCACCCGGATCATCTCCCTCACTTTATATAACAGTCTTCGAAGTTACTAACAAGGCACAGGCTATAATTCTCTCTCTCTCTCTCCCTAAATCTACCTCACCTTCTCTTTCTCCCCAACCATTCTTACTTCCTTTCAACAAAATCCTTCTTTCTTTCTCCCTCCGTACCCCCCCCCCCCTCCGTACTTCCATTCCTCCCTCCATCTGCTCTTTCCACTTTTTTCGACTCAGTTTCTTATGACCTGGGTTCTCTTGAGCAAAAAAGTAAATGTTGTTCTGCACGTCTAGATATTTACAACTAATTTTCTGGCCGGCCTATAAAATTTCCTTGCAATCATTTCTCCACCTGCTGGGTGCGAAGTGCTAGTAGAGCCCTTCCCCCCCCCCCCTCTCTCTTCTCTCTCTTTGTCCAAGCTCAACATAGCGACTTTTATTATTAGCAAATTAGTTTCCATTATAATAATTCCATTTTTAGTATTACTTTCTACCCTTACAAAAAAAAGTGTTCCATCCGGCTTTTTTACCGGCAACAGTTTAAGCCTGAGGGGTCCCTCCGTATATGAACAAAATGTCAGGAGATGCTTGAGTCCAATAATAATAATAAAGACAATCTCACGTTCTGGGGAATAATGGAGATTGTCTCTAAGCCTGCAAGCTATTTCTACCTATCTTCCTATATGTCTTATCGCCGGAGGGTTTACAGAAAGATAGAGAAAGCATTCAGTCTCTCTCTCTCTCTCTCTCTCTCTCTCTCTCCATAATAATAGGGACAGGTGGGTTGGGGCTAAGGCAAATTCGTGGGACAGAAGTGTGGTAAAACAGCTTTGCATGAGTAACACAGTGTTTATGGTGAGTTTGCTTTTATGACGGAACTGGGACACCTCCACAACTTGAAAACTAAGTCACGAAAGAATTTAATTCGATTAGCCTTGCTTATGAGGTAGGAATGAGTCTCCCTACTTACAAGTGAAAGAGACTCCCCAATCCAACTACATTTAGCCATCAACTGAACTGAGAGAAGCTATGATGGATCTTCGTCGTGAGAGAGAGAGAGAGAGAGAGAGAGAGAGAGAGAGAGAGAGAGAGAGAGAGAGACGCACTAAGGTAAAGTACTACAATCCTACCATAACTGAGGGAACGAAAACAAGGCAAGCTATCTGACTCCTGTATCCGGATGGTTATGAAGAGGCTAATTAGTTCCACAAGCAATTAAATCACCAGATAAGCTACAATGCACATGGAAACCAATTAAAATGCTTCACAGCTTCCTCAATTCCTTACTCAGATCCACCACACTGCAGAATTCATGCGAACCTGTTTTCTCATTGTTCTTTATCGGTGACCATTACTACAAAAATACCCTACCTAACACAGCACAAAATCCTCCCATCCACCAGCAGTACACTCAACACAAAACAACACACACTCACCAGGACTTACCAACACAACACAACACACCCTCTCATCTTTACTGTCCACTGCACCCAACAAAACACACCAACTTCTCACCAGTACCGGTACTACACCCGACCCAACCCTACACAGCAACACTAACCACTAAATACAACACACTGGAATACAACATAACACTCTCCCCCAAGAACTGACCAGCACATCACAATACAGCACAAGATAACACCCTCTCACCAATACTACACCCCACACAACCCAACAACACACCATGTAACACCCTCCCACCAGCGATACACATAAAACAACACTTATCACCATGAAAGATCACTACACATAACAAAAAACAGAGCACCCCATCACCAATACAACAACTACACCCAACAAGAACGCAACACTCTCCCATCAACAACACAACACTCCACGAGGACCAACCATAATGAACAGTAGCATTGTCTGCCATTACCGGTTTATAACAGCAACTGAATCTGGTTTTAAAAGCATATCCTTGTAAACTCCACTTGATGCCTGTTAAAAGCAAGTTCTTCTGACAGATTAATAACATCGACTTAATCAGGGGTTGATCTATAACTCCGTGGGGATATTACAGGTATATAAAAAGGTTATAATGGAAGAGCTGTACCAAGGGTTTAGCAAATTATAATGACTAGTTTAACACTGGATTTTTTTTTTACCACTGGGATGTTTATTTATGGAGGTGGATGTCGGTATTATCAGCTGTTTGGTAATACTGTGGATAGCTATAATGTGGTGTCAGTGACAGGTAATTAGTGTTATATTAAGTTAGTTTAGTTTAGCTTAAGAGTTAGGTTAGGATAATTTAGGTTCTGCGGATCTGTGGATGAGTTAGTTGCAGGTTCTGTCTGGTTAGGTTAGGACGGGTTAAGGCTGGGTAGACTTGGCTAGGCTAAGTTACGCTGGGTCAGGTTATTTTCTGTCGATATAATGTGAAGGTGTACGTTGCAGATTGTGTATGGGTAGGGCAGAATGGACTAGCGTAGGCTAGGCTAAGCGAGGCTAGGCCAGGCTAGATTACGTGGTAATTAGTGATTACGGTATACCGTATAAAGTGAGGATGTCAGTGGCAGGTGGGAGTGTCAATGGAAGGTGGAGTGTTAGCAGCGGTGTCAGTGGAATGTGAAGTGTTAGCAGTGGTGTCAGTGGTCCCGGAACAACACTGAAAGTGAGGTCAACACGAGTTTCTGCAGGGCCCGTATTTATCAACAATTTTAACCCCTTCAACCAAAGTACGATTTATTTTATTCTTGATAAACAGTCTATTGTATGTAGCTCCGGACAAACTTTCTGAAATGGCTTAGTTATATAATGCTGCCATTAACCTTTCATCACCATACACCTATCCTATGCTAATTATTATAAATGGGTTACAACACGAAAAGTTATAAAAAAAAATAAAAATAAATAAACGCGTTAACTATCTTCCCCCCCCCCCAAAAAAAAAAAAATAAAAATAAGTATCAGTAGAAAGTTCATTATCATAAACAATAAATATAATACATATTTGTTCACTTTAATATTCAACTGCGTAATTGTAATGCGTATGGTAGCTGTGTCAGTGATGACAAAAGTATAAACAAGCAGCCTAATACACAATCGAAGCCAAGAAGTTTGTAAATATGGAACCAGGATGCCACCCACTCCACAAGCGCCTGTTTTTTACTAAGAAAAAAAAAAGAAAAAAGAAAAATGAGCTGAAGTATGCAGCTTAACAGGTGGAATAACCAGTAAGAATGCAATGGAATGTACCAAGATATTTTAAGGTTTTAAATATACAGTACCTATCAGTATTTAACGACTGGGTCCTCTTCCATTTACAAAATTCTACTACAATCAGCCAAACTTAAAAGCTATAACGTTCGGCATGAGCTCTCTCATTACACCAATCAGTGGCGACAAGAAGTGAGGTACTCCCATTAATTTGTAATGCCTTAATCACGACACCGATATCGGGATATAATTACTTTTTGTTTTACAATATTCCAGTTTACCCAAAACCGAAGATAAAGCTACCATCCAAGCCATGAATAATAATAATAAAAATAAAAATAATAATAATAATAATAATAATTATTATTATTATTATTATTATTATTATAACTATGTGTGAGGGTGATAAGGCTGCAGTGCGTGTGGACAGTGAACTGAGTGAATTTTTCTATTTGATGGTTGGATTGAAACAGGGATGTGTCATGTCTCCACGGTTGTTCAGTCTATATATGGATGGGGTTATAAAAGAGATATAAGGTAGGGCAGAGGATGCTGGAGCGGCCCTAATGAGAAAGGGCAGTGTGTGGAAACTCCCAGTAGCTACTGTTGTTTACGGATGATACTGTGTTGTTAAGTGAAGACGAAGTGGTGCTGTAAGGCTTGGTGAACGAGTTTGGGAGAGTGTTAGAAAAGGTATCTAAAGGTGAATGTAGAGAAGAGTAAAGTTATGGTCCTCGAGAGAAATGAAGTCACTGAATGTACAGTCACGCTGGATGAGGAGGAAATGGAAAATATCAGTGCGTTTAAGTACTTGGGTAGTGTGATGAGTTATGACGGAAGTTTAGAGGATGAAGTGCTTGAAAAGGCACAATAAGGAAGAAAGGTTGCTGGTTCTTTGAAATCAGTGATACGGAACGGGGAAATGAGCATGGAAGTAAAAAAGTCGCAAAATGACAGTATTGTGATACTAACTGAAGTGAAGCTTGGACCTTGTTGGAAGGACACAAGTCAAGAGTGATAGCAGTGGAAATGAGTTATCTGACAGGAGCCTGTGGAGTCACATGGAGAGACAGACTGACAAATGAGGAAGTGAAAGAGCGTTGTGGTGTGGATGTGGATGTGATGGAGAGCGAGAGACTGACGAGGAGAGTGTATGTGAGTGAGGTGGAAGGGGGGAGAGGGAGGGGGAGACCAAGGATGAGATGAAGGGATGGAGTGGAGAGGTATATGAGGGAGGGTAAGCTGGGAGCAGGGCACTGAAATGGCGGGGGACAGGGCGACATGAAGGCGATTTGTTTGTGGCAACCCCTCAAGGGATAAAGGCATCTGGCAATAGACAGACAGATAGATTATTATTATAATCTCATGAATAATAATAAAGTTATCATATGAAAATGGATAAATATGAAACAATACTTGACCCTTGTCTTCAACAAAATTATTGTTACTGATATAGTGTGAGACCATGTACCTTATTCTCTGGGTGTGTTGGTGGAAAGAGTGCCCGTGCCAGTAGGGGCCAGGAGTGCACTATCAAAACAAAAACGTTTTCTCTACAAATCAGCCACAGTGAGTTCAGTGTAAATCCTCAAGGTTTCAATTACTTAAACAGCTACTTTCCAACAGATGCTTTATGGATTAAAATTCATATGAATATTTTGGACTCGCTATGTTGCAAATTGTCATAAAGATATACCCGTAATAGTTTTATGTTCCTTGGTTGGTGGAGGAGACTTTTGTGCACGACAGTAACTCGTTCACATTTATCCGATGGAAATTTTCGTAATTCTTCTGCTGATTTCTCATAATACAGTGAAAGAATACAACATTATAATGGCTCTGCATCCTTTTCATTACACCTTCGTGACTAGTGCCATTCTTTAGTGGAGAACTCTTGGTGCAGCTAAGCTTTCATGATCGAGAGATGGCAATTTCAGTCGAAGATAAAATGGATAGTCTCGTCCTGCATGTCTGGTACGTTTAAATGCAAACCTCAAGCACATCATTGGCTACTGTAATTCATACTGATTGTGGCAAGCTCTTCCACGACACAAAACAGTGAGGCTTACTTGCGGGTGGGAGGTACGTGAGCGTTAAGAAGTATGATGTGGATGAACATACACGTCACCTAAATGTCCATCTGGGTGGATACATAAGTGTAGTTGAAAATGCATAAGCAAGTGAAGATGTACAAGCAGGTAAATGTGTACTGTACATATGGGTGAATACATACAAATGAAAAAAAATAAAATCATATACTAAAAGACGGATGGTTTCACAATGAGCGTTGTTACCGTTTACATTTTAATCTATGGGATTTTTTTTTCATGAATAGTGTATTTCATGTCTTACTATTTTGTTTAGGCTGAATTGATTATGATAACAAAAGCACACATACATAAGACACATCAGTACATAAGTTACTGAGGAAGCTGTCAAACATTTTGTCCACTTTCATAATCATCCTAAGACGCACAACTGTAAACACTTTTCTAACTGAGTTTCACATGTAGGTAAAAATGCACCAACAGGCAAAGAGGTAGAATGAGACAAATATGTACAAATTGTGGGTGGTGACATACACGTAGATGGACATACAGCTGAGCTCATAAATTACCAGTACAGTTCAGTTCTTGCAACTATTAGGCTTTGAGGATACATAAGGAATGCCAACTAACTCTGTATTCAAATAACTATTAAGACGTTGTTTCAGGCTGTTTAGCTAGATGTAATACAACTTAAAGAAACTTATATTTTTGACTCTTCAACTCAATATGCCATCAACTGTGCCATGGGCTTGTGAACTTAGCTGTGCATATGTGTGAACGAATATAAAGCAAAAATATAGCTGAACATATGAATTCGACTATGCATAAGAGTAGACCAGCATATCGCGAAACTATATCTAAACATACAAGTAATTAATGAGGCAGGGTACACTTGTGCGTGGGATACGAGGTGATAGGCACATCCTCCTAGCCCCCCCCCCCACCACCAAGCCAGGAGGGGGCCCGCACCCCCACCTCCCACATACTTTATTTACACACAGTTCCTGGTTCTAATGACACCAGACCGCCCTGCCTAAATCACCAACATTCCCCACCCACATCCATACTTGTTTTTATTCGCAGACCTCCCCCCCCTTCCCATACCTCCTCCTCCTCTCTCTCTCTCTCTCTCTCTCTCTCTCTCTCTCTCACACACACACACACACACACACACACAAAGATGTCTCATCCTGTTCACTCACTCCCACTCTCTTGCTACCTCTTTTTCCTCCTCCTCCTCCTCTCTCCCTCCCTCCCTTCATTTTCCTCTTATCTCCCTCCCTCTAATCCTGTTCCCCCTCCATAAGAACCAGGAACAAGTAAATGAAATATCACAATAAATGGAGTGCTGGCATTATCAAATCTAAGAGAGATAAATATATAACACAGCAATAACCAGGAGTCTATACCATTATTATTAGTTGGGGGGAGAAAAAAGGAAAAATAATCGCACAAAGAGTAATCCAAACCAATTATTATGCCTTGTTCAGCACTGGATTTTATATAGCAAGCAGAACTACTAATCACGCCAGAGATAGGTTTAGAACAAATACCGAAAACACGCAAACAAAAACATTGGTAACGGTACGAATACTTTCAATAATAATAATAATAATAATTCACCCTCTTCAAGCAGTTATGTTGATGGAAAAACTAAAATTAGACTCAAACCCCAACCAAGTGAAACAGGTAAAGCCAGCATTATAAAACTGTCACTCGTCAATCATTTCGCATCCTAGTCCATCAATAAACAATTAGTTCCTTCAAAGCGATAATGTCTTTTTAATTTGATTCTTATTGCCGCCGTACGTGACCATGCAACCTTACCCCCAAAAATCCGGGTGACGTCCGTTTTAGTCTAACCTTCCTGATAACAAACAATTTTATTAGTCAGGAAAGATCTCTGGTACTCAAAGGGTTTATTAAGAACATATCTAACTCTCTCAATTCCAAAAATTTATCCTGACCTCAATAAAACTGTCAGATAACAATAATAAATGGAAAAGACATCCACAGGTTCAGTAGGTTAAGGCAGGTCTCTCGTTGAGAATAAGGACAGTCTCCATTAAACTGTTTACAACAATGACATGCTTTCTATTTCAAACTACTGCAACTTAGAGCAAGCCTTCTGTAGTGAATGATTTAGGACTACTAGAAGAGGTAATATGTGAATCAATATAAAACTCTAATGTTATGATAAACGAAAATGTGAGTAAGCTGTAGCAAACCTCCTTGAAAAACGTTAGCTGGTATTTTTAAGTTGTGTGTGAAAAATGGGGAAGTTACTTTTTTTTGTGTGTGTTTTTTTTTAACAAGGATCTATATATCGGGTAGTCTCGCCGACCGACAACTACCGACAGTATCGATTACGGGGTAATAGTAGCATAAGCCAGTGTTCCACGTACCAATGTTTCTGCTAGACGCGTACCATAAGGTCATCAATATGTCTAACTTTCCCCCTCTGGACTAGCACAAAAGTAAATATCCTAAACTCACAAACAAATGTATTGAAAGTTGAGCGCCTCTTACTGAGTCCTCAAAACAGGCAGCTGTATATGATAAGAAGAGCAGTGTACATTAGTGATACTACTATGAATATGAACATTACAACCACCTGGACCAGCAACGAAATATGATGATAATGATAATGATAATGATAATGATAATAATAACAATAATAATAATAATAATAATAATCGATTACTACTGTCAGTCAGCGGTACAAAAAAAAAAGAACCAAAATTTGCCGCACAATCAAATCTCTTACATACCGTAATCATACTCGTACGACCTATTAAAAAAAAAAAAAAAAAAAAAAAGTAACAAGAGAGTGATTTACAGTCAATAAATAAGGGATCGTGAAATTGACGAACAATACAAACACAATTATTACAAGACAAGACCCAAAAATTCTAAGTTAATTTCAATATGTGAACATGTTATTTCCTATAATCAAAGTCTAATAACTGGAAATAAAGGAAAACAAGAAAAAAAAAACAAGTAAAAATAAAAAGCACTCACAGCAAGAGAATGAGATCAGTCACTGTCCATTATACAAAGGCCAATATTTTCTTTTTAAAACAGGTATGAGAAAAGAGGGCACATGTGGAAAAGTAATGGCATATGACCATTACTGCCCCCCCTTGAGCACTTACATGCTGGTTTTAAGAGGCGTGTGTGTGGTCCGGCTCTTACCCTACTAATATTGAGCAGGATGGCCACCACTGCTCTCACCTTACATCACTTTGCATTCCCTATACCGTAAACCGGTGCTGGAGAGGGCAGCCATCACGTGGTAGCACAGATATATCCACTGCTCGATTATATAAACGTCCCTCCGTTCCCTCCCTATCCCTCCATGGGGGGATGGTGGACTGCAGGAGGGCAACTTCAGCCTGCAGTCCATCGAATCACCGTACCGTACGTTCAGATGAGCCTAGGACCACAACAACAATATTGTATACTCATATATACTGTCCACCGTTACTTGGCCTAAAATTGCCAGCTCTCCATCCTCAATGCTGAGCTGTAACACATATTAACATCAAAATAGGGAGCTAGTTACGAAGCGGTACTCTGGAAACCAAACTGAGCAACAGTACTGTCTTTTTTTTCTGTACCGTAACTGGGGAATACACTGCAGAACTTAAATCCCCGCCATGTAACTGTTAACAGATACTTTTATCATGTTAGGAAAAAAAAATTATCACACGTGCCAGCCTGAAGACATACGGTAATTACAAACTAGAGAATGATCTGTACCACTTGGGGGTTTTATCCTGGTTGCCACCCTACAACGTAATTCAGCTGAGAGGGAAAAAAAAAAAAAAAAAAAAAAAGGCACTGGGATTTAAAACCTACCTCAATTAACACTTCGAGCACTGGTACTCAACACCATATACAGAATTTCTTTGGGATACCACCTTACAAACTTACTTAGGCCTACTTGATGTCAACTCGATCTTCAAACGCGGGGGAAAGTTCAAGGATACCAAAAGAAATATCAGCTTCAAAACAAGCGTATTATCCACAAACTGTTACCATTTTTGTATTTTATAGTTGGTACATACGCTTGTTTTTACTGGGTGATATTCCTTTCTACCTTTCTCAGGCTAATTCATTAGTTATGATTCCACAATGCTGCAAGTGTTATTCTAAATATTTCTTCCAAACAGTTTTCAAGCTTCTTCATTCAGTTTCTCGAAACCACCCCACCTTTTCACTATGTTTTTCTTCCTCCTTCGCTTTTCATTCTTTTGCTCCCTCCATCTCTTCCTTATCCCTCCATCTCTTCCTCATCCCTCCCCACACTTCGACCCTCCTACACCTCTCTCCCTACTCTACTTTACCTTTTTCCTCCCTCCATCTCTCCCTTAATCAGCGTCCCCCTCACCACTGCCGTCCTCCTACGCGCTTCTCCCTTCTCAACGTCATCCTTTTCTTCCCTTCATTTCACCCTCATTAGAACATCAGTCCACAAATTCCTTACGCCAAGCTTACTGATAATGCTATGGTGTTCCTCCTTTAAGCATGATACGGTATGATAAACAGGAGCGAATATGTTAAGACTGTGAGGGAGTGAAGGAAGACAGTATCAACTTATATATCTATACATCTACAATGTTTATATAAATTACGTGTACATAGATAGATATAGACAGACAGACAAACAGATACATATAGATACACAGATATACTTGTGTGTGTGAGAGAGAGAGAGAGAGAGAGAGAGAGAGAGAGAGAGAGAGAGAGAGAGAGAGAGAGAGAGAGACTAACACAAATACCATATTATATTCATCCACATCTTATCCACCATTCCAACTCTTAACTTCCCTCCACTAACCCTAACACTTCCCTCCGAACCCTTCCCTCCCTCCTCCACCTTCTCCTCCTCCTCCTCCTCCTCCACTCCACCTGCTGGCACGCGGCTGGAATGAGGATGTGGTCCCAAAGATGTGAAGTAATTTGTTTTGGGATGTGGAATGAGAGTTATTGAGTGGCTGGGTGAAATTGGAGTGGAAGAGGATGGGATGCATGGAATGGGAGGCTGCGGTCATCAGGCCAGGAGCGAGGAGGGTGGGGAATAATGGGATAGAAGAGACATATATGGAGAGACGGGCCAATAAATATGTACAGATATGTAGTTATAGATACATGAAGAAGAAAAATAATGGAAAAGGCAGACAGACGTAAGGAGACAGGTAAAGGCACATAGGTACACTAACATATTCTTACCGATACTTTAAACAAACACAAAAGATATAGACTGACTGGTTAATAACCAAAGACGACGAAAAAATAATAGAACGGAAAGACAAACTCTTGACAGATGACCAGACTGACAGAAAGGCACAGATAACTGGACGCACAGATATACGGATATGCAGAAATACATTGAGGTGGAACTGAAATAGGCAGAGAAGGTAAATATGGGACAGATAAATAAAGAAGTATATAAGAATGTCCAGAAGGGTGGGAGCTAAAGAGGAGAGTGAAAAATGGCATATTGATGGATGGATACACGATACTTGACAGTAACGAAAATTATAACACACACACACACACACACACACACACACACACACACACACACACACACGAGAGAGAGAGAGAGAGAGAGAGAGAGAGACTGGGGCACAGATGCGTGGAATGGGAGAAAAGGACATAAATCAGGCATAAAAACCCAGAAAGGTAGGAATAAAATAGAGTGGAATGAATAAAATGTCTGTTGGTCCTTCATCTTTGTGTCCTCCAATACCGTAGTCTATCACACTAGGTTATTATCTATTCCTCTTCACTAGTACTTCTTTTACCTATTCCTCTTTAAATCAGTACTTACTTGGCTTCCTCTCTCTCTCTCTCTCTCTCTCCATGACGGTGCAGGCTGCAGAGCTGATCTTCGTTTTTATATTGTTCTCTACATGCTGACACGGATACACTGACTTGTTTAGATCGGGGTGCTGGGGCGGATATCGTGGACAGAGGAGAAAAAGTGAGAGAGAGAGAGAGAGAGAGAGAGAGAGAGAGAGAGAGAGAGAGAGAGAGAGAGAATAAGGCAGGTATCACATTCCACACATTCCTGAGGTACACACCGGCGTCCTTCACTCTCAGCCTACCTCTCCTTCCCCTCCCTCCTTCACAGCCTACCCTCCCTCCCTCCATCACAGCCTACCTTCCTTCCTCCCTCTCCACCTACGAGCCAACTCTCTCCCCTCCCTACCTCCCTCCCACACAGTCTACCCTCCTTCCCTCCCACACAGGCAATCTTCCCTCCCTCCTACATAGCCTACTATCCCTCTCCCCCACTCACAGCCTACCGTCCCTCTCTCCGCTCTTCTTTCTCTCTCTCTCTCCCTCCTCCTCTATATCCCTCACTCACTTCCTTTCCTCCCTCCTTCCCACCCTCACACTCTACCTTCTTCCCTCCCTCCCACTCAGCCTACCTGCTTCCCTCCCCCTCCTCACAGCCTGTCTTCTTTCTCTCCCTCCCTCCGCCTTTCCTTCACAGCCTACCCTCCTTCCCTCCCTCATAACCAACCGTCTCTCTCTCTCTCTCTCTCTCTCACACACACACAAAATCTTACCCCCCACTATAACTCATCCCAACCACCCAACAATCGCCTGTCATAAATCACGCAATTCCCTCGCCCGTCTGCAACCCAAACTACCTAATTACTTCACTTTTACTTACATATGCCTACTTACACGCCTACCTACCATTTCTCTTCCTTTAACCTACCTACATGCCTACTTACATGACTCTGCTCTTTTTAGTCTAACTTGGCCTAAAATTCCCATCTCCTCGATCTTGAATACTGAGTTGTAACAATCCACTGATTCTCCTACATAAAATCATCTGGTGGTAATCAGAATATATTAAGACAAACTAATTTCAATCGGATTTATGATATCAGAAAAATACACTGACACAAACTAATCTGATTCTGATATCGTGTGATCAGAAGAATATTACATTAAGCTATAAAATGTTCTGAACTGAATTTAGTAAGATCAGAATAATACACTATGACACAAACTGATCTCAGATGGAAATAATGAGGTAGATGTTTACACATTCTGCACCGCTAATTTTCCTGTAGCTGAATACAATCCGTCTTTCGGTGACCAGAATATATAACGCACACGCTGATCTGAACTGGATATACTGAGACAGAAGTTTTTCCTGTAGATGAATAAAATTGCCTGGAGGTGGTTACAACAATATAGATGGGAAGGAATAATGAATAATTAGCACCAAGCCATAATATGACTAAACTTGTATGACACTGAAGGAGTAGAGGGAAAAGAAAGGTCGGACGAAACACGGAAATGTCAATGAGAAGTAGGACAGAAGAGTGGAAAAGGACAGTAAAGAAGGAAAGAACAGAGACAAAAAGGCCCCCTTTTAGTCGCCTCTTGCAACAAGCAGGGATACTGGGGAAGTATTCTTTCTCCCTCTTCCCAAGAAGGAAACATAACATGACAAACTAGTCTGATATAAAAGGGTAGACTGCATTTAATTTTCTTACTACCCTTCCTTCAATAGCGCACTTTGTCCTTCATTCTTGCTATCTGAATATAATCTTACTCAGCTTAGGAGAGCATCATAGTGAAGGAATTAATGAAAGAAGTTAGTAAAATATATAAACTACGGCATCTAACCCTTCCAATTCGAAAAACCTATCCAGAGTAAGATTGTCTGTTGACAATAAGGTAAATACATAAGTAAACTAATTGTTCAGATGTGGTAAACTATTGGTCTATATTTACTTTCATCATCTGTCTGCTCCTCTCAACATACTAATTCTCTTATCCATTTTTTATCGAATGTCAGGTTACTACCGTATCTATTCATCTTCCTATCATTATACACCAGTACCTCAGTTATCAAGTACTTGCATGTTCAGTACACTTGCAGACAGTAATATCGATCCACTTTTTAACGATAAATAACGAGACAGTAAGCAATGACTTTTCAAACTCATTATACTGTTTAAATTACTGTGTAAGAGTTTCGTAATTTTTCGACATAAAAGTGGAGCAATATGCCTGACTACCACTGTACTTATTCTTACATCACTCTCATTCACATTACTCTATTAATATGTAAATATCAAGATACCTAAATACTGTAATTATCCCCATTAGTTTGATAAAGACTTTAGTACATTATTCTTCATAACGCCAGGACATTTTATTCACCCTGGGCATGACCCAATGTAATCACAGGGTAACACTCCATTCACATCAACGATAACGCCAATTATAGCTTACTAGCAGGAGTACCCGACGTTGCCCGAATAATACCCACTGATCGTGCATACCGGTATTGCCTGGGACCCTGGATGACCACTCCCCCTGTGGAAGAAGACCCACGGGGCCCCACTTTACCCAGTGAACCAGTTCCTCTTTAGACCCAGTTCTCCCCGGATATTTTCCCCATGGACCTATGACTACCATGGGACTATTTTCCCACTACCCACATACCCACCTACCGACCTACAGGTACACTGTTTGCTTTTTCTGTTACCGTACTGAGGGGTACGCAACTAGTGTCATATTCCAGCGTTAATCTTTGATTACAACTCGACATTCCAGATGGGAAGAAGGATATTTTTCCTCTGGTTAAAATGAACAGTGGATAGTTGGGTTACAATGCTGGAAGCAAGGAGAGGGAAGGCAGAGAGGGAGTAAATGCACGTGAGGAAAGGAAAGTACATAAAAAGGGAGGAAGGGAGAGTAGATGAAGAGGAGTATATGACTGGCAGGGGGAGAGTAGCTGGAGGGGAGGGGGCCAGAAGACTGAGGGGAGAGGAAGAGCAGGTGTAGGGGAGGGAAGAGTATACAAGAGTAGAGGGGGAAATAGACGGAGGGGAGGGGAAGGGAGGGGAGAACAGACGGTGGAGAGGAGAAAGCAAACGAAGAGAAGAGTACATGGATGGGAGGGGGAAAATAGGCTACCGGTAATTGGAGGGAAGGGAAAGGGGGAGAAAATGGGAGGAATGGGGTGAGGGGAGAGTAGACAGGGAAGGGAGGGTGTAAACTAAGAGAGGAAGAGTACATGGAAAGGATGAGGGAAAGCATGTGGTAAGGACGGGGAGAGTAAATGGTGGGAAGGAGGGAGAGTAACATAAGAGGGAAGAGGAATGGATAGAAGGAGGGGAGGAAGGAAGAAGTATATGGAGGGATGGGGCTAGGTGGGAGTGGATGGAGAGGAGGGGAGACGGGGGGATAGGCGCCACGAGGGATGGTCAAGCTGGCGTCATTGAAGGGCACAACCACAACTACCACCATCTCTACCACAAATACTACCATCCCTGACAACCACCAATATTCTTACCTTAACTATAACTATCCTTACAAGTATTCCTACCATAATCACCACCACATCTCCAACTACCATATGCCCTCCGACTACAGTATAACCATCCCTGCAACTACAAAACAACCATCCTTACCATTACAAATCCCTGCAGCCACAAAACAACCATCCTTACCATTACAAATCCTACCACAACTACCACTATTCTTACCACTACAGTATCACTGTCCCTCCAACGACACCTAAAGGAAGTAGGTAGGATAAAGTGTCCACTGCACTCACATAAGTCACCATGGGAACAAAGTGTTAAGGTGAGACAGTGCTGCCACCTGGCGCGGATCAAGCCACGTTCAATTTGCATTCGATCTTAAATGATGGAAAAGTGTCAAAGGCAACTATTTCGCTTCCTATGACTTGACTGAACCATACATTAAGAAAACGTGTTGAAACTGTTAAGTCGACAAATGCCACAGCAACTGTGCACCACTGTCAGTACTTCCGACAGGACGGAATGCATTTTCAGGGAGTAGGATTGTTGCTGGGTTGTAAGGCAAATAAGGCTTTATGTGAGTGGGCTCCTATAGATGAGCGATTATTATACGCACGGTTAAAATCAAATCATGGCAACATCAGCCTGTTTGTGTGTTATGCACCTACTAATGATGCACTCGATGAAAGGAAAGACACATTTTATGAAAAGTTGCAAGAAGGAGTAGGAAGGGTACCTAGACATGATGTTTTGATCTGCGTTGGAGACTTTAATGCAGTAATGAGCTGTTCAAATGAGGGATTTGAGGCATGTATGGGTAAGATGGGAGTTGGTAGTAGGATGAGTGAAAACGGAGTGAGGTTTGGAAGCTTCTGTCTAGCAAATGACTTAGTCATCGGGGGCACACTCTTTCAGCATTGCAATATACACAAGACAACTTGGGTGTCGCCGTGTGGAAAATATAAAAATCAGATTGATCACATCGCTATCAGTAGGAGGCATAGAAGTTCTCTGCTAGATGTTCATGTTAAACGGGGAGCGGATATTGGTAGTGACCATCAACTCAGCATTGCAAAACTAAGGTTTAAACTTAAAAATCAGAAGAAGGAAAAATCTGGTGTTGGTAGATACGATATTGTTAAGCTTAGAAGGGAAGGAGAAGAAAAGGAGGAATTCAGATTAGAATGCAGAAATAGGTTTTTGGTGTTGGAAACGTTGGAAGAGGGGGAGAGAAGTGTAGATGAGATGTGGGAGGATGTGAACAAAGTTCTGCATGAGACTGCTGAATGTACGATTGGAAGGAGACATAGATTCAGGAGAAAGAAATGGATGTCAGAGGAAACGTGGGATATGATAAAAAAGAGAGGTGAGGCTAAATTGAGGAGTGAGATGCAATGCGTTGATGAACAAGAGATTGAATTAGCAAGAGCTGCGTACTGGAGTTTGAATTCAGAAGTAAGAAGGTTAGCTAGGAGAGATAAAAGAAGATGTGTGGATGAAAAGGTTGCAGAGACTGAAATCTTAATAAACAAAAATGATGGACAGAGTCAAAGAATAGCATATGAATCGATTAGAGAACTGAGTGGTAATGCAGGTAAACGCAAGGAAATACCAGTTAGAGACAGGGAAGGAAATTTATTGACCAAAGATGGAGATATTAAAAATAGATGGAGGGAGCATTTTGAGACAGTTCTTAATAGATCAATACCACCAGAAGAGGATATACCGTCTGCTCAGGAAGATTTAAATATAGAAACAGGAGAGTTGAGGCTTGCAGAAGTGGAGAAAGCAGTAAAACAGTTAAAGAATAATAAGGCACCAGGGGAGGATGGTTTATTTCCGGAAATGTTTAAAGTGGAGGGGGATAGATTAATAATGATCTTGACCAAGCTATTCAATAAGATATGGGTGACGGGGTTACTCCCATCAGTTTGGAAGAATGGTGTAATTGTTAAAGTTCCGAAGAAGGGAGACCTGAGTGAATGTGGTAATTGGAGGGGAATCTCTTTGTCACCGATAGCTTTGAAAGTTTTCAGTAGAGTGTTGTTAAATAGATTGGAGCCGGTGGTTGAGGGTATTCTGAGGGATGAACAGGCTGGTTTTAGAAAGGGACGTGGTTGCAATGATCATATCTTTATAGTTAGGCATTTGATGCAGCAAGTTAATGAAATGAGAGTACCGTTAAGTCTTTGTTTTGTTGATTTTGAAAAGGCTTTTGATAGTGTTTCGAGAGAGACTATGGGGAAGATCATGAGACATTATGGAATACCAGAGGAGTTTGTGAGGGTCATTATGAACATGCATGAGGACACATTTTGTAAAGTGATGGTTGATGGTTGTCTGAGTGATTCGTTTGAAGTCAAGTCCGGAGTAATTTAAGGTGGTGTTCTATCGCCTTTACTATTTTTATTGGTCATTGATTACATTATGAAACGCGTTGGAACAGAAACCGGTGCAGGTATACTTTGGGGAGAGAACAGGAAACTTTTGGATTTAGATTATGCAGATGATATAGTTTTGATTTGTGATGGGCCAGAAGAGATGCAGAGAGTGTTGGACTGTTTGGTGAGTGAAGGTCGTAAGGTGGGTTTGGTTATTAATTGTGGAAAAACTGAAATAATCAATATGAATATGGAAAATGCGCAGGAATGTGTAATTGGAGGTATGGTTGTAAAGCAAGTTGATAGGTTTAAATATTTAGATACTTACTTAGCCAAGGATGGTTCTTTGAACTTTGAATTCGAGGAAAGGTTAAAGAAGGCTAATCAGGCAATGGGAATGCTTAAAAATATTTGGAATAATAACAATTTTTCTGTGCATACAAAAATCAAACTTTATAAGGTAATGGTTAGGAGTATCTTAATTTATGGACACGAGTCTTGGTACAGCACAGTGACTATGGAAAATAAATTCTTGGTGTTTGAAAATAAAGCACTTAGAAGAATATTAGGAGTTAAGTGGTGGGAAAGGATACCAAATAGTAGAATTAGAGAAATAACGGGAGTGCAGCCGATCGATGAATATGTTAGATTCTCACGATGGAAGTGGCTAGGACATGTGTATAGGAGACAGGGAATAGTACGAGGTACACCAGGGTGGGTGGCACTTGGTAGGAGAGGTAGAGGAAGGCCAAAAGAGACGTGGGTGAGGACAATGAGACGGGAAGCTGGAGATGAGTGTTGGGGAGATCTTGAGGAGTTAGCACAAGACAGGATGTGGTGGTGTGAGTTCATCGAGGCCCTATGCATCCCCGAGGGTGCCACAGGAAATGATTGATTGATTGATTGATTGAGTGGAGGTTATCTAGGTAAAAAGGTGGGGCGGTAGCTCCAAGCCACAAGTATTCTGAGAAACAGTTTTGGTTGCGTGCTTCGATACTTAAATTACTTTTACGTTTCATATTCTTTCATACTTCTTCCCTGTTCAACAACCAAATACAAACATATACCATATTTTAAGAAGTTTGGTGTAAGAGGTATGGGCCTTGGCTATGTATCAGTGATTACAGAATTGGTTCATTATAATTGCAGAAGCATACTAGATTTTACCATTCAACCAATTTCAACCTTTTATTCCTTAAAACATGTAATTAAGCAACAAGAAGCAAAAATTGTCGCTTATGATGCCACATCATTATTTGAAATCGAAAAAAACCTGAGCCAAATGGCAGCACAGGCACACTCTACAATATCCCTTGAGTTCTAGACACTTACCCTCTCTATAATCTTCGTTATAACCATCCCTGTCACAACCCAACTATCATCCCTACAATTATAAAACAGTCGAAAACCAACACCAGCCCTAACACAACTACCACTACTCCTTCAACTCATAATCGCAGCTGCCAATTTCCCTACAACGACTACCACCATTTCGACAACTAGAAAAAAAAAAAAGTCACTGCCATAACTCCCATCATCCCTACCACAACACCCATCGCCCCTACTAAAATACCATCCCCTTTCCACACCTAGCACCACCACAAACACAATCTACACCAAATAGTTACCGTTATATCATCAACACAACACCCGCAATCACCACTCCTATCAATACCACAATCACCACCAGCCACGCCATTAACCCCTTCAATACGAGGCTGTTTAATAAAATGGTTCGGTGGCAGCACGTCCCCAAACGATCGTGTCTCCCAGACTATCACAACTATACCATCACAACCATTATACACAATTATCATTTCCCGTAACTGCCACTAACAACCACAACTACCATCACCACCACTCTACACCTACCAGTACCATAATCACCACAACTACTACCACAACTCTTACCGACCAAAATCTCTCCATAACTATCACAATCATCACAACTACCAATAATACACTACCACCATTCCCAGAACTAACACCACAACCACTATCCACCACCATCACTCCCTAAACCCACCCTCCCCACCACAACTACCACCTCTCAATACCAACATCCACCCTAACTACAGTAATCACAGCTACCACAATTACCACAATCACATCTCATTCCGATCCTCCTCCTCCGCCTCTCCTTTCTTCCTCCTCCTCATCTCCTCTCCTTTCTTCTTCCTCCTCCCACCCCTGCATTTAGTCTGTCTGCGTGTGACGGAAGGTTGGTGCACGAGGAAAAAGACTAAAATAAACAGATAACATGAATATGAAAGGAACGTTGTGAAGAGGGGGATGGAAAAAATGAAGGAGAGGAAAATACACTGGAGGGAAAACAGGAATGGAGGACGGCCCAGAGGTACAGAAGAAAAGGCTGGAGAGGAAAATGGAGGAAAAGAATAGAAATGCAACTCAGGATATGAATGAAAAACAAACTAAAGAGGGGCAGACGGGAAGGGGAGAAGATAAAGGCGAAGAGAAATGGAGGGAAAAACGAGGATGGGAAGGGGACGAGAGGAAATAGGAAAGAGGTGAGGAGGATAACAAGGAAATTCGATGAAAGCAAGAAAAAGGGGGGAGGAACGGTGGATATGAAACGAAAATTAAGATGGGGACATGTAAAAGGGGAGATCAAATTGGGGTAATAACGTGAGGGATTGATGCACGCAGAAAAGACAATGGTAAAACAGCAGAATAAAAGGAAAACGGTTAATTGGAAGAACAGAGGGAAAAGAAAAAAAGAGAAGCGGAGGAAAACTGGAATAAAAGAAAGGACTTACGCAGTAAAATTATGAGTCAAGGAACTGAGAGAGAGAGAGAGAGAGAGAGAAGGTGAAGAAAGAATAACACGATGGACGAAGAATGAGAGGAACCAAAAGAAAAAAAAATAGCACTCTAGTTCCTGCGACTTTCCTTCAAATTAATAAAGTTAATTATATTAGCCACAATTAAATAACACAATAAAATGTGGATGTGGATGTGATAGAAAGCGTTACGAGAAATACACTGAGGTAGTCTGGACACGTGGAAAGGATGGAAAGCGAGAGACTAACGAGGAGACTGTACAGTATGTGAGTGAGGAGGAGAGGGGGAGAGGGAGGGGGTGGCCGAGGATGAGATCGAGGGATGGAGAGGAGGTATATGAGAGAGAGGAGTGTGAGCTGAGGGGAGGGCAGTGAAATGGCAGGGGACAGGGCGAAATGGGGGCGATTTGTTTGTGGCTACCCCTTTCGGGATTAAGGCGTCTGGCAACAGCCTGATAGAAAATACCACAGTTAAGGCCCCCATACGGGGTTTAATGAAGACAGTAAGAACACTTCCATTCTCATGCGCTTCAGCCAAAAATTAATAAAATAGTTTTGTGTTGGGATGAATAATATACTACAACTGAAGCGACCATGAAGGAGCTAAACACACAGAGGTAAAGACGATGATGAACAACAGAAATGTGGAGGACGAAGGCAAGAAGGCAAAGTGAAGAAAGGGGAAGAGAGTTAGGGGGTGAATAGAGTGGAAAAATACATGATACAACGTGGGAGGGAGAGATGAGTAGAAAGAGGAGAGGGTAGGAAATGAAAGGAGAGGAAGGGAAGGCAGTGACGGGGAGGAAGGGGGGAGGGAATTCAGTGGTGGGGAAAAATGAGGGTGAACAATGACAGGGAGTGGAGGGGAAGGTAAATACGTAAGGGGTGAGTAGCTGACATGAGGAAAGGTATGAGGGTAAGAAAGCAAGGCAAGGAGGGAGTCCGAGAGGGAGACTGAAGGAATATGGGAAGACTTAAGGGACGAGGAGGGCAGGATGGAAGGACAGATGATATGGGGAGGGGACTTAGATGAAGAGGAGTATCAGGGAGGAGAAAGAGGAGAGGTGGAGAAGAGGGAGAAGAGAAGAGGTGGAGAAGAGGGAGAAGAGGAGATGATAGGAAGAGGCAGAGGTAAAGGGGGGAAGATGAATGGAAAGGAAGAGGACAAAAGATAAGAGGAGCGGGGAAATGCTGACAAAGAGACGGGAAGGTGGAGAAGAAAGGACAGTATATATGGAGCGAAGAAGGTAAGAGGAGAGAAACGGAGGGTGGCAAAACGAGGGTGGGAGAGAAGGCAAGAGAGAGAGAGAGAGAGAGAGAGAGAGAGAGAGAGAGAGAGAGAGAGGAGGAGGAGGAGGGAGAGAGGGAGGGAGGGAGGGTAGGAGACGAAGCAAGAGAAGAGGGAGGGAGGGAGGGAGGCCGGGAGGCAAGAGGGGAGTGAAGGTGGGTGTGGTGGAGGTTTGGAGAGGAGGCAGAAGTAGGGAGAGGAGGGATGGAGGCAGTGGTATGCGGAGAGTGAGGTATGTTTGGTATGGTTGGTATGCAGTGCCCCACACTTCCAAGGATACCACCCTGCCCTCCCTCCTACACCATCCTAGCTATGCCACCCTCCTTCATCCTACACCACCCTGCCTTCTACACCATCCTGCTTTCCCTCCTACACCATCCCAGTTATACCACCGTGCCCTCCCTCCTACATCATACCAGTGCTCCCCATGTCAACCTTCCCCTTACCTAATATCAGACTCCTTCATCCGACCCGTACCACCCTCCTTCACCTTACCTTACCCATCTTACAGCAAATTCCTTCATCCTACACCGTCCTCAATCTTCTACCTAGACCATTGTCTTTCATCCAGGGTATTCTTCTCTTTCACCCTACTGCTCTCTCACTCTCCTCCTTTATCAGCCTTCCACTGACTCATCTCCTTTCCTTCACCATCATTCCTACATATTTAGTCTTTTTTTTTTCCCCTTTCAACTTGCCTACCTCCTTCCTTCACCATTTCTCCCCTTGTATTATTATTCCTCCTCCCCTTCCACATTAAAATCCAGTCTCAAACTCATCCCTTTACATTCAAGGTTAAATGGAAATATTACACACACACACACACACACACACACACACACACACACACACACACACACACACACACACACACAGGAATTTCAGAAAAACAAGCATATATTAACTCAGATCACGTCCAGAGGCCGTACTTATATGTTTCATTCCGGCTAGCGCCAGATGATTGCCAGTGAGAGAATCCCTTCCCTCACAAATGATTAATATACCCTACACGCGTAGGTGCATTAGAGCACTCATCGCTGCTACAGCTGAATTTGTTAAACATGTAACTTTGAACATGTAAAAAGTAATGAGAGGAACGGCAGCGTTATTAAGAATCGTACTACACCGAAACGGTACTTCTTCTTAATAACAGGATGAAGTGTACGCTTATGGTAGACGAAAGGCAGCTACTTTCACACTGGCCACTGCTCGAAAGTGCAATATCTACTTCACATCAACGTCTCTCACTATGGTACTAGCTGGTATAAGGGTAAAAATAACTGTGAAATTAAAGACTGTCTTCATTTCCACAGGAATGAAGGATGGTTTCCACACAGCTGCAATACAATGACATACTTTTGTGGAAATTGCCAAGATGATTAGTGAATACTCGTATACACGAACACACAGCCCGCAAATGTGCGATTTTGTTGTTTGATGTTTCATCCCAAAATTCTCTTTAAAAAGGGAAGAATAAAAAGCCTGTGGACATACCCCAAAGGAACAGTTGTACCAGGTTTGAAGCGGACCTGGCTAAGAAATAAAGGAATGGAATGAAGTTAAAAAGTGTTTGGAAGAAAAGAAGAAAGAAACCAAGTCAATACACAAAGTACAGGCATGTGTACAGTAGTTAAGACTGATGTAGGATGTTAAGAGGTTGAACCATGATGTTACCATAACAGGAACAAGTGGACTGGACCTAACAGGTAAATACGGAAGAAATACATAAGTACAGTAGATTGATAGGTGCTGCTATGTGAACGCCCAAATTAACAAGTAACTTACACTGGTGATCGACAACTTCATAATCAGCATTACAGATGTTAGTGTTTCCTCCTGGGGCAAAATAATGACAACAGCAACAAGAAGCAGTGACAAGACACAGCAAACTCGTCCCCGGCAGTCATTTTAGTGCTGACGTACAAACACAACAGGATATCTAGTCAATGATGTCACATATCAAATTCAGAGTAAATCGAGTGAAAACTGACGATTTTATGCCCAACTGAAAGTTTAGGCTCAACCCACCTGACACAGACCCCCTACCGCTCTGGGGGATGACCCCTCTGATGTAATGAGGCATGTTTTAGGATGTAGATTTGAAAGATGCACCTTTAGGTTTTGGTTTCATGTCGATATGACAAATTTGAAAGGAGTTATGACGAAAAAACTTTTTTTTTTTTTTTTTTTTTTTTTTTAAATTATTTGGGCCTACAGCCTGGGCCTTGGCCTAATTTGGCCCAAAATTTAATCAGGTGATCAGAAGGTCATAGCCCATCATCCCTATAATTTTAGTCAAAACCGCACCAGTAGTTTTCACATATAGTTGTTAACTGACAGCCAGACAAACCGAGTGAAAACAATACCCGTCCCCAAGCCCCTCAGGGACGGGGACGGGTAACAACAACAATAATAATAGGCTAATAATAATAATAATAATGAATGGTAATTTACATCGTTATATAAAATTCCTTCTCTGGGCCGTACTGATAAAACCAGCTGACATTCACCTGCGTGAGAAGTTACTGGCAAACACTTTCAAACATTTCGTCCAATGTTTCAGAATGTTCAGACGAACAATACGAGTAAGCAGGATACATTATATTGGAGTCGAGTGCACAAGAGGCGGACTGAAGGTAAGCAGATAAACAGATAAGTACGGTATCAGCCTAAGAACCGGTACCAACATCGGAGGCACATGCGTAGAGATAAGTGGGTATGATAAGTGGAAATAAGATGAACGCACACAAAAGTGAAAAGAAATGAGGGAAAAATGCAAGTAACATTAAGACAGAGAAAAATGGAATGTCAGTAGCTATGAAAGTATAATTTGAGAGATTTGACAGACTAATAAATATCGGTAAGAAATAATAATGATGATTTACGAACACTGCGTAAGAAGCCATATACACAGTGTAAGTATCCTCAGTACAGTAAACAATCCGCAGATGAGTTGGTATGCGAGGAAAAATAGGTTGGTATGTAAGTAGGCTGGTGGGTGAGGTGAAAAGGCCAGTACCGGATGGGGAAATTTGACACACACACGAGAGAGAGAGAGAGAGAGAGAGAGAGAGAGAGAGAGAGAGAAGCCAGGTAGCTTAGTTAAGTAGGTATGCGAGCAAAAGGGCAGGTAGGCTTACTCTACCTATGACGAGGTAGGAAGTGAGGAAAATTCATATAATGTACCGGGTAAGCTTCAGTTCCTCCCTAACTCTTTCCAAATCTACCTTTTTCCCCTTCCTGCCTGCCTTTTCTTTCATTCCTGTCTTACTATTCCTGTCTGTCACCCTCCCTTAGTCCTGCGCTTACATGACTTCCTCCCCTCTAAGTATCTCCTGCTTGCCACCCGCACTCGTCTCCTATCCTTTCCCGTCTCCCTCTCCTTTCATTACTCTCTCTCTCCCTCCTACAATTCCTTCCTCCCTCTCTATCCATGCCTGTCTGTCTTCCTCTATCCTCAGTTCCTCACCAGGCCTCCATTCTTGTCTCTCTGTGTAATCTCTCGGTGTGCCTGCCTGCTACTCTTCCTTTAACTGCCTGCTTCCCGCCTCCCTCTTGCCCAATTACCTTCTCCCTCCTGCTTAACTGCCTGCCTCGTGCTGCCTGACTGCTTGTGCTCAGTCACCAGCCTGCCTGACGAAGACCAACCTGTTCACCTTGCACACCACCACCACCTACTGTCAACTTATTACTAACCGGTATCATCATTATTTATTACATTATTATTATTATTATTATTATTATTATTAATTATTAATATTATCAACCTGCAATGTTGCAGCTGCTAATGCTATTCTTATTGGTGCATTTCTTCTTGCTTATCATAATCACCGGTATTGTTACTGGACGGACGATCGCTGAGGAAGACTTGCAGCATTTAATGCAATTTTTATTTCGCATGGTTATCACCCAAGTTATTATCTCATCTCCGCAATCACCCACTCATAGTCCTTAACTATTTTTAAGGTCTGAGATAATCAACAACTGTACACACTTACGCAACCTTGACAACGGCTGCTTAAGGCCTTAACTAGCAGAGGATCTGAGTTCAACATAAAAATAATTTCAGTTTGTATCCAACAATGCTATTTTCTCTCAACGTAAAAAATGTAACTTAAGCAGCTGAAGGACAGACTGACTTCACCATCATTATCAAATATTATCAACCACGGTGTTACCATTTTTCAATAAGCTTATTCACAAATATATATATATATATATATATATATATATATATATATATATATATATATATATATATATATAAAATCAAATACTCTAAACGCCAACAACTAGCCTAAAAATCAGCGTCTGATTTTATAAAGAATGTGACCAGTACAACACAAGATGATGCATGTATATACAGATATTTGATACCTGTCAGTTTTCTGTCCCCTCCCTCATGTCTCACTTCTATCTCTCTCCCTCACCTATCTCCTTTACAGCCCCCCTCCCCCCGTTAAATCCCCTCCTGATCTCCCCTCCCTCCTCAGTTTTTCATTCCCCTTCTCTCTTCCCTCCCTCGTCTGTACTCCTCCTCCACCCCCTCCACCCCTTTTCCCAGTCTTCCCCTGTGGTGGTGGTGTGAGCGAGCGTCGTCGGCCAGCTGTCGCCACACCATCAACGCCAGGACCGGGGGCAGTATCAAGCCTCACCAGGATGGCCCGTATGTTAGCTGACCAAGGCCCCAGATACCCTCAAGCCCCACACACACTGTCCCACCCTGGCACGATCTGACCAAGATCCTTATTATCTTCGGCTTTGAAGACTTACTGTCATACAGTCCTAATAACTTCAAAGACTAAAAGTAAAGACAAAGGCATGGCATATGCCTACACGGTATGGTATGGGAGAGGTATCAGAGTTCCTGCTAAAGCTGACAAGATCACGGGCCCCGTAAGAGGTCCTTCCCATCCCGTCACTTCCACTGTCAACCTATTTTAACTTGTCTTGCCCTACCCTGCCCTGCCTTATCTCTCCTATCTTGTCACGTCCTGTTCTGTTTTGCGATGTACTGCCTTACTTTGCCCTACTCTGTCCTGTACTGCCCTGCCCTGTCTTGTTTTGTTCCATCCTGTCTTGCCCTGCCCTACCCTATTCCGTCCTGTCCTGCCTTACAAACATTCCACTTATATCTCCCAAAGGCTGCACAAAAGTGATAGCTAGCCAGAATTGAAATACAGAGAGAGAGAGAGAGAGAGAGAGAGCGTAATGAATGGATTTAAATATAAATTCTTAACCCTATCCACCCAAGAAGTCTCTTCAAAAGCGTATTAAATCGTGTCGAGTAGCCAGAATAAATGAAGTGGTAGTTATGCTGAAGGAGTCAACTGATCAATTCGATACAAATCCAATTCACTCTACAACTCCGTCACATTCCCAGCCCCCACTACACCCTACGACTTCATCTCCCCACCCCACTACCGCTCTTCCCATCTCCAAGCCCATTCACCCCTTCAATCCCCCAACCCTCATCCCCTTCCCCCTCAATCATCACCCCATCTCCATCCCCTCGTCAGATTGCCCCACATCCCACGTCCCTTCAACCTCCACCGAGTGCCTTCCCCTGCCATTCTACCACCCGATCCCTACCTCCTCGCCGCCCTCCCGTACCTACACCTCCGTCCCTCACCCCCACCCCAACCCCTACATACTATCCTTATACCCTCCATAACCCCCATCATGCCCTCCCTCCACCACCAGATCCACATCTCCCCGAGGCGACCACGAACATGACAGATGGCTAAACATACGCCTGGTAAGCGTCTTGACACACATGCTGGAATGTACACACGGGATACACCCATACACTCAAACATCCACGACAAATGGATACAAATGGAAACTGGAAACTACACGAATCTAAAAAATAACGGTGCGAAGATGACCAGTACAAAGATGATACAGTAATACGTACAGTAAGACGTGTTCGGCATTCGTGTGCATAGTGGTTATTTTCTAAAATCTACAAGCGCAAGTACTAGGCAACGGTATAAAAGTACTCGATATTTTCTTTTGTACGTTACGGTAGTCTTAACACAAACGTTGTTGGTGACAGTCAGTCATCAAAGCGCAGAAACATGGAAAACATTTACAATAAATAACTGGTGTGGTACGCGTATGTGAAGTTTAACCGATAAACAGAATATGGAAGTTTGCCTTTGAAAACGAAGCTCGGAGCCTGTTTTCTGTCTGGTACCAACAAAGAAAATAGCAAGGGTCCGAGATGGTGGGTAACTCAAAGTTTCCTACCCACCACTTGGACACCCAAAATACGGTGCGTGTTTCACATCACTCACTGCATCTTGATTATAACGACGTTCTATCAGTAAGTTTTGCATAATTGCATATTTTTGCTTTAGTATTACCCTTTTGCCGAAAATCTTCTTTACACTACAGCTTTATGTTTTGTTCTATGTTTCTATACCCTAAGAATTGACAAGACAGTCCGATCCCCAAGGCGCAGCTGTCCACACTTTCATTTATCAAAATTTCATGGTCATGTATTCATTCACACTAATGTATTTTTTTTCCCTGAAAACACCCCTTTACCTGAGGACCACATAAATATATAACCAGTACTGTACCTATAAACTTAAAGTCCAAAGGTCACAGTGATACAAGGTGAAAAAGATCAGTACTTAAGTCTTCTTTATGACAGCCAATGACTTGGAACCAGCCACAAGATGAAGGTGTATGCCAAAAACATTAAGCAACTTAAATGTATAAGCCTTACTTACCGGTAATCTTGTAAAATTAAAACTCGGTAACAAAAATTTGAACAAAATGCAAACATGTAGCACGTTCTAGATTAACCTATCCCTACAATGTCCTACACAGTGGGACAGTTACATCTATCCAGATCACCTTGCATCACTGAATACATAGCTTCATATTCTCATAAAATATACTGATATACAGTATAGCTACACCTAACACACTTACATCATCTCACATTCATAGTATTATACATGACAGTTCATACCATTTTGACAGAATGCTACAACTCCCTCCCTTAACAGGGGCAAACTAACAATTTTTACTGAGGCGAAGATGCACTTGACAGGTTGGTGATGATTGGCTGAAAGACACATGTCCAAATAACGTATTTACAAACCCAAATTTCCCCCTCAGATATACTATCTATCTATCTATTGCCAGACGCCATAATCCCCTAAGGGGTGGCCATTTGACTTTGAGGTAAGATATACATTGTCAATTAATAATGCTAAGAAGTAAAGTGATTACGAAGTAATGCTGCATTCAGCCACTCATCACCTGTCAAGTGCATCTTCACCCTGACAAAAAATAAAAAATAAATAAATACAGTAAATAAAAAAAAAATAATGAAACACCAGAGTGGATTCCTGGCCCTGTAGCTACTGGTAGTATAGTCGGCATCTAGTTTAAAGGAAATGTACCGTAATCACCACTTTGTCAAGTACGGTAAGGCTCTGCATTAAAAAAAATAATAATAAAAAAAATAAAAACTGTGCTACCTACACAGCTATTCTTAAGATTTTTCAAAATAAGTGACCACATTATGTACAGAATTCATTCATTTCATTCAGATGCTAAAGATGATGACTTTCACAGGGTACAGGGTGGCACTACTATAACCAATACAAATGCTCCTCAACTCCCTCCCTATCCCAAGAAAGGAGTATCTTCATCCTGCAATCCAACAGGTTCATGTTCAGATGAGCTTGGAGCCACAGCAACCTTTCATTCTTATTACCATATCGTCATTCCTAATTTTAAGCAACATAAACCATCAAGCAGTAGACATTCCTTAAAAATAAGGTCTCATCATAAATTTTGCATATTATTCCAGGTGGCACTATCACAGCATAGTACAGAACCAAGTAACAATATGAAATTAATGTCAAGCTTTTGTAATGCCATCCTAAATCACTCCCTCCCTCACCAGACCTAGACCTATCTTCAAACTTGTTTCCATAAGGCAGACTAGTTTGTTTACAGGTGAGGGACTTATGAGGGGTCGAGTTGCACCATCCCCCTTCCCTCTCCTTCACTCTACTTGGGCTTGCACAAAGGTTCAGTCTTATTCACTACTTTCCCCCATCAGATTGCAAAATACAAGTTGCCTTCCAACACAGGAGGAAAGGTAAGTGCTGAACTGGTGCTGGATGTTAAGAAGAGGACATTACTGTGTTATATATAGCCTATGCACTGTGAACATACAGTTTTGTGATGATACAGTTGCCAGAGGCAAGTATCCCTTAACACTGCATTAAAATGATTGCTGCATCATGCAGTCTTTCATGGCAACTACAATGGACATGCTGTCGACAGTTTTTCAAGGAATTTTTATATTCTTGCAAAATCAGAGAACATGTATGGTAGGTGGTGGCAACCATCATCTACTTAGCTACTTGATGTAGGGCTCCCTACTACTTCCTTCATCTTTATCACTTTTTTTCTGTGTCTGTCCTCTCTCTCTTCCTATTTCCCCCATCTTTCCTGTCACCTTTTATTACACTTTCCTTTTCAGGTGGCTTTATATGGAGTGACAAGCCAAATGGTTTCCTGTAAACCAGGAAACCATTTACAACACTGGGTGGTGACCATATAACCAATCCATACGTGTTCCCTATGTGTCAGCAAGTGGGCTGGCAGAGGGTTAGTGCTCCTTCCCGTAACACGAACAGCCACCCCTTACGGAATTAGCCTAAGGCATCTTGCTATACACACAGAGATAGATGTATGAAATGTTGGCGAGTGCTGTATCATGCAACATCACTACCTGCACACAAACATGTCATTTGCAGTTATCAAACAAGGGAATAACTACACACAGACAACCATAAATACCATGTACAATATAGAAACAATGCAGTAGCAGGTATGATAAACAAAATGCAAAATGCTTTAGTAACTAAAGCATAGTGCTGTAACCTGTATACTGACACAAGATATTTTGTAAGGTAACCTAATCAAGCCACAACACAAAAACTTTCTTAATATTTTTCATGTACAGGGATAAACTGACATATACATCTTACTTATTATACCGATACTCTGTTATTTAATGTATCATTTATCAGCGCCATACCACGTTGAGTACACCGCTTCCCGTCCGATCAGCGAAGTTAAGCAACGTTGGGTCTGGTTAGTACTTGGATGGGTGACCGCCTGGGAACACCAGATGCTGTTGGCATCCCTACGTGTCAAGTGGGGTTGGTGGAGGATTAGTGCCCCTCCCTGTAAAACAATTAACTCTGAGCCCTTGGCCACCCCGTTTGGGATACATGGCATCTGGCAATGAATGAATGAATGAATTTATCAGCTTGATGATGCTTCATTCTTCAAAAATGTGTGGTTTTATATGAGCCAGTACAGTAATCAGTGCCAGCCATGATTAGATATGGTATCAACTGACAAGAAATGAAGTACCGTACCACACCCACCGACAATGTGTGTAAGAAATAATATTACAAGTATTGTACATACAGCTACTCCATCCGTTTCAATAACTGGTCACTTCCTTAGTATACCTACCGGCTACTTTTAAGCCTTACTCTCTTATACATTTACTTACAATATCATCTATGCACACTTTCTTCTCCCCTTTATCTGACGTCTTCCTTATTCTACATCATTCGCAAATCTCACTGTTTCATATACCGTATTGTACTGTACCCTGCCATCTCCATACCCATCATGTATTCCTCAACAGCCTCATTTCTACTTGTGTCAATCATGAGTCTTCACACTTATGCCAAATCAGTCTTACATACCTGCCTGTGGGAACTAACCTACCTTCATGCAATCTTGCAGTCACCATATTTGATCCTGCTTAACAACATGGCCTGCATAGCATCATCCACCTATCTTCACTGGGTCACTCTTCACTTTATTTATACATTTACCTATCTTTTCTACTGAGGCACCAAAGTCTCTCTCCATTCGCCAACACATCAGTCACCTTCTCTTTCAGAAACTGGCATTTACCCCTGTTGATATGGATGTGCTTTTAAAGCATTACAAGAAATACTCTTGAGATGGTTTGGCCATATGGAGAGGATGGAGAATGAAAGTGTATGTGTGAGAGAAGGTGAAGTTGGAGGGAGAGGTGAAGGGAAAGGGGAGACCAAAGATGAGAAGGAAAGATTGAGTGGAGAGATGTACGAGTGAAGGGGGTGTGAGTTTGAGAAAGGGCAGCCAAATGGTAGCTGACAGGACGATATAGAGATTATTTGTTTGTGACCAACCTTACAGGATTAAGGCACCTGACTATAGTTAAACAAATAGATAATTTTATTTGGCTATGGTACAAAAATATGAATATGTGAGAACATTTAGCCTACTAGCTACTGTTTTGTTTTTGCCATGCCTCTCACATCAAGCAGCGTTTCAGCCAAACTTACACACGATATGCACTTTGTACAGAGTTGCTCCACTTATATACAAACAGATTAATATACCGGTACTCCAACCAAATTTAGAAACACGTGAGGACTTAAAACTTACCATTTTTTTCTGCAATGACTTTCTTTTTATTACCATGTTGATTTTGTATGGTAACGAAGATAGTGACTTAGTTCAACTCATTATTAACAGAATAGTTTAATATTTTTACAATGCCGTAGCCTACTGTGGTTTCATTCCAGTACATGCAAAGTGAAATAGTTACTGTTTCAAGCTGTTAGCTAATTATGGAAGGAACATTAGGAAATACTATACTGCATGCATCTTTTAAACCTTCCAATAATGTGTTGTCATTTAATTCATGCTACCTCCATACAATTTTATCTAACAAGACAGACTTCTTGGTCAAGGAGGTTAGAAACAATCTCCATTAAAACGGCCCACTATGAAAGGTCTCCCCACAGCTAAATAGCAACTAGAACTCTAAATAAGCAGCCCTTGTGA
Source organism: Coenobita brevimanus (assembly GCF_032717465.1). Classification (NCBI taxonomy): domain Eukaryota; kingdom Metazoa; phylum Arthropoda; class Malacostraca; order Decapoda; family Coenobitidae; genus Coenobita; species Coenobita brevimanus. The sequence continues at coordinate 55,121,698 of NC_136959.1, read as the reverse complement.
GAGAGGGCAGTGTTTGGAAACTCCCTGTACTGATGTTTGCAGATATTATGGTGCTGTTAAGTGAAGACGAAGGGAAGCTGCAAGGCTTGGTGGATGAGTTTGGTGGTGTGTGTAAGAAACGGAATCTAAAGGTGAATGTAGGGAAGAGTAAAATTATGGTCTTTGAGAGAAGTCAGTGAATGTACAGTGAGATTTGATGAGGAGGAAATGGAAAATGAAAGTGTGTTTATATTTTGATAGTGTGATGAGTAAGGATGGAAGTTTAGAGGGTGAAGTGCTTGACAGGGTACAACAAGGAAGAAAGGTTGCTGGTTCCCTGAAAGCAGTGATAAGAAACTGGGAAGTGAGCATGGAAGTGAAAAAGCTACTACATGACAGTATTGTGATACCACCTCTAAAGCATGGAAGTGAAGCTTGGACCTTGTTGGAGGGACACACGAGTGAGAGCAGTGGAAATGAGTCATTTGAGAGGAACAGGTGGAGTCACATGGAGAGACAGACTGACAAATGAGGAGGTGAAGGAGCGTTGTGGTGTGGATGTGGATGTGATAGGAAGCGTTAGGAGAAATACACTGAGATGGTTTGGCCACATGGATAGGATGGACAGTGAGGTACTGATGAGAAGAGTATATGAGTGAGGTGGAGGCCAAGGATGAGATGGAGGGATGGAGTGGAGAGCTATATGAGAGAGGGGGTTGTGAGCTGGGAGCAGGGTAATGAAATGGCAGGGGACAGGGCGACATGGAGGTGATTTGTTTGTGGCCACGCCCTGCGGGATTGGGGCATCTGGCAATAGACATAGATAGACAGATAGACAGAACTCTGAACTGTCATATGGGGGAGGCGGTGGCTCAGTTGGTAGAGAGGTGGCCTGCAGTCCTAACGGACCCAGGTTCAAACCTCCGCTGGGGCAGGGAAGTTTATGGATCTGAATTTCATAATAACAGACTTTACCAATCTACCAGAAGACCCACTGACATGTCGTAAAAATATACCCGCTAATACCAATACACCAGTCCTGTATGAGACAGCCCTAGCATGTATTCAGTATGGACGGTGGGTGTTAGCACCGAAGTGGTGACATGCAGAGGTGTATGGCATGTAGGAGGACTACTGGGCCTTGGGAGTAGGCTGTGAAACCTATGCCCAGAGTCGGACACATAAAAAAATAAATAAATAAAAAATAAAAAATAAAATCACTTGTCTCTTCCTACTGTTTCTTACAATGACCTTGACCCCATTGGGGAGATTTGGAATTTTTTAAATAAAACAAACTTGGTAATCAAGTCTGCCAAGTTTCATTTTCAGATTACAGTTGTGCCTCTTATAACACAGCTAATAAAGGCCGACAACACGCCGTGCTATACTTTTCCACGTTATACGTTCCATGTGTTTCCATTACATAGGAAGCGTGTGGAGAAACACACAGAGGTGGTCTGGCCATGTGGAGAGGATGGAGAGTGAGAGACTGATGAGGAGAGTGTATATAAGCGAGGTAGAAGGGGGGGGGAGAGGGAGGAGGAGGCCAAGGATGAGATGGAGGGATGGAGTGGACAGGTACAGTATATGAGAGAGGGGGGTGTGAGCTGGAAGCAGGGCAGTGAGATGGTGGGGGAAAGGGCAACATGGAGGCAATTTGTTTGTGGCCACCTCTTACAGGATTAAGGCGTCTAGCAACAGATAGATAGATAGTCTATCTATCTATATCTATTGCCAGACACCATAATCTCATAAGGGGTGGCCATTTGGCTCTGAGTTATTTGTTTTATGGGGAGGGGCACTAACCCTCCACGAACCCACTTGTTGACACATAGGGAGCACGTATGGTTTGGTTATATGGTTACCACCCAGCGTTGTAAATGGTTTCTTGGCTTACAGGAAACCATTTGGCTTGTCACTCAATGTAAAGCCACCTGTAAAGGAAAAAAAAGCAATAAGAAGTGAAAGGAAAGATGGGAAAATAGGAAGAGCGGAGGGCAGGCACAGAAAAAGAATGATGAAGGCTAAGAAAGAAGTACCAGTAGGCAGCACTACTGTACATCAAGTGAGTGGAGGATGGTTGCCACCACCTACCACTATAGACAGATAGACTGATTATATTCGCCGGCTCAGACGTACAGAAATGACAATGATTAGGTGGATGTGCAGTGCGTCCCTGCGTCCAAGGCCTGGAGGGGCTGCATTTACAATGGAAGAGTTGAGAGGTAGGATGGGACTGGAGTGTATTGGTGTTGTGATGAGGAGAGGTAGATTGAGGTGGTTTGGACATGTGGAGAGGATGGGGGATGATAATTGGGTGAGGAAGGTGAGAAGTGTTAATATTGGGGGTGGGGTTATGAGGGGTAGACCGAGAAAGACATGGGACAAGGTCATTAAGTGTGACCTTAGGGTTAAGGGACTGAACAGGGAGGCTGCAATGGATCGTGCAGTGTGGAAAGCCGCCATTAGGTGACCAAGGCCGACACATGCAAGCATGTTAGAGCCTTTAAAAATGAAACGATATATATATATATATATATATATATATATATATATATATATATATATATATATATACATACACCGGTACAGTATATATATATATATATATATATATACAGTATATAGTATATATATAATATATATATATATATATATATATATATAAATATATATATATATATATACAGTATATAGTATATATATAATATATATATATATATATATATATATATATATAAATATATATATATATATATATACAGTAGAACCTCTCTCATTCGGACTATATGGGGGGAAGGGTTGTCCTAATTAGCACATTGTCCGGACCATCAGGGTAATCTACAGTTCATACCAAAAACTATCTACATATGGTATGTTTGTTAATTATTAACATATGTGGCATTTTTAGAGTTTTTCTTTTATTTTCACCACAGTCACTGTTTGTAACATCAAATTTTAAAGCAAACTGTCTAATTTTATCTTTGTTTTTCTTGACGTCCGACACAGTTCGTTTGGCGATACCAAACTCGTTCACGAGTTTTCCTGGAGGAACACCAGCCTCTAGTTTATCCAGTATTTTCACTTTATCTGCAATACTTAGTGTTACATGCTTCCTTTTAACACCTGTATTCATTGTAGAAGCTACACTTGCATTAAAGGGCATGGTAAGGAGGATTAACTTTTGAAATACAGCGTAAAAATATAAATGGTTGGTGAACTAGTTGATGGAACGAATGATAGCGTGTGTTTAAACAGGTGCCCATGTTGCGATCTAGCGTGATCCAAGACTAAACAAATGACGATCGCTTTCCGCGCTGATATTGAAAATGACTAGAATTACTTTCAACATATTTTTGGAGCTTATTATTTTTAAATTTTGTCCGAATTAACAGAAATCCGGATCAAAGGGGTCCGGACCAAAGAGGTTCTACTGTATATATATATATATATATATATATATATTATACAGGTTTCTTCTAGTATCCTTTCATGTACGGTATTTTGTAGCTGCAAGAAAGTTTTTTTGCTCATAACAAGATTATTTTCTACAGGCTGCAGTAATATGCATATTTAACCATGCTTGTCGTAAAAGGCGACTGAAAGGGTTGGCGGAGGGTTAGTGCCCCTCCCCGGAAAACAACTAACTAAAAAAACAAACAAGAAGCCTCGGACAAGGACTGACCAAACGTTGACGACCCAGGACCGGACAAAGGACTTGGTAATGTGTACATGGAATGTAAGAGGAGCGAATGATGAGGTGAAAGAGAGAGAGATTGTCCAGGTGCTTGAGGATGCGAAAGTGGATGTATGTGGAATAACTGAAACAAAATGGAGAGGAGAAAGTGTGAGAGAATGGGAGTATGGATGGGGTATATGTGCAGGAGTAGATGAGAATGAGAGGGCAAAGGAAGGAGTGTGTATAGTTGTGAGTAAAAGATGGAAGAAGAGCATAAGACAGTATGGATCAGTTGGGTCAAGGATTGTGTGGGTAAAGTTGAAAGTTGGAATACAAATGTGGGCGATTGTGTGTGTGTATGCGCCAACGCAAGATCGTGCTAGAAGAGTGAGAGAAGAGTTCTGGACAAATGTGGAAGTGTGCATGGAAAAGTTTGGAAGGAATGAGAGAGTGTTTTTGATCGGTGATATGAATGGTAAAGTTGGTAATGTGAAGGTGGATGGAATAGTTGGTGAGTGGGGTGTGCCTGCTGAGATAGATGAGAATGGGAGTGCGTTAGTGGACATCTGTGCTGGGAGGGGGTTGGTAATAGCCAATACCCTCTTCAGGCATAAAATGATCCACAGGTATACATGGCGAGTGATGAGAATGGTGGGTGGTGAACTGAATGAAAGGAAGGCAATGATTGATTATGTGTGTGTGGATGAAAGGATGCGAAGATGTATATTGGATGCAAGAGTTTATAGAGGTTGGGGAGTGGCCTTTCTGACCACTACTTGGTGGTGGCCAGAATTAGGATGCAAGTAAGATGGAGGAATAGAAGAAGGGAAAGACGAGAGGAAGGAGTAGTTGCAAGGAGAGTGGAAAGGTTACAAGAGGATGAGAAAAAGGCAGAGTATAAGAGAGAAGTGGAGGAACGATTGGGCAAATATGAATTGGAGCAGATGGGAGACGTGGAAGGTGTGTGTAAGATATTTACAGAAGAAATATGTGCAGCATGTGATGTGGTGTGTGGAAGGAAGAGAAGACGGAGGGGTGCAAGGAACAGCGTGGTGGACTGAAGTGTTGAAACAGGATGTGGCACAAAAGAATAAAGCATACAATGAATGGATGAGAAATAGGGGCGTGGAAGAAGTTGAGAGGCAGAAGAGAGATTTATATGTGGAAAGGAAGAGAAGAGGTGAAAAGATTAGTAAGAGAGAGTAAGAAGAGAGTGGATGAGGAATTTGGAAGGAATTTGAGTGTAAAGTGGAGGGACTGTAAGAAAATGTTCTGGAGAGAAGTGAAAAAGAGTAAGACAGGGTGGAAGTGAAGTTAGCAGGGGAGTGAAAGATAAACATGGTAGATTACTAGTGGAGAAGGGAGAAAAAGTGAGCAGATGGAGAGAACACTTTAAGGAATTGTTGAACGTAGAGGATGGAAGTAATGCGAGTATAAGTGGCTGGGGAATGGCTGGGAGAAGGAGGGAGGTGAGAAGACAGGTAGAAATCAGTAGGATAGAGGTTGTAGAAGCAATGAAGAAAGTTAAATCGGGAAAGCCCCAGGAATTGATGGAGTGTGTGGTGAGATGCTGAAGCATGGGGGAGAGATAGTAGTAGAATGGATGTGGAAGATGTGCAGATTGGCCTGGGAGGAAGGTAGAGTCCCGGAGGATTGGAAGTCAGGTATAATTATTCCCTTGTACAAAGGAAAAGGGGAAAAAGAAGTGTGTGGTAATCATAGGGGCATTTGTCTTCTTAGTATAATAGGAAAAGTGTATGGTAGGATACTTATAGACAGAGTTAGAGAAAGAACAGAGAAATTAGTTGGAGAAGAACAGGGAGGCTTTAGGAAGGGAAGAGGTTGTGTAGATCAGATATTCATTCTTAGATCTTTAGTGGAAAAGTTTCTAGAGAAGGGAAAGAAGTTGTATGCGGCTTTCATGGATTTGGAGAAAGCATATGACAGGGTGGATAGACAAGGATTGTGGAAAGTGTTAAGAATATATGGAGTAGATGGGAAGTTGTTGAATGCTGTGAAGAGTATGTATGATGGTGCTAAGGCTGCAGTGCGTGTGGATGGTGAACTAAGTGAATTTTTCTCTTTGAAAGTTGGTTTGAAACAGGGATGTGTCATGTCTCCATGGTTGTTCAATCTGTACATGGATGGGGTAATAAAAGAGGTACAAGGTAGGGTAGTGGATGTTGGAGTGGCCCTGGTGAGAGAGGATAGTGTTTGGAAACTCCCTGTACTGTTGTTTGCAGATGATACTGTGTTGTTGAGTGAAGATGAAGGGGAGCTGCAAGGCTTGGTGGATGAGTTTGAGAGAGTGTGTAAGAAACGGAACCTAAAGGTGAATGTAGGGAAGAGTAAAGTGATGGTCTTTGAGAGAGGTGAAGTCAGTGAATGTATAGCGAGGTTGGATGGTGAGGAATTGGAAAATGTGAGTACGTTTAAGTATTTGGGTAGTGTGATGAGTAAGGATGGAGGTTTGGAGGGTGAAGTGCTTGAAAGGGTACAGCAGGGAAGAAAGGTTGCTGGTTCCTTGAAAGCAGTGATAAGAAACAGGGAAGTGAGCATGGAAGTAAAAAAGTTACTACATGACAGTATTGTGATACCAACTCTAACGTACGGAAGTGAAGCTTGGACTTTGTTGGAAGGACACAAGTCAAGAGTAAGAGCAGTGGAAATGAGTTATTTAAGAGGAGCTTGTGGAGTCACGTGGAGAGACAGGCTGACGAATGAGGATATAAAGGAGCGTTGTGGTGTTGATGTGGATGTGATAGGAAGCGTTGTGAGGAACACACTGAGGTGGTTTGGCCATGTGGAGAGGATGGAGGGTGAAAGACTGACGAAGAGAGTGTATGTGAGTGAGGTGGAGGGTGGAAGAGGGAGGGGGAGACCGAGGATGAGATGGAGGGATGGGGTGGAGAGGTATATGAGAGAGGGGGGTGTGAGTTGGGAGCAGGGTAGTGAAATGGCGGGGGACAGGGCGACTTGGAGGCGATTTGTTTGTGGCCACCCCAAACGGGATTGAGGCGTCTGGCAATAGATAGATAGATAGATCATGCTATTCCTGCAGTCTTTGTGACATATTATAAATTCATGAATTTTTTTTTTCATTACGTGTTCATAAGCAAACAGCATCTTTGCAAGTTACCAAATCCATGCACTGCAATTGTATGCTTTCCTTTAGTGATAGGAATAGGCTACGTTAGCTTAGGTTAAGTTACGATGGATTGGTTAGGTTAGGTTTAGATATATTGTTTAAGTTAGAAAGCATTAGTTTAGGCTGTGTTCAAAATGGTTAAAATAGTTACCTCTTGAACTGTAATGCTCTTTTGCTTATAAACATGTAGCAGATTCATTCATCCAGCTATACAGTAGTATGTGTGACAGGCACGAGAATGGTCTGATGGGAGCAGTCCGGTGCAAGTATTAGTAAATACAGTCCATCCTCATCTAACATGGTTTTTGCTAACACGAAAATGGTCTAACACGGTGCAATTTTCCGGAAGCACTATCGCTTCTAACACAGCCATTGATGAAGCTAACATGGGTGGGTGATGAGGCGTTGAATCATAGGAGCGCTGCCTTACCAAGACGCATCATCTATCTACCAGCCAATCACGCTTCAGCATTCTTGCTTTTGAACTACCCAGCCAATCAGGACACTCCCTGCTCCCACCTGCCTCCCCACTCTGTCTGCTGAGAAGTGTTATAAGTGCTAATGACTCTGAAGGATTTTTACCAGTGTTCACCCCTACCCCTCCTCTCTGGCATAGTGTGTCTCCTATTATCCTCCCGTAAGATAAATAAAATGTGGCTTTTAACTGCAATAATACTCTTTTATAATTTTTCGAACCATATTAGCCTAAGGCTTTCTAGGAGGTTAAAATTGGGGGGTATAAAATTTTTTTTTTGCACCACAAAGGGGGAAAAGTGGACTTTGGGCAGGGGTGTGGAAGGAAATAGAGGGTTTCAAGAGTCTCCGTAACACAAAATTTCTCTAACACAGTAGGGGTGTGGAAGCAATTAACCATGTTAGATGAGCACAGATTGTATTCAATTTCTCACAATCACTGTTGCAGCTACAAAATAGCTACAGTATGCAGAATGATATCACACAAAATCTGTAAAATGATGGGACATCTGGTGATGACTCTAAACTAAAACTTTACCAAATTATAATTCACTTTAGAATGTTAGAGGTGTGAATGACATACAGTAAGTAAAAGATTACAGAAGTACTGTACATGTATTCATGGAAGGTTATGACTGAATGAAATGTGTGTGATAGGGAGAACAGGGAGTGAAACTGATAAGTGGGATGATGTAATAAACAGTAATCCCTCTATTAGCCCGATGTTCATTACCCGGAAAATCCATCACCCGGACGGTGTGATCTGTCTGTTCGAAACTATTTTTCATACATTTTTCCATTTTATCCAAACAAAATGCCTGTATCCAGTAGGAAATTATGGCTGTGCAAATATTTTTTCCCGGCCGGGAGGGGATTGCCTAGTGACGCCACCCTGTCTGGCTGGGTAGTTCACCCAAAGTAAGACCCCCTCCCCCAGTCGTTTTCAGTTCCTGTACGGCAACAGTGTAGTGAACAGCTCCTCTTGGACAGTTGTAATGGCAGTGCACATGGTGGCTTTTGTGGTTATTCCCTATCTGATTCAGACCTTGCTATTCCTTGCATGCCTCTTCCTTGGGTGTGAAGTGGGAGACCCTGAGTAAGATTGATGCAGGATGGTAGAATCACGTGTTGACAGTGATTCTATTTTAGCTTACTGTATTGTACCGTGATTTAATTCTATTTTACCATGATTTTATTCCATTTTACCATTATGTTTTGTGTGTCCACTGGATTTTTCTTGTGTGCCGGTAGCCAGTTTATTTCATGTTTTGTACCCTTACAGTGGTGATCGGTTGTCTGTGGTTGATGGATCTGCTTGATCATGGTAATTGCTTGGCCGTGGTTTATAGGCCTGCTTGACCAGAGAGAATAGGGTTAAACAACAGGAACAAGTGTTGTACAATGTACTGTAGTGGCCTTTTACACTGGCTTTCAAAGTTAGGTCATGTATGAAGGGGGGCCAGGGGAGAAATCCATTATCTGGACAGAGTCATTACCCAGAACTGCCTTTAGCTCTATTATGTCAGATAATCAGGGGATTACTGTATATTACTTGGTAAGTCAGAGGTGAGCTCTTGTGGACACAATGAAAGATTTGGTTTATTGATAAAAGTTTTTACCATGCTGCATATACAAACTGGTACGGTATGTAAAGTTAAGCCTAAGTTTCAAAGGGTTAAAATAGCTCTGATTAGTACACATGCACCTAGTGATGACAGAGGTATGAAAGAGAAGGATACTTTATGGAATCAACTGGCTGAGTGACAGAATAGAGTACTTCCTACTAAGTTTTGAGCGTTTGTGACAAAATCTGAATGGAAAAGCTGGTAGCTACATTATTTTCCCATGAATAGTGACACAGATAGGCTACTGGTCCATTTTGGTATGCCACCCAAAAATAATAACACAGGGTTGAAGTACATGTGCCAGGAAGGAAAGTTATGCATATGCAATTCACATTTCATTAAAAAAAAAAAAAAAAAATAGTAGTACATAAATACACATGGTAAACAGAGACATCAGAGAGCATTCACAGAAACCTGACTGATTATACAGGTACATACTTGTAGGAAGGTGGAGGCTTGGATGTGTCGTGACAAATGAGCTGAGAAAGGTTTAGCTATGGTACCTTATCATGTGGGAGAGAAAGAGTAGCTAAAAGGAGTACTGATCCCCAAAGTGAAAGAACAACAGGAAATGATGAAAAACAAAGCAGTAACAAATGACTGTGATCCCCAAAGTGAAAGAACAAGTGGAAATGATGAAAAACAAAGTAGTAACAACTGACTGTGTATGAAAGGTAACTACAGTGGCCTCTCGGCCAATACTGTAATTAGATCAGACAACACTACTGGACTGGACTAATTCTGTACTGGGCAAATACCCTAATAAACTTTGGGAGGAAATTATTTACATCACACAAGACTCTAATTTAAGGCACAAGAATCCCTAGAATGTTGTAAACAATGAGGCAAACAAAAAAATTTGCAATCTGACATATATAATTGATTTATCATCTATCCATAGCCAGACACAATATATACAGTAGTCAAGTAAGGGATGCCCATTTGTCTTTGAGTTACTGTACTGTATTTGTTTTACTGGGAGGGACACTAACTCTCTGCCAACTCACTTGCTGACTAAAGGAAACACACACACACACACACACACACACACACACACACACACACACACACACACACACATATATATATATATATATATATATATATATATATATATATATATATATACAGTATTTATATACATGGGTTGGTTATATGGTTACCACCTAGCATTGTAAATGGCTTCCTGGCTTACAAGAACCATTGGGCTTATCACTCAATGTAAAGCACCTGAAAAGGAAAGAAAAGTAATAAAGTGACAGGAAAGATGGGAGAAATAGGAAGACGGGGGGGCAGACACAGAAAAAGCATGATAAAGGAGACGGAAGAATTAGGCAGCACTACAGTACGGTAAGGTATATCAAGTGAGTGGATGATGGTCACCACCACCAATCATTTTTCAACCACCCAAGTGCCATTAAAAAAAAAAAAGAGAGAGAGAAAGAGAGAGAGAGAGAGTTTCGTTTTCGTTTTCGTTTTTAAAGGCTCCAACATGCTTGCATGTGTCGGCCTTGGTCACCTAATGGCGGCTCTCCATGCTGCACGATCTATTGCAGCCTCCCTGTTCAGTCCCTTAACCCTAAGGTCACACTTAATGACCTCGTCCCATGTCTTTCTCGGTCTACCCCTCATAACCCCACCCCCAATATTAACACTTCTCACCTTCCTCACCCAACTATCATCCCCCATCCTCTCCACATGTCCAAACCACCTCAATCTACCTCTCCTCATCACAACACCAATACACTCCAGTCCCATCCTACCTCTCAACTCTTCCATTGTAAACCCAGCCCCTCCAGGCCTTGGACGCAGGGACGCACTGCACATCCACCTAATCATTGTCATTTCTGTACGTCTGAGCCGGCGAATGTCTTCCTCCTTCACTGCCCAGGTCTCACTGCCATACAGCATTACACTCCTAACACACGCTGCATACAAAGACCCCTTAGCACGTAGGGAGAGCCCCCTCAATGTCAGGAGAGGCAAGAGCTCCCTGAACTTCTTCCAACCACTTCTCACCCTAGCCACAGAGCTAGCTCCAGCCCCACCTCCAGCACACAACATGTCTCCTAAATAACAAAACTCTTCCACACACTCAAGAGATTCACCAGCAAGTTCAATTCTTTCACGTCTGACGATCTCCACCTGCTCACCCCGGCACGCCGTACACATAATAAGAGAGAGAGAGAGATAAACGCCTCCCAAGTTTGGTGACTCTTAAACACATATATCTCAAGAATTAAGACAGATTTATATTTGCACTGCTTTTTGTTTCTATGTGTAGTGCAAGGTCTCAGCTATAAAATCCTATCGGTTACATGAGAAAGAGAGAGAGAAACGTTAAATTTTATTTCACATACACAGCATACACTACACCTTCACACACACACAAGCTTAAAAAAAAGGTACTGTCCAACATGCTATTATGGTGATGGCTTACCAGCAAGCACAAGGAGACTGACACTCAGTCATGTCAATTCACCAGGCCAATACATGTTCCCATTGGCTATGGCACCTCGCAACTTCCCAGCATAAGCAACCCCCCCCCCCAAAAAAAAAATATATATATATATATATACACCTCCATGGATGCAAAACATACCGGTACTAATGTAGCAAAGTTTTCCTTACTAAACTGACTTTTCTCTTTACTGAATATCTGGAGCGTCTACCATACTAAAAACCATTAGAACAAAACAGAAGAAACGAGTGTTGGATGCAAGGCCCCTATAGTAGGAAATTGCTAATAATGCCAGGAATCGAATCCAAGGCTCTTCAGATATAAGCCTGGCAGCTTTCCACTATACGGTACCACATGGTCATGGTACAGTGGAAAACTGGTACAAAGGAAAGTTGCCTGACTGAAGAGTCCCTGGTATGACTCCCATCATTACTGACAATAATAGTTGATTTTTACTGTGTTAATATGGGCTTCTATTGTTACACTGACTTGCCAGATGTGCTTTGGGGATGATTAAAAGCCCAAATACCAGGGGGCTGTCTCATCCCTTTCAGACAGTGGAGGCAGGGGTACCTTGGTTAGAAGTATGTGACAAGGTAAGACAATTTTTACCTGGCCATGGAACAATGGAATGCTGTCTGACTATTATATGAAGAATCCTTTACTCTTCAATGTGAAAACTAATACAGGCAGACCCCGAGATACGCTACCCCTAGATGCAATACCCTGACATAACGGTGGGGGTAGAAAAACCATACCACCCTATCCCACCAAACGACGGCCAAACCCAGATATAACAATGTTTTTTAAAACCGATTTTGATCATATTTTAGACTTAAACTTTGTGTATTGGTTTGTTGCAAGGAGAGTGGAAAGGTTACAAGAGGATGAGAAAAAGGCAGAGTATAAGAGAGAAGTGGAAGAACGATTGGGCAAATATGAATTGGAGCAGATGGGAGACGTGGAAGGTGTGTGTAGGATATTTACAGAAGAAATATGTGCAGCATGTGATGTGGTGTATGGAAGGAAGAGAAGACGGACGGGGGTGCAAGGAACAGCGTGGTGGACTGAAGAGGTGAGACAGGCTGTGGCACAAAAGAAGAAAGCATACAATGAATGGATGAGAAATAGGGGCGTGGAAGAAGTTGAGAGGCGGAAGAGAGAGTTATATGTAGAAAGAAAGAGAGAGGTGAAAAGATTAGTAAGAGAGAGTAAGAAGAGAGTGCATGAGGAATTTGGAAGGAATTTGAGTGTAAAGTGGAGTGACTGTAAGAAAATGTTCTGGAAAGAGGTGAAAAGAGTAAGACAGGGAGGAAGTGAAGTTAGCAGGGGAGTGAAAGATAAAAATGGTAGATTACTAGTGGAGAAAGGAGAAAAAGTGAGCAGATGGAGAGAACACTTTAAGGAATTGTTGAACATACAGGATAGAAGTAATGCAAGTATAAGTGGCTGAGGAATGGCTGGGAGAAGGAGGGAGGTGAGAAGACAGGAAGAAATCAGTAGGATAGAAGTTGTGGAAGCAATGAAGAAAGTTAAATCAGGAAAAGCCCCAGGAATTGATGGAGTGTGTGATGAAATGCTGAAGCATGCGGGAGAGATTGTAGTAGAATGGATGTGGAAGATGTGCAGATTGGCCGGGGAGGAAGGTAGAGTCCCGGAGGATTGGAAGTCAGGTATAATTATTCCCTTGTACAAAGGAAAAGGGGAAAAAGAAGTGTGTGGTAATCATAGGGGCATTTGTCTTCTTAGTATAATAGGAAAAGTGTATGGTAGGATACTTATTGACAGAGTTAGAGAAAGAACAGAGAAATTAGTTGGAGAAGAACAGGGAGGCTTTAGGAAGGGAAGAGGTTGTGTAGATCAGATATTCATACTTAGATCTTTAGTGGAAAAGTTTCTAGAGAAGGGAAAGAAGTTGTATGCGGCTTTCATGGATTTGGAGAAAGCATATGACAGGGTGGATAGACAAGGATTGTGGAAAGTGTTAAGAATATATGGAGTAGATGGGAAGTTGTTGAATGCTGTGAAGAGTATGTACGATGGTGCGAAGGCTACAGTGCGTGTGGATGGTGAACTAAGTGAATTTTTCTCTTTGAAAGTTGGTTTGAAACAGGGATGTGTCATGTCTCCATGGTTGTTCAATCTGTACATGGATGGGGTAATAAAAGAGGTACAAGGTAGGGTAGTGGATGTTGGAGTGGCCCTGGTGAGAGAGGATAGTGTTTGGAAACTCCCTGTACTGTTGTTTGCAGATGATACTGTGTTGTTGAGTGAAGACGAAGGGGAGCTGCAAGGCTTGGTGGATGAGTTTGGGAGAGTTAGTAAGAAACTGAATCTAAAGGTGAATGTAGGGATGAGTAAAGTGATGCTCTTTGAAAGAGGTGAAGTCAGTGAATGTACAGCGAGGTTGGATGGTGAGGAATTGGAAAATATGAGTACGTTTAAGTACTTGGGTAGTGTGATGAGTAAGGATGGAGGTTTGGAGGGTGAAGTGCTTGAAAGGGTACAGCAGGGAAGAAAGGTTGCTGGTTCTTTGAAAGCAGTGATAAGAAACAGGGAAGTGAGCATGGAAGTGAAAAAGTTACTACATGACAGTATTGTGATACCAACTCTAACGTATGGAAGTGAAGCTTGGACGTTGTTGGAAGGACAGTCAAGAGTGAGAGCAGTGGAAATGAGTTATTTAAGAGGAGCCTGTGGAGTTACATGGAGAGAGAGGCTGACGAATGAGAATATAAAGGAGCGTTGTGGTGTGGATGTGGATGTGATAGGAAGCATTATGAGGAACACACTGAGGTGGTTTGGCCATGTGGAGAGGATAGAGGGTGAAAGACTGACGAAGAGAGTGTATGTGAGTGAGGTGGAGGGGGGAAGAGGGAGGGGGAGGCCGATGATGAGATGGAGGGATGGGGTCGAGAGGTATATGAGAGAGGGGGGTGTGAGTTGGGAGCAGGGCAGTGAAATGGCGGGGGACAGGGTGACTTGGAGGCGATTTGTTTGTGGCCACCCCAAATGGGATTGAGGCGTCTGGTAATAGATAGATAGATAGTTTGTGTGATGTCTCCATGGCTGTTTAATATATACATGGATGGGGTTGTATAAGGAGGTGCAAGGTAAGGCAGTGGATGTCGGGGTGGCTCTAATGAATGAGGGTGAGATTTGGAATATTCCAGTGTTGCTGTTTGCTGATGATACAGTATTGTTGAGTGAAGATGAATGGGAGTTGCAAGGTTTGGTGAATGAATTTGGGACAGTGTGTACGAGGAGGAAGCTGAAAGTTAATGTAAACAAAAGTAAAGTTATGGTGTTTGAGAGGAATGAAGTCACAGAATGTACAGTGAGGTTGGATGGTGAGGATATGGAGAATGTGAGTGCATTCAAGTACTTGGGTAGTGTGATGAGTAAGGATGGAACTTTGGGGGATGAAGGGCGTGAAAAGGTACAGCAGGGAAGGAAGACTGTTGGTTCACTGAAAGCAGTGATGAGAAATAGGGAGGTGCGTATGGAAGTTATGAAGTCACTGCATGATAGTATTGTGATCCCTACCCTAACGTATGGAAGCGAGGCGTGGACCTTGCAAGAGGGGAACTAGACAAGAGTGAGAGCAGTGGAAATGAGTTACTTGAGAGGAGCATGTGGAGTGACATGGAGGGAAAGGTTGACGAATGAAGAAGTGAAGGAACGTTGTGGGGTGGATGTGGATGTGGTTAAGAAGATTAAGAGAAATACACTGAAGTGGTTTGGACACGTGGAGAGAATGGAGAATGAAAGACTGACTAAGAGGGTGTATGTAGGTAAGGTGGAGGGAAGGAGAGGGAGGGGTAGACTGAGGATGAGGTGGAGGGATGGAGTTGAGAGGTATATGAGGGAGGGGGGGGTGAGTTGGGGGGAGGGTAGTCAAATGGTGGGTGACAGAGCAACTTGGAGGCGTTCTGTCTGCGGCCACCCTTTGCAGGATTAGGGCGTCGGGCTATAGATAGATAGATAGATAGTTAATTTATAAACTGTTTTTAGACTTAGATCAGTGTGTTTTAGTCACAGGTGGGGTGAACATGTCACTCTGAAGCATGGTATACTAAGTTTGATTTTTTCCTGATTTAGTTTTGATAATTTTCAGATTTTAGTTTTGGGTTTACATGAGTTATAACTGCTTTTAGACTTAGTTTAGCTTGTTTTAAAGCTATCTGGGGGTTTAGGTTGACCAGGAACTTATTTTTGTACTCATTTAGGTGGGTTTTGACTTGGTTGGGGGAAACCCAACGCTCGAAACACATCCCTATACATGTCAAATCTATCCCGAGATATGATGCCCTACCTAGCAATGGGTTTTTACGTAACTAACTGCATTCTTAAACTGGTGTTTGCCTGTACTGGTAATTATAGATTAAATTAAATGTGCTAATTTGCAGAAGCAAGTCAATAAACATACTGAAGTGTTTATAACTACTGCAATATATACGGTACTGAAAATATTCAACAGGTTACTTACCATAGATTTTGCAGTGACATTATAGGGGAGGAGATTCTTGCCACTGACAGGTTTTGTTGTTGAAGCTGGGATGGGGGGGGCCTTGGCCTGGCCAGAGGTGATCCCTGTAGTGGTAGTGGAGGTTGGAAGGTTTGGTTGGCTCACCCCACTATGGCCCAACTTGTGCTGCCACTGGGCAAGCCTATCACTTGGGGTGTTTGGGCCACTGTTTTGACTCATACTGGTGCCGTTATTGATGCTTGTTGTCGGCACACTTCGCACTGCAGATGATGGGTACGGCGGTGGTGGTGGTGGGACTTGTATAACTTGCCCACCCACTAATGGAATGGTAGTGGGAATGTATGACTGGACTGATGAGACAGTCCGTACTACAGATGATGAATAGGGGGGTGGTGGTGGTGGGACAGTGTATTGCTGCTGGGCTGCCCGTACAACTGATGATGGGTACGGAGGAGGAGGAGGAGGTGCTGGTCCTCCTAATCGTAGGAGGCTTTGTGGAGTAGATGGGGTGGAGGGTGTAGAGGGGGTCGATGAAGCTGGTGAGTGTGTGCCGAGGGGTGACTGACCACTAGATAGACTAAGGTTCTGGAACTGACGAACAACTGATGATGGGTATGGGGGAGGTGGGGGAGGGTCTGCTCCAGTCACACTTTTCAGAACCTCAATATTTGCATAGTTGTGGTTCGACGTCACCAGAGGGAACACCACTGAGGCTGCTCGTGAATTTCCTGGCAGTGAGAGGGACGATTCACTTGCTTCCGTTGAAGATAAAGAAGTTATACTCGGGGGTTTTCCAGGATATGGGGGCGGTGGGGGAAGTGCACTCGGACTTGGTGTAGCAACTGGGGTGTGTGACGGGGGACGAGTGAGAGCCAGGGAATGTGGCGGTAGAGGAGGGGGCGGTAACGCGTCGTAATATATCCCACGATGTCGTACAGAGTCACTATTTACACTCCACTGGGAACTGTGTCTAGCGTTCTCCTGCACATAAGCATTGTTCCTTGGAATAACAAATTGCTTTCCCTCCAAGTCTTGCTCAATACGAGGGGGCAAATGCCTGTTACCCAATGTAGGCCGATGCAAGCTGCCCTCCTCCAAGATTGTTTGATTGGCTAAACTCGTCCTATCAAGACTAGAACCTTGCAAGGAATGTACAAAACTGCTACGGGGACTGGAATGCTTTGAGTCCTGGGAGCTAATGCTAGACCGTGGGCTGGCGTATTTGTTCTCAATAATAGTAGCCGCTAAACTACCCTGTGGTCCATAATGGTGATATGCATTAATGTTCTCATAAGTATGTAACTGACCTACAAAATTAGGTTTCACAACAAAGTCACTGGAATGGTGTGTTGTAGTTTGTGGAATGCTTCGAGAAGTTTGTCCAGAGTTAAGAGAATCGTGACTGCCACCACTGAGGCTAGACCGGGGGCTGGAGTGGGCAGAATTATTCAGATTGTTACGGGTATATATGGGTGGAGGTTCATAGCGCACATGGCCAGAGTAAAGGGACTGCCCATTGACTGGCTTAGGTATCGAAGACCCACCATTGACAGTGTGAACAGTGCTCTTGCTGCTGACTACTGTGGTTGGGGTGATGTGTGCATAGCTGACAGTGGGTGTGGCGGTGGTGGAGCCTGTCACCAGGACTGGGCTAGCTGTCACTCCACCATTGACTGACTGGGTGGTGGTGCTGGGTGCTGAGCTGCTCACAACCACAGCGTCTGGCTGCCTGGGCGTGGCAAACTTAGAGGCAGCAATCACTCGGCGTGAGTCCAGCACTTCATACACCTGAGGCGGCTGGGGAGGTGCAGCGTCCGTCCCGTGTTTGATTAGACTCTCTATGGCGCCGATTCTAGGGTGGAGGGGGGACGAGCCAGCAGAGTCTGCGCCACTACCCGCGCCTGCGCCACTCACACCTTTCCCGCCTGTCCGGGTCACTATTCTTCCGTATCCTGCCGTCTCCAGTTGCCCTGAGCTCACATCCCTCGCTCCTATGTGACCCACAGCCTGGCTCTCTCCGCCCATACCAGGGTTAGAGTGGGCGGCCTCGGATTTCTGAAGATTGAGGGTTTGAAGGAGACGGCTTGCCTCTGTGGCTGGATCGCTCCCATAGCGGGCCATGGCTGCGTAGCACACTGCCTCCTACATCTTCACTACACATTTATACATACCACAAGTCAATATCTAACATTCTACAGAAGTAATATTTTTCGATGGTGAATCACTGTCCACAACAAGTGTCATGGCGGAAGAATACACAAGATAGAACTCCAAACAATGAACTTTTTATTTCGTACGCCAACACTCGTAATTTTATAACTAATATTAATGACAATAGAATATAGTACTTTTTCGATTGAGACTATCAGAACATAATGAAACACTATATCTAACGTAGGGAAATGTAAGTTTCTCGTACTAGTTTTTAATAAAAATTCCTGCGGCAGAGGGCACTGAAGTCGCATTGTTTTCCTATTATAACAGAAAATGGAAACGCTTGGAAGAAAATGTAATGGTAAACTTTGGTAATTTATTATTTTAAAGCTCCATTATATGTTGTGTATAGATGATATACACTGTTTAAATGTAGTTCATGTCATTTTACTTAAATTCTGACCTATGTCCCAGTAGGCTAAAGCCAGAAATATACTTGCTTGTTTAATACTGAATTCATCTGCTAGCAAGATAAAAACTGGTTGTCCTCCATACATTGAAATGATTAATACAAAATATTACGTGATTTATATTTCTGAATTATAGTATTATACCGTACAATCATAGATTCAGGACCACTGATCAGCTGGAGTCTTAAGCAAACATGGCGACGTACGGTTTTCGGTCTGTCCGAGGTTTATCGGCTGTTATAATGAACGCTAGGTCCATCCATATGTCATGCGGAGCATTTACCAGTACAAGAACTCACACTGGGCAGGTAAGCAGAGTGGCAAGTTGTTTATGAAAAATTTAATATCGCTTTTGAACGAGACTGGTAAGGTTGAATATATGGCGAAGTGAGAAAGTGCACGTAGGCAATTTTTTTCGACGAATTTTTATATTTTATTACTGTGAAAGCCTGAGGGGGCACAGTGGTTCAGTGGTAGAGCATCGGAGTCGTGATCGGGGGATTGCGAGTTCGAGCCTCGCCATGGACTGCCGTGCAGGGTGTGTAGCGCGCTCCTGTATCCTAGCGGGGCTATATGGCCATAGTTACCTAGCTAAATCCCCATGAAAGCCTGATGAATGGAAGTGGAGAGAGCAGAGCTGCTGTAAACGTGATTTTTGGGGGTGTACAGAGAAAGAATCCAGTGCCATGAAACCTAACACTCGCACAGGTGAAGAACGCTGTGAAACAGCAGAAAAATGAGAAAGCAGCTGGGGTTGATGAGGTGCATGTAGAGATGAACAAGTGTAGATAGATAAGATAGATAGATATTTATTTAGCCAAATCAATACAATGTATGATGGATTGATAAATTAAAAGAGGCTGAGCCTTTGAGAGTAAAAACTCATAAAAGCACCATGTTACGGTAAACAGTATCTACGGTAAATGATCCTCAAACATTTACACTTTAGCCATTTAGCCAGAGTGATCAGTGTGCTGACTCTCTCTCTATAAGTATCAAAGTTACTTTATGCCAAATCCAGTGTAAACACAAATGAACCATAAAATCCACAAGTACGGTGAGCTAGCCAGTCATGTGAAAAACATGATTGCTCATAATCACAAACAAACTTAACAAACTAAATTTAAGTGTAGTGGAGAGAGCAGAATGAAGTGCTTGTAAGAAGGCATGGATGAGTGAAACTGTGCCAGCAGAGTGGAAAAATGCTATGATTGTACCCCTGTATAAAAATAAAGGTGAGTGGAGTGAGTGCAAGAATTATTGTGGCATAAGTTTATTGAATGTGGTAGGGAAGGTATATGGAAGAATTATTATAACGGCCATGCCACGTTGAGTACACCGCTTCCCGTCCGATCAGCAAAGTTAAGCAACGTTGGGTCTGGTTAGTACTTGGATGGGTGACCGCCTGGGAACACCAGATGCTGTTGGCATAACGTTCACCCTACGTGTCGAGTGGGGTTGGTGGAGGATTAGTGCCCCTCCCTGTAAAACAATTAACTCTGAGCCCTTGGCCACCCCATTTGGGATACATGGCATCTGGCAATGAATGAAAATTATAGAGAAAATATAGAGAGATATAAGAAGTCCTAGTGAGTGATGAACAGGGTGGCTTTACGGTAGGAGTGGCAGAGGATATGTGGATCAAATACTGTATATATTAGTAGTTAGACAGATAGTGGAGAAAGCTTGTGAGAAGGACTATAAAGTGTTTATTGCATTCATGGATCTGCAAAAAGCATACGAAAAAGTAGACACAGAAGGATTGTGGAAGGTTCTGCACATGTACGGTGTAGATGGTAAGCTGCTAGGTGCCATCAAGAGTATTTATGATGGTAGTGAGGCTTATGTGAGGGTAAATGAGCATCTAGAAGAATGATGCACGATCAGTGTTGCCGCACAACAAGGTTGTGTGATGTCCCCATGGTTGTTCAACTTATGTGATGAGAGAAGTAGAAGCTCAAATAATGGAGAGAGGGATGTTGTTGGAAGTGAATGGTGATGGATGGAATATTTCAAATTTGATGTATGCTGATGATGCAGTGCTACCTACAAATACTGGACAAGAACTTGGTAGACTAGTGCAGAATTTTGCTGATGTCCGTGAGCATTGTGCCTTGAGAGTGAGTGTAGAAAAGAGTAAAGTGATGGTAATTGAGAAAGAAGGTGACTCCCAGTGTGGTGTTACAGTGAATGGAGAGAGTCTGGAATTGATGAGAGAGTTCAAATACTTGGGTACAGTGATAGAAAAGAGAGGAAAATGTGCAAATGAAGTTGAAAGTAGAGTGACACAAGGAGGAAAAGTAGCTGGTGCTGTGAAAGCCTTGATAAGAAACAGAGGCTTGAGTGTTGCAGCTGCACGAGGCTTACATGAAGGAGTGTCAGTGCCAAGTTTAACACATGGATGTGAGACTATGGTGTGGCATGAAAATGAAGAGTCAAGCTTAAGAGCAGTGGAGATGGGACTGCTGAGGAATGTATGTGGAGTACAGAGAGTGGATAGGATACAAAATACTGTAATGTGATTCGTGAAAGATGCAGAGTGTTGAAGTCTGTGGACGCCAGAATTGAAGCGAGTGTACTGAGATGGTATGGTCATGTGGAGAGAATGGATAACAATAGAGGGGTGAAAAAGGTATATCTGAGCAAATTTGAAGGAGGGAGGAGGAGAAGTAGGCCAAGGAGAAGGTAGAGGGATATGGTGGATGAGTATGTGTGAGGAAGAGAGGTATGGAAGTCGATGAGGCTGGGGGTCTGACAAGAGATCGAGCCGGCTGGGTAAATGTTGTGAGAAGTGCATGATCAGGGATTTGGCACTCCTTTTTAATTTGACAGCCAGACAGGAGATGGAGAGATGAGATATAGAAATTTGCGGGGAAAACGTGGCAAAGATTGGCTCAGTCAAGGAATTCGTGGAAAAGGTTGGGGGAGGCCTTTGTTCAGCAGTGGACTAGTTATGGCTGATGATGATGATGATATATATATATATATATATATATATATATATATATATATGGTCTGGTTAGTACTTGGATGGGTGACCGCCTGGGAACACCAGATGCTGTTGGCATAACGTTCTCCCTACGTGTCAAGTGGGGTTGGTGGAGGATTAGTGCCCCTCCCTGTAAAACAATTAACTCTAAGCCGTTGGCCACCCCGTTTGGGATACATGGCGTCTGGCAATGAATGAATGATATATATATATATATATATATATATATATATATATATATATTATATATGTATACTCATGCACCAACTCTTGTCAGAAAAAAAAAAAAAAAAAATAGGCATCCATGATAGCACCAGTTCTACTATAGGCAACTAGGATATTGCCCGAATATCAGTTGCAAATCAACTTTGCCTCAGAATTATCTCTATTTGCATACATTGGAACTCACATCTCACAAAGGTAGTGATGCCAGCCCTTTGCAGAGATGCTAGTTTTGGTTAGATCTGTTGGCCTGTCTTTAATCCAGCTGAAATAGATGTTGAATGTTTCATAATAAATTACTGTTTTAATCTTCTGACTTATGTAGTAAGCTGTCAGATGTTGTGGGCGTGACAGCAGACGTCAGAGCTACAACAGATGTTCTGAGGTAGAGATTCTATTTTTTTAAAGGATTTAACTGAGACCATGTTCATGGGTTGTCCACCATATTTAGTTTACATTTTTGTTTTTGCTGTTTCAAATGAATAATGACTGATTAATCGACCCAACAGGTAGATGGGGAGTAGTAGAGTTTCACTTACTGGCAGAGTTTGTGAATTAAAATACAGTATGAGCACCAGTCTTGTCAAATAGTATCTTACATGAAGGAGATAATAATATAGTAATACCCCAATATACGATACCACTAGATGCAATACCTTGGCTTAACAATGAGGGTAGAAATACCACCATACCCCGTCTAACAATGGCCAAACCCCGGTTTAACAATGGGTTTGATTTTTTTTACCGAGTTTGATGATATTTTAGACTAAAATTGTGTTTTAGGTTGATTTATAAACAGTTTTTACACAAAGATTAATGTGTTTTAGCCATAGATGGGGTGAACATTGTCATTTTGGGTTACAGATTACTAGTTTGACTTTTTCCAGACTTATATTTGACGATTTTCAGAATGTATTTGTTGGTTTTAGTGAATTATTTACGGGTGTAAGGTAGAGTCCCGGAGGATTGGAAGTCAGGTATAATTATTCCCTTGTACAAAGGAAAAGGGGAAAAAGAAGTGTGTGGTAATTATAGGGGCATTTGTCTTCTTAGTATAATAGGAAAAGTGTATGGTAGGATACTTATAGACAGAGTTAGAGAAAGAACAGAGAAATTAGTTGGAGAAGAACAGGGAGGCTTTAGGAATGGAAGAGGTTGTGTAGATCAGATATTCATTCTTAGATCTTCAGTGGAAAAGTCTCTAGAGAAGGGAAAGAAGTTGTATGCGGCTTTCATGGATTTGGAGAAAGCATATGACACGGTGGATAGACAAGGATTGTGGAAAGTGTTAAGAATATATGGAGTAGATGGGAAGTTGTTGAATGCTGTGAAGAGTATGTACGATGGTGCGAAGGCTGCAGTGCGTGTGGATGGTGAACTAAGTGAATTTTTCTCTTTGAAAGTTGGTTTGAAACAGGGATGTGTCATGTCTCCATGGTTGTTCAATCTGTACATGGATGGGGTAATAAAAGAGGTACAAGGTAGGGTAGTGGATGTTGGAGTGGCCCTGGTGAGAGAGGATAGTGTTTGGAAACTCCCTGTACTGTTGTTTGCAGATGATACTGTGTTGTTGAGTGAAGACGAAGGGGAGCTGCAAGGCTTGGTGGATGAGTTTGGGAGAGTGTGTAAGAAACGGAATCTAAAGGTGAATGTAGGGAAGAGTAAAGTGATGGTCTTTGAGAGAGGTGAAGTTAGTGAATGTACAGCGAGGTTGGATGGTGAGGAATTGGAAAATGTGAGTACATTTAAGTACTTGGGTAGAATGATGAGTAAGGATGGAGGTTTGGAGGGTGAAGTGCTTGAAAGGGTACAGCAGGGAAGAAAGGTTGCTGGTTCTTTGAAAGCAGTGATAAGAAACAGGGAAGTGAGCATGGAAGTGAAAAAGTTACTACATGACAGTATTGTGATACCAACTCTAACGTACGGAAGTGAAGCTTGGACATTGTTGGAAGGACACAAGTCAAGAGTGAGAGCAGTGGAAATGAGTTATTTAAGAGGAGCCTGTGGAGTCACGTGGAGAGACAGGCTGACGAATGAAGATATAAAGCAGCGTTGTGGTGTGGATGTGGATGTGATAGGAAGCGTTATGAGGAACACACTGTGGTGGTTTGGCCATGTGGAGAGGATGGAGGGTGGAAGACTGACGAAGAGAGTGTATGTGAGTGAGGTGGAGGGGGGAAGAGGGAGGGGGAGGCCGATGATGAGATGGAGGGATGGGGTGGAGAGGTATATGAGAGAGGGGGGGTGTGAGTTGGGAGCAGGGCAGTGAAATGGCGGGGGACAGGGCGACTTGGAGGCAATTTGTTTGTGGCCACCCCAAACGGGATTGAGGCGTCTGGCAATAGATAGATAGATAGATTTACGGGTGTTAGGCTTAGGTTAGCATCTTTTACAGCTGTTAGGCCATTTAGATTGGCTTTAAACTTGTGTTGGACCTGGTTGGGGGGGAAACCCAAGGCTGAAAAACGCATCGTATTACGTGTTAAAACTACCCCGTTATATGATACCCCACCTGGTGATGGATTTTTACCTAACCAATTGCATCGTTAAACTAGGGTAGTCATCAGGAAGTCATAAAATGTAAAATAAATCAGTTAGCAATATGTTTCAGTGTTAGGTACTCCTGGACTGATGAAAATAGGCTAGCCAAAGTTAAGTGCCACCTTATGTTGTACAGACTGTCAGATGATAAGACCAAACTTGAGAGTAGTATCCACCTTCAATGGTTAAGTTCACCAACATTGATATCAACATGACAATAACCAACTATGCAACAGTTTTAGATGAGCAGCTTATCTCTAGCATATGCAAGAACACTGCTCGTAACCCTATGGTAACTGTAGATAGGAAGGGTCAGGTCACTCCAAAAGTGAATATGGGCATAACCTGGTTGCAGGCTTAAATACTGTAGGTCAAATTTTCATCCAGATGGCTACAGGCATCTCTTATTGGGGCTTTAGGACTTGTAAGTTATGCCTTTTTCACTTTAATTCTGTAACATGGTTTTACAATTTTCACTAGAATATACCATTGAAGGACATGTAAAAACTAACAGAGTAGTGAAGTTGAGAGAGAGAGCAGGAGAGACCTTAATGTTAGGGAGCTGGAGGTATGTGATGGGTTTGTTTTTACCCTCAGTCACTGACCCCATACAACCTGGGGATAAGGTGGTACGTTTTCCTTGTCCCAAGCTATGGCAAGTGCCGCTCTGCGTATACTGTACTTCTGTCCTTTACTGTTGCAACTCTTTCTTCTCTTCTTTATGAGTGATACTGTATATCTTA
Organism: Coenobita brevimanus; assembly: GCF_032717465.1. Classification (NCBI taxonomy): domain Eukaryota; kingdom Metazoa; phylum Arthropoda; class Malacostraca; order Decapoda; family Coenobitidae; genus Coenobita; species Coenobita brevimanus. Next base: position 55,096,724 of record NC_136959.1, on the reverse strand, counting down.
TGAATTCATTTATATTTTGTGATACATACTAAACTTAATAAATATACCAGTATGTAACTGCATTGCAGTTTGCTGAAGGGGTATGTGGGAAGACCCACTGCCTCATTTTGTTGTACACTGTATGCACAAATTTGTAGCCACTGGCGTTGTATAATTCAGCAAACCTGACCTTGTATAATTCTGTTTGTTGGAAGATTTGTGGGGCAAGACCCACCCCCTCTCTTTGTTGTATATGTACTCAGTATACTTAACAACAGTAAATTTAAGAGAGTTTGGTGTAATGTTGAAAATTTAACTGTACCTCTTTTATTCACCCCATACTATTCAGGAAACCACACTGTTCATATCACTTTCCATCTTGTTCGATCTTGTACCTTTCCTGTTTCCAGACTCCCATATTTATTCACCAGTAACATATCTTTAGATTCTGAAGTAACACCTTGGCATTAAATTATCAAAACTGTTTTACCGTAGTAGCAGCGAAGTGAAGAAGAAATTCGTACCGGTAGTGACTTCCTTCCTTATGTTATGTAAGAGGTCACATAGCTGAATATACTGTACTGAAAGTAATGTGTTAGGGTTACCATTCCTTGCACTGCTATGAAAAAGAGGTCAAGCCCCATTTTCATTCACATACGAGATGACTTTTAGTCATTTCGTATGCGAGGAATATATTAGTATTCATAGGGATAACTTAGAAATTGAAAGATTACTAGTAATATAGTAGTTATCTGCTTCCTTGTTATCTTCCATTTATCATTGTTAACCTTTATGAACTTTGTTTCTAGGTATTTGAAGCCGATGATTACCGGAATGCTCGATTTGAAGTAACACCCCGACAGACCAATGAGCGCTGGGCCATCAACTTGATAAAGGAAGTCCCACCAAAGGGTGTCCAGGCCAGAGTAGTGGCCTGTGATGGTGGTCCTGGAGCCCTTGGACATCCAAGAGTTTATATTAATTTGGTAAGTATATTTAGTTGTGCTGTAATGTTCCCCTAAAACCCAGCAGTCCAAGGATGAACTTTATTTTATTCTTTGCTACTACTAGTTTATTTTATTCACCCATTCAAATACTGTTTCAACATGAGGGGTTAGTTATTACATTCTCTAATCTCTTCAGTACTGTGAGACTCTCCAAAGTTTATTAGAATGTCCGGAAATAGTCTGTGTATCTACCAGTATCTATCTATAGTCTGACACCCTAATCCCGCAAAGGTTGGCCGCAGACAAAACGCCTTCAAAGTCACTCTGTCACCCACCATTTGACTGGCCTCCTCCCAGCTCACTCCCCCATCTCTAATATACTTCTCAACTCCATTCCTCCACCTCATCCTCGGTCTTCCCCTCCCTCTCCATCCCTCCATTTCACCTACATACACCCTCTTAGTCAGTCTTTCATTCTCCATTCTCTCCACAGGACCAAATAGAAAATAAAAAAACTGTCATTGGATTGAAACAGGTAGGCCAGTAGAATACTTCACTATAGTGTGTACATTCAACATAAGCAGTTGTTGGTATCATTCTCCAGTCCTTTTAGACCTTTAATCTGAAGAAAACACAACCATTATTTTTGAAAATGTATACATTATTGCCAGAGAATTCTTGCAGTCATTTTTCTTTTTGTACATTGAATAACCTATGTAATTAAACTGTCGTGAACCTTTGCTTATCAGGACATGGACGTGGTAAACTGTAGGCTAAAGAACTAAAGTTTCCCTTCTCTTGCAGTCCATCAGCCTCCTTTTGGGGGATAAGGAGGAAGCTGAAGGATTGTATTACATGCACTGGGCAGCAGGGCTGCCTGCTTATATCAGTGCCACTTTGTTAGAGTCTCTTTCCAGCATCACCATTAAACAGAACAACAGTCATTAGATAGATACAGTAGCAGAATATATGGCCAGTGCCTACTTCCTTAGCTTTTATCATTCTTTTTCTGTGCCTGCCCTCCTCTACTTCTTGTTTCTCCCATCTTTCCTGTCACTTCTTATTCCTTTTCTTTCCTTTACAGGTGGCTTTACATTGAGTGACAAGCCAAATGGTTTCCTGTAAGCCAAGAAACCATTTACAACGCTGGGTGGTAACCATATAACCAAACCATACGTGCTCCCTACATGTCAACAAGTGGGTTGGTGTCCCTCCCTGTAAAACAACTAACTCAGTGTCAAATGGCCACCCTTTGGGGGATTGTGGTTTCTGGCAATAGATAGATAGAATTGATGGGTTATGCTGGTTGGACAGTTGCTTGATATGGAAAATACAAACTGTTTGTCATCATCATCATCCGAACCTCCTTTCCCACCCAAGGGTAGGGTGAGGAGTAGCAATGTCCAGACAGCCCAAAATTGCCCAGTCCAATGGGCCACGCTTCCATTCACTCATCATTCAAGCTCCAGGAATCCTGGATCTATCAGATACGCCAAAAACATTCACCATGTTCTGTGGCTTCACATGTCGTATCCGACAGAGTCAGTCCAGACGCTGCCACGTTAAAAAGGGGTGCCAAAAATCCCTGATCATGCATATCTCCACGAAATTCATCCAGCCAGTTCGATCTCCATCCACTCACATGATGTAGTGCTACTCTCAGGTGTCTGCTCTTTCCTCTCGTTCATCCTTCTTTCCTTCCATCATCATCTGTCTTTCTTTCCTTGTCTTTCTGCTTATGGGCAACTTTACACTCCCTCTTCGGTCTTTCTTTCCTTCATTCCTTCCTCTTCCATCTGCCTGTGGGTGACTCTGCATTGAGTGACAAGCCAAATGGTTTCCTGTACACCAGGAAACCATTTACTACGCTGGGTGGTAACCATATAGCCAAATTATGGCACCTGGTAGTGTAGTGGGTAATTACAGCACCCCAATCAGATTGAGTCAGTGTAGGTTTGTATCCAAGGGGTGGTTGGGGTTTATTGCTCATGTATTGTCACTGAGGGATGAGTGAGGCTGGTCATTCTCATCTTAAATGTCAGGACCAACTAGCAAAGCCCCAGGCTTCTACGCTCCTCATGGGGCAACATAGGATTGGATGATGGATGGATGGACATAAACATGTGGTGCTGATGAGATGCCTGCATGTAGTGGCACTGTGCACCCTGGGTGTGAAGCAGTTGCAGTATCCATCCCAGAGCCAAACCCCCTCTTATTTCCCTTCAAGCTACTGTGGGGAAGGATCCTGGTCCAACCCTGCTGAGGCGGTCTACCGTGAGGGGGCGTTGGTTCCCTACATGGTCTGCGTACTGTGTTGTATCTGTAGGTCAGCCCTATAGTAGTAGTTGGTTACCTGTGTTTGACAGGTCTTCTTGACCAGACAGGGGTTAAGCAGCAGCAACATATTACAGTCCCAGTGTATATTGTTATTACTGTATAGTATTTGTAGGAACTGATAATCAGCATACAGTACTGTATATGGTGACTAATACCTTTAATTAACTCCTTCAACCCAAAGATATCTTTCTTTAGCCAAAAATTTTTTTGTATTTGCTAGAATAAACAGTAAATCATCAGAGTGAAGGGCTTCACCAAGATTGTTTCAAATCTTTTGCAACAAGATGTCTGTTCTAAGCTGGATGAAATCTGTTTGGGCAATAGACTTCAATATGTCCATGGGATGAAGAAATTAATGAAGAGCCTCATCAGTGATTGGAATATAGAATTACATGAATATAGGATGTAATAGTTTTGAAATAATAATTGTTGCACTTTTTTTGTATTCATTAATTTTCTTACGTATTCTAGGATGAGCCAGGTAATCATAGCTGCATATACTGTGGCTTACGATTCTTCAAGGAAGGCGGACACTGAACAGGCGTTTAGTTTGTAAGATAGTATTATGCGCCATCATGGTACTGCATAATGAATTATGCAGTGGATGGAGTTTGTAAGTATTGTGAATAAATTTGTCTCTAAACAGTTGTATGATTTAAGGGATATTTACACACTGTAGTACATGCACAGCACTGGTTTGTCCATGTAGCTGTTGATGATGCTTACTGCCTGCTAGTGAAGGTGTTATGAATTTAGCACATATTCAAGTTTCTGAGGCAGTTTTAGCAAGTGATCTGCCATGAAAGGCCCAAGTGGAAGGTATTGTAAAGCAAAACATCAGAAATTGCAGTACTTTTAGATATTGGAATATTGGTTGCATTGAAGGTACTATAGGAATTTGGCAAGGTCTGTGTACTGTATTAGTAAACTGATATATTTGGCCCTTCTAGCATTGAGACAATGTTAATTTGCTCCCATTCAGCGATATCAGATAAATCTTGGATTTATGAATATTGCTGTTCTGGGTTGTGAGTTAGAGATGTCAAACTTTGTGAATGAGTGGCTAAGTGTAATGGAACTATGAAGCAGTGTCATCTGTACAAGTGAATTGAAATATGGTGTTGGAGCTAGGACTGATCCGTGTGGCACACTCGTGTTGAGTGGATAATGAATTATACATTAACCTTTACTCTTGTAATTCTGTTGCAAAGATATGAGATTCTCAAACCAAAAGATAATAGGCCATAGCACCCCATTTATGAGATGGGGTTTGGATGATGATTCCTTTACTAGTTCACCTTTGCAGTTTATCAGTTGAATCCTCTCGTCTTTCTTTCCTCATCCTTCTGCCTACAGGTGACTTTACACTCCCCCGTCTGTCTTTCTTTCCTTCATTCTTTCCTCTTCCTTCTACCTGTGGGTTACTCTACATTGAGTGACAACCCAAATGGTTTCCTGTACACCAGAAACCATTTACCACACTGGGTGGTAACCATATAACCAAATTTTAGTGCCTGGTGGTTTAGTGGGTAATTACGGAGCTCCAATTGGATTGAGCCGGTGAAGGTTTATATCCAAGGGGTGGTTGGGGTTTATTGCTCACGTAATGCCACTCAGGGATGAGCGAGGCTTAACGCCAGGTACCTCCGAAGGGCTAAGGCGATGCCCCTGGGTAGAAGACTTTTGGATTGGAGCCTGTAGCATTTTATGATCAGATGCCCTTCCTGATGTCTACCAATGACCCTTGGGTGAAATCGATCCTCCGACCCTTCGGTCAGAGTGGAGCTTTCTAACTCACTGAGCCTCTCATCTTAAATGTCAGGACCAACTTGCCTAGCCCCGGGCTCCCACGCTTCTTATGGGACAACGTAGGATTGGATGATTAATGAAGAAATGGTAACAGCCTATTTTGGATTTCCCCTCAAAAGATTAAGGGCCCCAGAGTCTAGGCTTCTGTCATCCAGAACATTTAAGAGTAGCTGAACAGGTTAAACCCTTGCTGGCAATATTTGACCAAAAATTCTCAAGCCTTCAAAATGAATTAAATGTTGTGTGTAACATATAACACTCCTGGTAACAGCCTATTTTGGACTTCCCTTTAAAGGATTAAGGGACCAGAGTCTACGCTACTGTCATCCAGAACATTTAAGAGTAGCTGAACAGGTTAAACCCTTGCTGGCATTACTTGACCAAAAATTCTCAAGCTTTCAAAATGAATTCAATGTTCTGTGTAACATATAACACTCCTGGTAACAGTTCAAACTCAGCGATCAGTGTCGCTGAAATGTTCAGTGCATGATTTAAACATCTTGCTATTCTGAACTGTAAATGAATTATTTAGTACCCACAGGTGGCCTTCTCTGACTACACAAGTCAGTTGAAAGCCTGATGAAAATCTTCTATTATCTAAACAGACCAGATAAAATGTATGGATTACAGGGCCTTCCAGTTTTAGACAAATGGGTCAATGATATTTTTACTTATTATCTAATCCTGTGTTTCCCCATGAGGAGCACAGGAGCCCAGGGCTAGGCAAGATGGTCCTGACAAAGATGAAAGTGACCAGCCTCTCTCATCCCTGAGTGGCAGTACACAAGCAATAAACCCCAACCACCCATTAGATACAAGCCTGCACAGGCTAAGTCCAGTTGGTGTGCCTTAATTACCCACTAAACCACCAGGTGCCATAATTTGTTTATATGATTACCACCCAACATAGTAAATGGATTCCTGGGTTACATGAAACCATTTGGCAAGTCACTCACTGCAGAGACCATAAGGCAGCACTACATTAAGTGGATAATAGACACCCCCATCTACCAAATGAATTGATGGCAACATACAAAAGAAAGAACCACAAACACAAAATAAAACAAATTTAAACCTTTATTTGGAAGAATAAGTTATTCAATAATAATGTGCATAGTATCATCCAACTCTAACCTCACCAGAACACACATACTGAACATTCTAACACAAGTTGCATTCACACTGTCAGATCTTTTTATTTTCTTATCATTCAACAACCACCAGATCGACAAAAGTCATCCCTCACAAATTAGAAAAATAAATAGCTACAGCCATTACTAATGACACCAGTAAACAGCATATGGTGTCATTATGCCCATCAGCAATGACATACTGGTTCAGTTACAATTACACTCATACTTCACAAACATAACCATTCTGTCAAGAGATTTTTTTTTTTTTTTTTCTTCCTGAAAAAAAAAATAAAAACAGCCATGACATTATACATGGCAATATCCTTTCAAAGTGGATATTCCACTGATTTGTAAGTCACTAAATACAGTTTACAATGACACCACATTACAGACATCCTTCCATATTACTTAAAAGGTCTCACCAGCAGTATGACTTGCCACCAATTTATATAAAGCATCTTTGGTTTGAATACATTGGCCACAGTACTAAAAAATACTGAACAGTGCTAAATTTCAACCAAACTAAAGGTAATGTGAAGTACACCACCTCAAGCAATGCAGATGGATGAGCCAAAAAAAAGAAAAAGAAAACAAAAAACAAAAATTTATACACAAAGCCTGGTCAACAATTTCATGGGCTGGAATGATGAACAGACCTAGTAACCGAATAACAGTTCCCTTACTTTGTGTATATGAATGGGCTTTACCAAAAATATCTGAACACAAAATGACAATGAAGTACTGTACAAATGGGCATGAGATGGACAATGTGATGAATAAATACCGTGAGATCCCTAAAAGTGATTCCTTCTTGCACAGATTGTCGAAGGAAATAAAGAGATGCAAGAGAGCACAACCATTTGAGAGTATCTTACAGGAGGATTGTAAAAAAACAGCCTGCTTTTATGCATATGGTTATTATCACTTCACATTTTACTTTTAAAATGAAGTGAAAAAATTCAATTATGCTCTCAAAAATGGTTTTTGATTTCTCTTATTAATATTTAAAAGGACGATTCCGTAAGAGTTCAACTGCGTTGTTATGATCATTTCATGGCACAACTTGTCATATACAGTGGTTGTTTAATTCTCTTATGTAAGATGACCTGATGTCAAGCAATACACACAAAGGGCTTTCTTAAGAAATCTATTGACAGTAAATACATTATATTAAACTATGCCTTCATACATGATTAAGGAAGTAGCAATTATCAAGGTTATAATCTCAGTAATAGTCTAAGATGTCCTGACACCGTAGCAAGCTTCCTGAACAACAGGATTGTGGACCAAATTTGCAGTAGTTAAAATGGGCCATGAAGAGCATGACAACGCAGCTGTGTGGAGGGGGTCTGTAGCACCAAAAAGGAAGGAATAAAACTAGTAAAGTTTCTTGAGCTGCTCAAAAGTGACGAAGAATATGATGTTCCAGGGACCCAGTCGGAGCCAAGTTGGGATGAAGCCCTTGTACAAGGCCAAGGGTCCCTCTGACTTCACAGTCTGTTTGAGACAGGTGGAATGTTGTAACTAACAGGTAAATATAATGAGTATGCAACATTTTGAATAAAGCAAATAAATATACAGTACCTTCTGCATAGTAAAGATGTCAAGTTACTGATAATTATATTTCAGAACTTATCATACTTAATGAATATTAATGCAGTTACTCATTATTTTTATAATTCTACCACCCTGTTAATATTTAAAAAATAACAAAGTTTGGTAAACACTAAATATACCAAATGAGTTAAAATGAAACATAACTCTCTTGCTGGAATACAACCTACTATGTTGTGCAGTATTACCTGGTTTGTTCAAGGCATATTACGACAGACAAAACTTTACATTCTTCTCATTTGCGTACTATAATAGACTCATTAATAAATTAATAAAAGATGCTTCACAACAAGGGTGCTGAAGAGAGGTGCTTTCATGTCATGGCATGGATATAACCAGGCAGTGAAGCCATATGGTTATACAAATAGCCTTCAGTGTCTTCTCTATCTCCTGAAAGGAGGATAGAGGCCAGTGGAAGAAAAAAAATTCTAGCCTGCAGTCCACTATAGTCCTTCCAGCATATGCTGAGCATTTGGCTGTTGGCCTTTCCGGGGATTCCCCCGCTTGTGTTACTGCCAAATCAGGCCCAACACACATCACTCTATCTTATAATTATGTCAGCTATTTACTACTACTAAATCAATTTGTATATATTTACATCTCTAATAAGGCTATATATTGTTATGAATGTATCTTTTTTTTTTTTTTTTTTTAAATAGCAATAATTTTGTATAAATACAACAATACTTGGCAGCGTTGCTGTCTGACGTTGCTTTCCTCCAAGCATGGGGATAGGTGACACGGTCAGGGATGACCGTGCTAATCTGAAGGTCAGGTCACTTACTCTCTGGCTGCCAGACAAACAGAGAAGCATCTCCAATTTGAATAATTCATCACACTGTATAGCCATATTATATAAATAAATCTACACTGAATTTATAACGTTCCTTTTATTATGCAGAGAGAGACAGAGAATCCAATAATTGACTCGGTAGGGAATTGACCCAGTAATCCGACAATCGATCCCACAGGAGGTTTGGCAGCGCCCCAAGTAGGGGAATTCCTGGAAAGGCCAATGCCCAAACGCTCAGCATATACTGGAAGGACTATAGGTTCATTCAGATGAGCCTGGGGATGCAACTACTACGACAGTTAGTCTTGTTTTAAAAACTAACAACTTTTTTTCAGTTAAGATGTTTGTGGTTCAATATAAAGTTTCGCAGATGAGTATATTTAATACTTTTAACCGTCAGTCATGAAACAGAAGTGTGTTTCACTTTGCAGAAGGAAAAGTTAAGGATATTATGGAATCCATTTTGACTATGGTTATGGTATCCAAAACAGTTGTTGCTGAGAAACCTGTCTGTCTGACAGACCAGGCCCATCAACCACAGGCAAGCATCACCAGTGGACAGCAACACACAGGGCTCCATCCAGCTAACAAGGGCTCCAGAACTCCACATCACCCCATTATTTGGTTACAGTTACAATCCAGCATTATGGATTACAACCCAGCAAATGGATTCTTTGGCTACAGGAAACTATTAGGCCTGTCAGTCATTGCAGTCACTTCAGTGGAAAGAAAATCAATAAAAGTGACAGAAAAGATGGGAGAAATAGAAAAAATAACAAAGACGAAGGAAGTAGACAGCTTTATATCAAGTGATATAATGATTGTTGCCACCACATACCACTAACCCAAAATAGGAAAGGAGAAAAGATACTTGATTTGAGGGTTGGCTCAGGCATATAAGTATGTAACACTTTACAAAGAGGGACAGAAAAACTTACATTTGAATCCCGAGAGAACAAACACCAGACAGATTATGTTCTTGCCATATTAGACAAAAGTTGGTTATGGATGTGAAAGTTATAAACTGGCTACAAGTGCATTGCTGCACAGATTGTTAGTCTGCAACTTCCAATGTGGAGACAATTTTTTTATGGTGCTAAGGGATCTCTTATGTGGCATGTGTCAGGAATGTAATCCTGTATGGAAATAAGACCTGGGCAGTAAAGGAAGAGGATACTTGCAGGCTCAAACATATAGAAATACAAATGATTTAGTTGGATATGCAGTGTGTCCTTGAATGCGAGGCCTGGGGGGGCTACGTGTATGATAGAAGAGTTGAGATGATGGATGGGACTGGAGCGTATTAGTGTTTTGAACTTGCGATGAGGAGAGGTAGACTGAAATGATTTGGGCATGTGGAGAGGATAGGGGATAAAACTGGGTGCAGAAAACGAGAAATATGAATGCTGGGAATAAGGTTCCAAGAAGCAGAACAAAAAAGACCTAGGATGAATTTTTAGAGTGTGACCTCAGGAGTAAGGGAATGAATAGTCCGGCTCCCAGAGACTGAGCAGCATGGTGAGCCACCATTAGTTGACCAAAGGTGACCTATGCATGCATAAAAGAAATTAAAACATACTATATAGAAGATGGTTAGCTACAGTCAGCTGAGAGACATTCTATCATAAGGATAAGGAGTGGCTACAAGCCTGGAAACTTGTGACACAATCACCACTCTTTGGCAAGAAATTCAATTATAAGTTTACAGTATCAAGTCCAGGCTAAGACTCACAGAATTACAGATATTTTTACACATCTGTTTTTCCCTTTCTCTCCCCACAGTTTCCTGCAACTCTTGGGATATAACTAACTGGTAGTGGCACTTGATTTAGCTCCCATTCCACAGAAAACAAGGTGTACAATGACCAACCTCAGTGTGTGGATTCCTTCAAAGGAAGCATGAAATAACTGATCTGGAAAAGTGCAGAAATTGAAAACGGACATTCAAAATGGCAGGACGTGTATTAAGAGAAAATCAGGAAGTTGTCTGTGAATAACTGCTCATGGATGATATTGGGATGCTGGCTGTTGCAAATTAATTTTTAAAGAGAGCACAGTGTAAATAGTCATATGCTGAAATGATGAATGTGACGGACAAGGAGGGTCTCAGCAATGCAGAGTCAGTGCAAATCTCACTAAGAGACTACAGAGGGAAGGAAATTAGAAGCATAATCAGTAGCACGAAGATAAGTAAGACAACCGCTACCTGCAAAATTGTGGAAGAAATACAGAAACAGCTAGTAATTTAGCCAAAAATGGTAACAGCTATCAAACTGAACTGTGGGAGAAGAAACGTTACCAGAAGACTGGCTGAAGAACATGACTGTGAATGTGTATAATGGTGGTGATGAAATGAGAGGTAATTACAGAGGGCTTAAACTGTTAGATCACAAAATGAAGGTATGGAGAAGGTCACAGAGCATGATCAGAGAAAGAGTATAAATGGTATGTAGTTTGGCATTATGCTAAGAAGTGCAACTCTTGTAACATTCACAATCCAACAGCAAAAAGAGAAATACTTCAGAATGAACAGAAAACTACTACATATTTGTGGATTCAGAAAATGTAAAGTCCCAAGGGTGGTAGTAAAATGGGCTATGAGAAAGCTGCATTAATAAATGGATTATCAGGTTGGTAATATGTTGTATGATGGGGCAACTACATCTCTCAGAGAGGAGAGGTAAGTGATGTAGGGTGTATCAGGGTACCCAGCATAGTCTTGCTGCTGCTCAAGACAAAAAAGGGCATTTTCAAAGAAGCTTTGATGAGGGCTACCTACCCTGTGAGCTTTTACAAGCTCATGATTTGGTTTTGACTGCTGAATGTAAGAAGGAAGCCAGAGAGAACCTCAAGAGGAGTTGGGATGGAAGCAAACGAACAGAGGTAATAATAGTAAAACAAAGATAATAGTGTTAAAGGCAGACTGCAGGATGAAAAATTTTCAATATGCAGTATGTAGAGGTGTTTGAGATGTTGATTATAGAATGGAAAAAGTTGTTCGGAGTGACAGGTGCTTTGAATGCATGGATAATTCCGCTGCCTGGGGACATACTGCATGCACAACAAGTTGAAGATACTTCCACTGCTGGAATGAGAAATGGATGAAAGAAGTTTGGTTAACTGTTGCCTCTCCAGAAGGGGCTCTCCTTTTGTAATAATGGTACCCGCTACAAAACATGATAAGCGTGTAACACTGTATGGCAGAAAGACGACCAGTGATAAAAGAGGATACCAGCAGATGGGAATGAGCAGAAATGACAATTTTGATGTAGAGGAAAGGGGCATCACTGAATAATATAACCAAGACCAGTGTACTGCCAATGAAGTTTGGCGCAAGTGATATTAGAGAAGTTATTTGAACTGTAAAATTCAGATGAGCTGGACATGCTGTGAGGATGGGGAGGGTGACTGGACATGAAAAGTCATATACAGTAATCCCTCAATTATCTGGACATCCCATATCCAGACTCCGTATCCAAACGCGAGGCTTTGGCTCTATTATGTTGATATCCAAAATCTTTGTCCATATCTAAACATAAAATGTCTGACATGGTCAGTTGGGCAGCCTTCATATTAAAAAAAACTGGTTGGGCAGCCGATAAGCCTCTCCTGCTGCACATGGGTAGTAGACCCTAACCCACCTGCTGAGTAAAAATGGCCATCCATGGCCATCTGCCTCCTCACCAAATGGTCATAGTCACCCGGCCTGCCAGCTGGCCTCTCGGGCTGCATGTGGGTAATAGACCCTAATCTACCAGACGAGCAAAAATGACCACTGCCTCCTCACTGAAAGGTAAACGTTGCCTTGCCGGCCTCTCTCGCCACACACGAGCACAGTAATAGACCCTAACAACAGCTGAGCAAAAATGGCCATCCACCTCCCTACCGAATGGTCAAAGTTGCCTGGCCGGCCAGTAGATACATGACAACGCTGTGTTCAGTGGCGGGTACTGCACCTCCCCACTCATCACCCAGCTCCAACGGGTGGAGGAGGAGGAGTTTTCCAACATTTGTTAAGTGATTAAGTTAGCCACTAGACCACACAGGATTACTGTAAACCAGCTACTGTAAAGGCTGGCACGTTAAGATGCCTGTCCACCATTCACTGGGTAGTCAGTACAATACTGTAGCTATTAATATTCTTATTGCAACCTTCATCTCCATTGATTTTTTTGTGGATTTTTGTTGTTTATGCACTGTTTTTTTAGTGCCTAGCATTATATCAGATATTCCCATGTGTGTTTTGATGACTGAATAATTGAAAGATTGAAGAACACTGCCTAAATTAAGAGGGGTACTGTACATATAGGCAGCGTTTGAATGGTATGGTATTGTTCCGTGTCTGAACATTGTCCACGTCCGAACGTACCAATGGCTCTATTATACTGGATAATTAAGGAATCACTGTATGCTTGCAGAGGGAAGGATAGTCAGAGGTTGCCTGAGAATAACATGGACTGAAGTTGTGTGTGGAGACCTCCATAAAAATGGACTGATCAGGGAAATGGCATGATTGCGACACACAGATTTTCCATCATGTAAAATGACCTACATGTGGTAACATGGTCACTGGTCTCTAATGTAACATCACAGAAATTACTGTAATCAATTTAACCACCAAAACTGCTAAAAGTAAACATACCTGAATCATACAGTCAACAGCACTAGTATAGATCCTGGGGGTGACAACAGTGCCACTACCATTAACCTGCGCTGCAGATGACTTCAACTTGCTCTGGTTCATTATCCTCGTCTGCAGAGAAAATGAAGAAATGTTACTTAACCCCTTGAATCTGAAGATATACTTTGCATTTTAGTCTTGCTCCTTTCAGAAGACTTCATGTCACCTAGGAGAAATTTCAAACCAGCAAGCATTTATGAATGGCCCAAATTAGCCACCTTACTTTAGTTGAGTAGTTGTCTGAGACAATATGAATAAACTATCTAGCCAGAAATGTGTATTAAGATCATCACTCAGTTCTCTTCTCATCCTTGGTGTCCAAACTAATCCTGGAGGCATCTGGAACTTAATTTTTGGTGCACTGTCTTTGCCTCAGAAAACTGAGGGTCCTTATTCACCTAGTCTCACAGAGATGCTTGGGGGGGGGGGGGGGAACACGGTTTTTGTTCCATTTATAATCTGCTCAATCTCTGGCAGCCTCTCTATTCAGCACCAGATTCCTGAGGTCACACTTGATGACCTCATTCCAGGTCTTTTTAAGTCTACCTCACAATCCTACTCTTGACTTTCACACTTCTAAACTTCTGCACCCAAGTGTCATCTTCCATCTTCTCAGCATGTCCAAACCATCTCAATCTACCCCATTCTCATCACAACACTAATACACTCAAGTCTCATCCTTCCTCTTGACTCTTCAATCTCAATCCTAACCCCATTCTCACCACAACACTAATACATTCAAGTCTCATCCTTCCCCTTGACTCTTCAATCTCAATCCTACCCTCCCCCAGGCCTCTCATTCAAGGATACACTATATATCCATCAAATCATAATCATTTCTGTACATCTAACATACTATAACACTAGCCGTGTGTGTGTGTGTGTGTGTGTGTTTTGGGCAGCCAAAACTACACATTCAAATCGCACCAAAACTGGCACAAAAATTGCACAAAATTCGCTGATGTGAAAAAACTTGGTCCAAGCACAATTGAAAAACTTTTACTATATGTAATGAGAGAGATCACATTTTGACCAAAAAACGCTGCTCCCGGAGCCTGGCATAGGATCTCCGTAGAATGTTTTGCCCAGAGGTAGAACTAATATAAACTGTAGCAGTAGCCGTGTGTCTGTGTGTGTACTTCAGACTTGCGTTTGGACAACTTGGACTCCATTCCTGAAGCTGCAAAAAACACGATCAACTGGTTAGCTGCAAAAAATCCAAGTGACAACGTTACACTAGGACAGCACATAAACGTGAAAGCCCTCCACGGGAGCTAGTGCGAGGGGCCCGAAGGGCCCATGAGCACTTGTCTGAGCCTATGAATATTCTCCTCCACTGCCCATATCTCTTTACTGTATAGAATTACACTCCTAACACATGCTGCATACAATGATTCCTTAGCACGAAGGGTGAGCCCTCAATATCAGGAGATGCTACAGCTCCCTGAACTTCCTCCAACTACTCCTTAACCAAGCCAAAGTGCCAGCTCCAACCCCACCTCTAGCACATAACATGTCGCCAAACAGCAAAACTCCTTCACACATTCAAGACTCTTGAGCAAGAACAATCCTTTCATATCTCTTTAACTCATCTCTACATACTCTCCCCGACACATGGCACACACGAAATCAGCATTATCTCACAGCCTAACCGTAATACTCTTATTCACCCACTTATCACAAACACTGCACAAGATGGAGCTGCTTTCCACATTTCTTATTTACCCACTTATCACAAACACTGCACAAGATGGAGCTGCTTTCCACATTTCTTCTTTACCCACTTATCACAAACACTGCACAAGATGGAGTTGCTTTCCTCACACTTGTGGGAAATTGCACATGGTCACATTTACTTTACTTTGGCAATACCACCACCGACCCTAGATATCATCAGTTTTGTTTTACCCATGTTCACCCTTCAATCCTTGTACCCCCACTCCATCTCTGCACTTCCTAAATCTTTCCTCCACCTCCCTCTCTTTCTCCTCAATCAAGTCTTCAGCATAGAACACTTCCCATGGGAGTCCATTTCTGATGCCAAGTTAGACCTTCAAGCACCATGATGAACATAAAGGGGCCCAAGACTGACCCCTGATGAATGCCAGCATTCATGGAAAACTCATCACTCAAATCTCCGTTCACTCTCACTTGGGTGTGAGCACCCTCGCACACTACCATACTACTGTACTCTAACCACCCACTCCTCGATCCCAGGTTTTATAATTGCCCACTGTACTACATCCATAGGAACTCCGTCAAAGGCCTTCTCCAAATCAACAAAAACAAAGTACAGCTCCCTCTGCTTTCCTATACTGTATTATATTTCCTGAAGCTGTAAGACACTGAATATTGCATCGGCAGTCTCTTTGCCAAGCATAAACCCAAACAGCATGCATATATATGCATGTACAGTGCAAACCTGAGAACTACTGGGCACAATGTTCCTAGACTGGAACTAACTATTGCCTGTAATATTTGTAGGATGCCTATAATCTACTACTATACTCCATTTCACCAAGTCTGGCACCACCAGTGATGTCATCAATGCCTGTTGTGTTGATGTAAATCCTCTGCACTAGGTGAACCCCAATTTTTTCCTTGAGAACCAATATAAAATGGCGATACAAAACGGTATATCCAGTTCTGAGGACCTTTAGTGCTACAAGTGTTGAGGACATCACTAATGATGCCAGACTCAGTGAAACAGAGTACAGTTACATTATCAATGGCAGG
The DNA here is from genome assembly GCF_032717465.1 of Coenobita brevimanus. NCBI lineage: Eukaryota > Metazoa > Arthropoda > Malacostraca > Decapoda > Coenobitidae > Coenobita > Coenobita brevimanus. The sequence goes on along the minus strand of NC_136959.1, from coordinate 55,080,695 downwards.
TTTGATGAACAATCCTATATTATCCAATCAATGGCAGGTTTGATGAACAATCCTATATTATCCAATCTTACAGTACCACAATGTTGGGGACTTTTTCACTGGCTTACTCACCCTCACCACATCAAGGGGAGTAGAGGCAATGGCACCACCCAGGCTGGATATGAAGCTGGACCTGTTGATAAAGGCAGTCCAATTAAGAATTAATCCAGACAGGGTGGAACTCAGCATATCATATTCAACTGTTTTAATAGTCTCTGGTTTTACAGATTCTTGGTACAGTATTTCCCGTTCTTCCCCTTGCCCCCAATTTTTTCTTCAGAAGTTCAGAGTATTTTTCCTTTATTTTTAAAACATCAGGTTTGCCATACATTCTGATGTTTATAATATTTTTGTTTTAAAAAGTTTTCTGTTTGATAATTACTTAATATGTTTTACACAAACTATAAGTGCAAGGTAACTTCTCACTGCCTGACAGCTTTTCAGTTATGAACAAAACAGTGCTCCTCACATGCTGAACCCTGACAACATACGATCTCTCAACATGCTCTACTGATATATTGTACTGAACTCTAAGTATTTACATGTGGATGATCAAATGGGCTTCTATAGTCTGTGCCTGGATTATATAACCTCATGGCATGCACCTATAAGAAGCTGAGACTAAATAATTGAAAACAAAAACATACATGACAATAAATGAAGAGTACAATTTGCAAATAAAAAAGTATAATGTTGACATGGATATCAGCCAGTGAGATGTTAAGAATCTACAATTTTCCACAAGTCAATTCTTAAAGGATTCAGAAATTTATATATTCTTTCTTCCATAGTACAAGTTATGCTTATTATGAAAATGGAAATGCAATGATGAGATGTAAAAACAAGAAGATAGAGGGGTGGAATGATATCTAGGAAAATTAATATCACTACACTACATGAACATCATATTTGTGCAAGTCACATTCTGCTATTTAAGTCATGATACAGAACTGTACATGAAAAAGTGTCAAACTTCAGATCAAAGCCAGAAATACCACCAAACACTGTATCTCAACTGATAAGAGGAAAAAACTTGTACAAGAGTTCAAACGAGCTGTGTAATGAGTTAAATTCTTATTTCACGAAGTAATGCAATGACCTATATACAGCAATTAAACCCAATTACATGCTAAACTGTTAGTCAGCAGGTAGCAATAATTATGGGTATCTGTTGTCAGCAATAGATCAATCAGTTAATGACAAGCAAGTTCTCAACATACATGAAATCTGTCAAGACTGATTTTAGTTAACATGGAAACAGAGTGGTGACATGATGGTACAGGGACAGAGAAAAATAACCAAATTAAAGAGAAAAGGAGAGACCACAACAATGATGACAGTGATGACTAATGGATATGACATGTGGAGAGGTGGATGATGATTTAAAAAGATGGTACAACACATGATCAACGTTACATGGGAACCTCGAACTCCCAACCACGGTCTTCGCTTCCCCCCTTTCAGCTCCGATAACCCCCCTCCTGAGTTCCCCCTTCTCTCCCCATGAAGAGGAGGAAGGAGGAGAAGGGGGGTAGGGCTGTCAGGGGTGCGCAAGCTTGCCGGAGGAAAGAGCGCGTGTTCTGTGTGAGGGAGATTTGGTCTGGGTATAATCCGTGGGGTCCCAGGCTGGGGGGAGTTGTCTTTATTTTCACGCAACTCCTCCCCGCACATAACTTGCGAAATATCTGGAATGGACACACGTGAAACTATGGGGGTGGCGGCCAGTCAGGGCTCAAGCCACCGAAGGGGAGGGGAGGATAAACATGCACACACACAAGTAACACACACAAATATACATTCATACACATCATTTAATTTTAATAGTTCTTGATTCATAAATTCCATTCTGCTAAAAGCTCAAACACTAATTAAGATCATAAGACATTTGTAAACTATAACAATATTGAAACAAACATAAGTTATAATGTTTTAAAAGTAATCTCTAGTATTTTGATTATTATTCACTGAAAACCACCATGTATTCCTAACTTCTTTTTAATGTCAACACAAAACCATCAAACCTTCTCATATACATTTCTTACTAATGTAAACATAAAGTCATTAACTTTTCATCTATCAAGTTAATGCCATTCACACTTTTTCACACAAGTTCTTTTAACTTTCACACATGTAAAATAAATATTAGTATTCATGCATGCATAGGTTATCAAATCTTAGTACAGTATTACCTAACTCTCAATTTACAATCTCCATAGAAAGCAATCTATCCTAATACTGACTGTACAGCCACTGGATGTCAGTTTCATACTTTAAAATGCCAGGTCTTCCACATAATAGGAGGAAACAGCAAAATTCACAATCTTTGTAAAATGAAGTAGTTTACCCTTACATTTTATTTAACTGCACTTTTGCCATCATTTATAAGGTATAATTAATTACATACAAAGAAAAATAATTGCACATTCAGCTGCTGTAATGTTCCAAAGGTCAAATGATCATCCAGGAAAGTAAGTACAGTACAGTAATCTGAATTTCTTAAATTTAAAAAAATATAAAATGCAAAATGAAGTTGTACTTGGAGTAAAACTAACATCCAAATGCTGAGGATCTTAATAAATCCTAAGTGAAAAAATCACACTAACATCTGTCCTAAATCCTCACATAGTTATGTGAAACACCATGACAAAAAACAAAAAGAAAAGTATATATTTAACAACTTTAGCCAAATAACCTACAGGAAATGGTTGTATGCATTGTCAGGCAGGACGTTCATCTTGATAAAGTAGTGTTTACATATGTCATAAATTGGCAACTCCACACCCACAATTACTCCAGCTCTCTGGGCCGTTGGAAACACACCCTGTAAAAGAATATCTGATTAGTGTTCTGGGCTGTTAACCCCTAAATACTGCAATTCGATCTGGCTCGTCTGTCACTGGAGCTGCAATTCAGGGATGTTTTTTCGACTTTCACCAAGGGGAAAATCAGTATGTTCTGGCTAAAGAGGAAGAATTTACACACCTGACAGCACAATTGGCACCCTCTTAGGCCTAAAGGTTACCACACAATCCAAAGTGAAAGTTGAAAAAAAAAAAAATAAATAAATAATAATAATAATAATAATAAAATAGTTACCCCACAAAATTTCCGAAAGCCCCCATAGTTTTGATAACTAACTATTTCTGTTCCTAAATAGGTCATTGCAATATCATATGTCACATCAAGCATGAGAACAGGTGTTTTGGGGTGTGGGGAGATTACTTGTTTTTGGGGAGATAAAGTACCCTGTGGGGAGGTTTGTAGGTATGGAAGTTGGATAAAACCATCTTTTCTCATCAAAGTAGAGCACTTTAGTTTGTCCTCGACCAACTACTATGAAAACAGATGTGTATGTATGCGTGGGGAGATAAAATTCGATTGGGGAGAAGGCTCACAACGAGTACATTGAACCTTGGGAGATTATTTACGGTAACAACCAATTTGGCTAGTTGAAACAAACAAAATCTATGTGATTTAGCATATCAACCATGCAAGCAGGTGTGGGGAGATAATTCTCATATGGGGAGCAATAGATGTATCGAGGTGGAGGGGTGGTGGTGGGGGGATGGGGCTCAGATGCCTGTGATTGCATGTATAGAATAGTATACAGAAAAGCATTTATTATGTTCAGGTGGGGAAAAAAAAAAAAAAAAAACATTGAGGCAATACATATAAAGCATGTGTACGTGTGTTGGGGGTGGGGGGAGTGGGGGAGAGGAGGTGTGGGGGGCGAGAGCAAACCAAGCTGCATGCTCGCTATCACACGATGGTTTATTGTGGGTAGGAGGATAGTATGGGGCTGAAAGGGAGGGAGGGGGTAGGGTAGGTAGGGGTATACAAGGTAGGGGGGGAAGGCAGGGGGGGCTGGAGGGGGATGGAATGGGCCTCGTGGTTGGGGGAGGGGTAAACTTCAACTAACAATGTCCTATTGGGGCGTACATTGGGGTGGGAGGGTCTTCCGAGAGGGTTATTACGTGACAGATGACGAAACATTCAGGCAATGGGTGGGCAGAGAGGGGGGTGAACCCCCCTGCCCCCAGAGTGGCCGGATCACCCAACCCGAGGCCAGCGGGGTTAGTTCTCATTGGCTTGAAGGGATATACGTCACAATCGGGGCAGAGCAATGTGCAGGCAGGTTTTTACATGGCGCGCTATATTGATCTGATTCGACTGACAGGGCTAAAGTGGTCAACACGTACATTGACGTGCATCGGTATTTAGGGGTTAAAAGCAGATGTGTATTTCAGTGAAGAAGAGCAAACTTGAAACAGAAAGACAGTGTGTATTTACTGTACTTAAAATTTTTAAAGTACATTATATACTTGTATATATAATGAACAATGTAGAAGGCTAGAAAAAAATGTGTCTTTACAAACAAGTGCTTCTTAACAGCCATGAAGTGCTGTACAAATACTCATTTCTAGTTCCTTCATTACAATTACAAGTAGCTAAATAAACACCAATTCTAATTTCATGGTATATTTCTGTAATGCTTGCTGCTCACACCTTCTCAAATATTAAGAGCAAGCTAATTCATTAAATCTTCTGAACCATCAGCCACAAACTTTTATTTATGTAATCTGTTTCACTTATAAGTCGTGTTTTCTTGGTGGAAAATGCATGTACAGTAGCCCAAGAAGTGATGGCAGAGTTTCAGATTGCTTCAGTCACTCTGCACTGCCCTACATTCAGTGAAAACTTAGTGAATGTGAGGAAAAATTCTGTGACTTCTTCATGTCCCATTAAATAAAATATATATCATGCTAAGAATTATGTAAAATGAATAACATGAGGCAATGAAATATTAGAAGTTAACACATACATATGTATCCCGATCTGAATGAATGTGTAATGTATTACTCCGTGTGTAGGCTCACAGTATAACCCTGTGTTCCAGATGCTTTTTGCATCCCAGGATTTCAAATACAGACCTTCTGGTTTCGAAGACCAGTTAAGGTGACTTCAATACACACTACGGTACCTTATTCTCCCGTGCTATGGTGATGATATGGCAACAATAAGTGTGCCACAACGATAAAATTATTCTTAATAATGTTACCCAACCTGCGGTAGCAGTAAGACCATTCTGCCTTTTATTTCTGGTCTTCCTCTTGCATATAATGATTATCATTAGCTACTTTATTCCCAGTTCATGCAAAATTATTTTTAGTGGGATGGAGGTATCACAGACTCTGCCCCTTTCAATACAGAGGACCACATTACAAGTTCAAAAACACTTGCAATGCTAAAGCATGTATTTTTTGCTCTTTTAGTCTGTAATATCTTTCTTTTTAAATAAACTGCTATGTCCTGCTTAACTGGAAATGCGGATCTGGAACTTTTGAACTTGGTGATTTGTTTACGAACCTGTGCATCTTATTACTCTTGCCAATCTTTCATGCACTGAGGATATTAGGCAATAACCCAAGTCGGCATTCTCCAAGGAGCTCTGACTCTCGGCAAGTTTTCAAAATTCTTTCTTTATATTTCATTCCCTTGTAGACCTCTGGTTTATATTAAAACTTTCAGTTATTTTTCTTAATGGAAAACTGGTCAAATGCAATGTATTAGCCGCATGTTTTTTAGTAAAGGTTGTCTTCATTCATGCTTGTTGATCAAGCAATTTAAAATAGCCTACTAATTTATGCTGGTTTCCTGCTTTCTTTTGTTGTTCAATGGAGACAACAGAAATGGAATAAATGACTTTAAATTATTCCCTAGTACTGTAGTGGAAATTGCTTTATTTCATTCATTCATTCATTGCCAGACGCCATGTATCCCAGACAGGGTGGCCAAGGGCTTAGAGTTAATTGTTTTACAGGGAGGGGCACTAATCCTCCACCAACCCCACTTGACGTAGGGAATACAGTAATTTTAATGAATGATTTTAACTGTTTATTGAAGTCTCTTTCTTTTTAGTCTTACGCTAGTAAACGATTGTTGCTTGTTACCATACTAGATTTGAACTCTGCAAATTATTACTGACTGTCCCTGAGCAATAGTTCTGAAATTTCAGTTAGTTCCAATAATGATTTCCTATCATCGTAAGGAACGAATTGATTCCTACAGTTTTAAAATATACCAGTACTTTGGCATTAACTTATTGTTATCACTAAAAATTTTACATAACGGGTTTCACCTCGTAAAGATATAAGGAAGAGTATGTTCATTATTACTGACCAAAATCTATTAGATACTCTGCCGTCGCTTCTTAGGCCGGCTGTACTATGTGATACAAAACACTGACCCTCCATAGCCCTTGAATTCCCTCTTGATTGTAGATGCTAATGAAGGCTTGCAATAAACTCTTCTCCTTGAACTCCTTACGCCCACTCTGCAGTCGAACTTTCAGCACATCCGTTGGATTGGCAATTGCACTTGAGACCACACCTGACATACAATGGGTGAAAATTAGTCTCAAGACCAATCTAACCAACATAAACCCAATGTTTAACCCCTTAACATGATTTAATTTGTGTTTTTTCCTACTACTAGCATATGATTTTACTAATTTGGTGATCCCCTAAATTCTGAAAGGGTTACCAAAGACTATAGCCTTCAAATTCCAATGGTCTCCCCCATGCAAATTATAACTGTCTCATGTTAACAAGATTAAAACAAAATATATCATCTAGGTAAAATGGTCAATATGAACATCACAGGGCAATAACAGCAAAGAATACAACATGCCCACACTTTTTCATGAGGATGCATATATATAAACCCACTGCATAACGATTTATCATATACCGATTCAATTAGAACAAGCGTTCAGTGTATATATATATATATATATATATATATATATATATATATATATATATACAGTATATATATATATATATACACAGTAATCCCTCCACTATCCAAAGTAATAGAGCCAAAGGCATGTCCAGAAAGTGGTCACGTCTGGAAAGTGGGCACCTGCCTGCTGGACTGGTACTTCAGGATCCTAACCCAGCCTAACTTTGAAAGCCACCTAAATAACTCCCTACCGGACATGTATAGCACCTATTTAAACCTATTTAAGACCCTATTCACACCAATAATGGACATAAAACATGAAATAAAAGAAAAGGAACCAAAGAATGAGGAATTAGAAGTGACTGTACGTCAGGAGGAATTAGAAGTGACTGTACCTCAGCCAGGGTACTTACAGCAAGTCTGTGGCCGCCTTCTTAAGGCTTTGGCAGTGGTGAACATGCTCTTGAAGCACGTACAGTAATCCAGTGTTGTGATGCACTTACATAAATTCTTTACACTGTGAGTTATAATTGTTTAACACTGCACATTGTTAATTGCACCACGCCAGTTTGCACTTCACAGTTAATCCTTTGCACTCTAAATTCTAATTTCTTAACACAGCACAACACTATACATTCCCGTGTGGTCTACTGGCGAGGTATTGCAGTTTATTCACAAAAAAACAAGCAAGTATGGCATCCACTGCAATAAGGATCCACTCACGATCAAAGTTAAGCAGTAACTGTTTGAGTGTTGGTGACTGGGAAACAGAGTTGCCAGATCGCAATAGCCACATTACCAAACTCCTCATTTTCATTACCAAATTCGTAAAGCTAGCATTTATTCTTCACTAATTATATATACAAATGGAAATACATGTAATCACTCTCCTTATAATTAACACCATGTTGATTATTTTCACGCTATGTAAGCTAGCAGATTAATCAGAGAGAGCAGACAATCCACCATCTCTATCCTGTGTATCCTCATACAAGTGAAAAATCCATTTGGTAATGCATTATTCCGATTCATTACCAAACGAATTTCTCATTACCAAATTGGCCCAAATTTGATAATGAAAAATACCAAATGGCAACCCTGATGGGGGAGGAAGGAAGTGATGAAGGGGCCATGGTGTAAACAGCTGTTCGGCTCCATGCAGCAATTTCAAATTACAGGAGGGAAAAAATTGTTTTTTTGAGGGGAATTTTTTTTTTTTGGCCCACAATGTCCGGTAAGTGGGGTGTCCAGATAGTACAGGGATTACTGTATACATACACATATATATATATATATATATATATATACAGTAATCCCTCTAATATCCGAACGCCCAATATCCGAACATCCCCACTAACCGGACATAATCCTCCTGGGATCCAATATTCCCAAAATGGGCCAAAAACTGCAAAAAATTCGAAAAAAATCTGACTTTTTTCCCTCCCATAGTTTGAAATTCCCGCCTGGCGCCAAACAGCTGTTACACCATGGTCCCTTCACCCCTTCCTTCCTCCCCCTCCCCCCTCCCCTGTCAGGTTGCCATTTGGTATTTTTCATTACCAAGTGTGGGCCAATTTGGTAATGAAAAATTCGTTTGGTAATGCATTAGAATAATGCATTACCAAATGGATTTTTCACATGTATGAGGATACACAGGATGGAGATGGTGGATTGTTTGCTCTCTCTGATTAATCTGCTACCCTACATAGTGTGAAAATAATCAACATGGTGTTAGTTATAAGGAGAGTGATTACATGTATTTCCACTTGTATATATAATTAGTGAAGAATATATGCTAGCTTTACGAATTTGGTAATGAAAAGTTATATTTGACAATGAAAGTTGAGGAGATTGGTAATGTGGCTGTTGCGATCTGGCAACTCTGTTACCCCACCAACATCAACAGTCACAGCTTAACTCCGATGGAGAGCAGATACTCATAACAGTGCAAGCCACAGGTGCTTGTTTTTGTGAATAAACAGTGAATAAACTGCAATACCTTGCCACTAGAACACACAGGAATTTACAGTGTTGTGCAGTGTTAAGAAATTAGAATTTAGAGTGCAGAGGATTAACTGTGGACTGCAAACTGGCGGTTCAAACCAGTCCAAGACCAAGGGACTTGTAAGTACCCAGAATGTTTAATATTGTATAAACTCACCTCTAAAACCTCATTTTATGGTTCTTTTGCATTTATTTCAGTCTTTTATGTCCCTTATTGGTGTGATTTGGGTCTTAAATAGGTGCTACGCATGTCCAGAGGGAGTTGTATAGGTGTTTTTCAGAGTTAGGGTCCGTAAGTACTAGTCCATAAGCTGGGGCCCAATATCCGGACAGGACCACTATCCGGACCTGCCTATGGCTCTATTGATCCGGATACTGGAGGGGTTACTGTATATATATGTATATACAGGTATATATATATATATATATATATATATATATATATATATATATATATACAGTATATATATGTATATACAGGTATATATATATATATATATATATATATATATATATATATACTCTGTATATAAATTTATCATATACTGAGTCAATTAGAACAAGCATTCAATAGTGATATATTTTTTGACCTAACGAAGTCTAAACACAAGTTTCCAACTCACTTAAATTGGTGCAGTAGTTCTTTATCACCATCATTACCATCACTGACTCCTGTGTTGCCCTTTGAGGTACATAGGAGCCTGGGGCAAGGCAAGTTGGTCCTGACATTTAAGATGAGTGACCTGCCTCACTCATCCCTAAGTGGCATTACACGAGCAATAAACCCCAACCACCCCTTGGACATTAACCAGCACAGGCTCAATCCAGTTGGAGCGACTTAATTACCCATTAAACCACCAGGTACCATAGTTTGCTTATATGGTTACTACCCAATATAGTTAATGATTTCCTGGTGTACAGGAAACATTTGGCTTGTCACTCAGTGTAGAGTCACTCACAGACAGACAGAAGAGGAAAGAAAGAAGGAGAGGAGGAAATATGAGGTAGGATGGAAAGAAGGACATATGAGGAAGGAGGAGAAGAAAGGACAGCAATGCAAGAGCAGCACTACATCAAGTGAGTGGATGGTGAGCACCCGCAATAGTTCACCTGCTGCTGGAGCTCTAACACCACAATGCTGTTCCATCACTAACACATCCAACAGTGACAACTGAAAGTACCATCTTGGAACGAACAAATGACTAGATCTGCACGTGGGCGACCAAATAAAACAGCAATTTGACATCGACCAGTGAGGTTTTGTATAGGATCACAGTCATCGCATGAGCGAAAACATGGATAAATGTCCTAACTTTTTCATCACCACAGAAGTGATTCATCCCATGATGAGGGTCTGCTTTACTGTAACTCAAAATCTGCATATTTTTTCTCATCCTGGCTGAGATGCACGATTAACACAGTAATGAGGTGCATCATATACCAGCATGTTGACAATACAGTAATTCTTCTGTAAGAGACACTAGTGATCACTATCAAGCTTTTATGAAGGTGAATGCTTAAAAGCAGAACCAGCAACCCTTGATGTAAGATCAGGATAATGAACAGGCATGCAACACATCAAGTGGATTAAAATAAGAGTTCAATGAAAATTCATTCTGGTCTCAGTCAACCCAAGGGCTTAAGTATAGAAATATCCTTCCCAACTGCCCCCCTAACAAGATACTTATGAAACAAAATTGCACATGTACTACACATACTTAAAAATGTATAAAAAGGAAAGATATAGTAATCACTCTAATATCCGGACGCCCAATATCCGAACATCCCCACTATCCGGACATAAGAATGTTTCATATTGTACTTTTTTCCATACTATACTTACCTTAATTAACTCTTTAATGTCCTTTATTGGTGTGAATAGGGTGTTAGGAGCTATGCATGTGCAGTAGGAAGGTGTTTTTCTGAGTTAGGCTAGGTTAGAGTCCATAAGTACCAGTCCAGGAGCCAGTCACCAGAATGTTTCATATTGTATAAACCTACTTTTAAACCCTCATTTTATGTTTCTTTTGCATTTATTTCAGTCATTTATGTGCCTTATTGGTGTGATTTGGGTCTTAAATAGGTGCTATGCATGTCCAGAGGGAGTTGTATAGGTGTTTCTCTGAGTTAGGGTCCATAAGTATAAGTCCATAAGCTGGGGCCCAATATCCGGACAGAACCAATATCCGGACCTACCTATGGCTCTATTACGTCGGATATTGGAGTGATTACTGTATAATACAATGAATTGATGAGTAATAACAGACACGTGAAAATGGGCTTGGAAGGCTGACCAAGTGCCACAAGACATGTGACTAATACACAGTAGAGTAACTGGCACATCAGCAGAGAAATCATACCCTATGTTTCCGCACCTGCAGTGACCATTTTGAAGCAGAGAAATACCATTAATTGCCCCTTTGCAAAAGAGGTTTAGTGGGATGGTTTGAGTATTTTGGTGATTTTACTTTTTTTCCTGCACTGGGGGATTACTATAGCAAAGGTGTACGTCTTGAGATAAAAAAAAAAGGTGGTGACTGTGAATGACTCGAAATAAAGAATGATCATAAACTGAGGGTTGCCTATATTAATCTAAAAAAAAAAAAAAAAAAAAAAAAAAAAAAAAGATCGTAAACTGAGGGTTGCCTATATAAATCCTGAATAAAAGAATGATTGTAAACTGAGGGTTGCCTATATTAATCTATTTCCCTCACGCACTCTATGTAAAATAAATACAAGTTGTATCTAATTTACATAAATCTTATTTAAGATGAACATCAAAGGAAATTTATAACATTAAACTACAGCCTCATATCTACTTTCTTTTTTCTTTACCCTGGCTGGAGATGCATATTGCACCTTACAAAGGGGTGCCTAGCATACCAGCAGTGACGGCGCAGAAGACATTGATGCCAAGATGTTCCTCCCCAGGAGTGGGCACCAGGGCCTGCTTAAGGGAGTAGTAAATGCCAAACTTGATGGTGCCATAAGTTGCCTGACGCAGAACAGCAGGGGCAATCCTGTGGCAGGAAGTAGGAACCAAATTACTGTAGTTAGTCCTTGCTTAAAGTTCTTACACTTAAACTGAAGGAATTTGAAGTTGCATCCTTAAACTCTTTTACTACTTGAAGTCATTTCAAAATTACATGAAACTGTTTGAATACTGGTTGGAAGAAGTTCAGGGAGCTGTTGCCTCTTCTGAGACTGAGAGGGTTCTCCCTACGTGCTATGGGATCTTTGTATGCAGCATGTGTTAGGAGTGTAATGCTGTAGGTAGTGAGACCTGGGCAGTAAAGGAAGAGGATATCTGCAGGCTCAAACGTATAGAAGTGACACTGATTAGGTGGATGTGCAGTGCGTCCCTGAGTGCAAGGCCTGGAGGGGGGGGCTAGGTTTATGATGGAAGAATTGAGAGTTAGGATGGGACTAGAGTGTATTGGTGCTGTGATGATGCGAGGTAGACTGAGGTGGTTTGGGCATATGGAGAGGATGGGGGATGATGAATGGGTGAAGGAAGTGAGAAACATTAATATTAGGGGTGGGGTTACAGCTACTGCAAACTGACTTAGGACGTCCCCCCACAAGGTATTAAAAAATGCAGAAATCATAGTATATCACAATGTTTGATCATGAAATGCCATTCATTAATATGAAATCATGTTTCCCTTGTTTTTCAGGACCAGTTGGATGCATTTTGGCAAGGAATCACTTCAATCTCTAAAGTAATCTAAGGACATATCTTTGCACCACACATCTGTCAGGTCAGTCTTGAGGTTGTCCAGATTGGGTGTCGTCTTCTCTGCCATGATTTTCTTCAACTCTCCCCACAGTTTTCTATCGGATTTAGATCCAGACTGTTGCCAGGCCAGTCGAGGACCTCAATCCAATTATCCTGAAGCCATTTTGTCACTTTTCTTGACTTGTGACATGGAGCCGAATCGTGCATGAAAAAGTCGCACACATGAATAGCAAAAAAGTTTAACAAATGATCTTTCAGGACTTGAATGTACCAGACACCATTCATCATCAAGTTCTTAGGAAGAGAGTAGAGGTCTCCCCTTCCCATTTCACCTGAGAAACACCCCCATACCATTACCGATTGTGGATGCTTAACAGTCGCACCACTTAAGCAGGGTCATATCGACGACAGGAGACAGGGTAACAAACCTTGGCAGAACGCACCTGGAACACTGGAAATTTGCTTTCACCAGAAAACATAACTTTTCTCCACTCATCCGATGTCCAGTGTGCATACTTCTTGGCAAACTGAATGCACTGCTTCTTCATGTGGTCAGTGAGAAGTGGTTTCTTGGCTGTGGTGCGGCTTGCCAAACCCAGCTCCTTCTGCAAGCAGTGTTGGATAGTTCGAATTGAGACATCTTGTAACAGCTGAGGATGCATTCTCTTCAATTCTGCTGCTGTCAGTCGAGGATTCTTGATTACAGGTAACTCGCACGGAACACGTGGGTTTCGTTCCTACGGTGCCGTGTTAGGTGCGAAATCGCGTATATTTAAACTACTCCGTATTTTGCTCCCTAGACCCCCCCAAATGTGTTGTTTTGCTGTTATCTGTCACTGGTAATCACTAGAAAGCACTTTAAGTGGTTAGAAGGTTTATTTAATGTTATAACTCACAAATACAGTACTCCAGAGCAAAACTTCAACACACAAATACTGTACGTAAACACAAGGAAACATTCCGACGCCGATCATAGGTAATCTTATAAATCAGGTTAACTGGTACCAGTGCTTTAACATACAAGTACATACCAGAACAGTACATATTTAACTTAGAAATGCAGTACTGTGATATCGAATGATTTCAGTACTGTTAGGAATGGCTGGAAAAAAAAAAAATGTTATGAATACATTTTCACCTTTTTTATATATGTTTATGGTAGTTTCGAGTTATTTTTTACATTATCGTTGTGCCCATGCTTGGAAAAGGGAGCGAAAGAGTTGAATTTTCAGTCCTAAATGAGAAAACTGCACGTCCTCCAAGGCTAGACTCTGCCACGGGAGAATAAAGTGGAGGGTCAGTCCGATTAGCAATAAGGAAGTTGTGTCACAACTTCCAGCTCCCACACCACAAGAATGGCTAAAAATAGAATCGTAATGCAGTTTCAGAACCAACAATGTCTAATTATTACGAATACAGATACAAAGCAGAAATAAATACGTTTACAGACAGGGAAAACGTACTTCTTCCGTCATAACATGTTCATCTTTATCATTTTACGTTCATCTTTATCATTTTACCTTGTTATTTTCGCAATATATATTGCTGTCTCGTAAACAGGGTGGTTGTTTGTGTTTTGCAAGGGAGGAAAAAGATTGTATTTTCTGTCTGGGTCGAGATAATGGGTGTAACTATGTGTGGTTAGGCATGGCCACGAGCGAAAAAATCATACATCTACTCATCACGATAGCAGGTGGTGAACTGACAGATGATACATGAGAGGGTGAAGTCAAGGTCAGTCTCATGTCCCAGATTTTCGTTCACTTCCCGAAAGTTTTCACAGTTTTCTACAAGTTGCATTGCATCAAATGATCCAAACCATTACAGCAAACCTGAGCAAATAGGTAAAGATACCAAGACAAAAATGTATTTTTCTCGTATTATAAGTCTTTAACCCCTACACCGCGGGCTTGTTTGTCATAAAGACTTTGTAGTTACTTGTAGAGAAGTATATTTTAGACTTGTGGTTGAGCGGCTTTTATATCTTGTAGTAGTTTCCCCACCAGATGTCATGTAGTGACGGGAGAGGTAAAGAATAGTATGGGACTATTTTTATTTGTCTTGGAAATACTAAACAGGTATAATAGTATAAGTCCTGGGTAGCTACCTCCCTGTCTCGCTATCTCTCTCTCTCTCTGTTCTAAGGCTAATCTCGTCTCGACCTCTCTCTAGGGTCGCTTGTCTCCTTCTAAACTCTCTTTCCTAACATCTCGTGTAGTAGGGTGTGTGTGTCACGTATGTTCCTCATGGCAACAGAACTTTCTCACGAGAGGACTGCTGACAGCTAACTGCATCATCTCCTTACTGGCCGCTGTCGTCAGCTTTCCTCCGTGTAAGCGTTTAGCGCTGCTCGCTTCTCGCAAACACAACACCTTCTCATCATTTGACTTCCTGCTTCTATCTGTCTCTCTATCTATCTATTTATTTATCTATCTATTATGTAGTCCTATATTTGCTCGGCCGCGCGAAAATGACGTACCATCGACATTTAATAGTTATAATATATTAATACATACTACATACACATTATAATGAACTTATAAGCTAATTAAGTGAAATACATAATATTGTAAAGTAACATAATTGTATGAATATTGTATACATATATTATTCATAGTAAATAGTGATTATTCAGTAATATTACATTTTAAATAAGTTGAATACATATTGGAATAAATGCATTAAAGTAAATTATTTAACTGTAATACAGTATGTACTTGGGTTATTATAGTGAATTGCATACATGCAAGAATAAAAATAGTTTAAAATTAAGATTATTGTAAGAGTTATTAATATTTCATTCAAAGATAATGGTACTGGTTTGTCATATATGGGTCATTCTTCTTTGTGTTATTATTATTATTATTATTATTTTTATTTATTTTTTTTTTTTTTATATAATTAATACTATATACAAAATATATACACTTCATTCAGGGTGGTTAACTGTGATGTTAACTCTCCCCCCACTAAACAATGACTCCAAATTAGCAATTCTTGCATGCATTCTGTGCATGGCCAACAGCAATACTGCAACCACAATGCAGATAATTATAAAGACAGAAGGTGCTTGGCTATACACATAATATGGGTTGAACATACTCAAACTCAAATCTTCCCAGGGCTTCATAGTTTCATTGATCAGCTGCATAGTTTCAAACTTAGGTGAAGTCAGCTTAATACTTGTGCTCATGTTTAAGTCCATATCAGGCAGTGGGTGGAAATGTTTGTGTGTATGGTTGATAATGGCGTAGTGATTGATGGTGGAAAAAGTAGACATGGATGGTGTAAATACCGCACAGTAGTCTGGTGCTATGTATAATCCTGAGGCTGATGTATGAGATGGTGGTATATCTGGACAGACTATGTAAACTGATGTGTTATGAGGGAAATAAAAAAACTGCGAGTGTCCAATGCGTTGATGGTGTACAAGTTTATCTGGAGCAAAAGTGTAGTTGCAATGATGATGAATATTGTTATTGCTGATGATAGCCATTTCACAAGGGACCGTATCAGTAGGCTGAAACGTGAAAATGTACGCAGGACAAAGATGAACAGCATGTAAGGATGTGCGGCACTTTCGCTCAATCGTTGACTCACTTGCGAAAGTGACAGTGTCTCGTCTCTTGGAGACCATGATGAGTTCGGCGTCTGTGTTGATGTTGATGATGACTAAAGTGTTGTTGTTTCTATAGGGGAAGGGGTGTATTTGGTATACTGTGAACAGGTCTTCCATGATGAATGGTACATGAACTATCACTGATGTTGGTGTTAGTGTTGCTTCCAAGTACGGGTAATATTGCATAAATTCCCTACTGCGGAACAATGGCTTCAATTTATGTTTATGTATGCCTTGACTAACTATCTGACGTAGCTCATGAACTGGGAGTAAGTCATTTGTGATCTTGCCATCACCAGCATTCGAAATTCCTTGCATAAGTGCCCGGAAATGATCTCTAGTGTTCTCTAATTGTAGTAGAATCGTGTCAATATGTTCTGTGATGATGGAGAAGTGCTGGAAAGGGTAACGTTACCCTCCAAGTCATTTATTTTATCTATACTCTCGAGAGCTACGTTTTCTGCTTGTTTCAGATTTTTCACAATTGTTTTCATTGCTGAGTTCTGTCCTGTGATGAATTTATCTTGGTATGTTAGTACCTGAGCTATCTTATTAAATTTTTGTTTATTTCTTTAAGGTCATCCTCTGTAGCCAATCCAAAGATGTTCCCAAGAATTGCGCCGCCCAGATCGAACAAACCGCGCTCTTGGCGAGAGTACGTGTGATGTTGTTCCTGTCGCTCAGCACCTCTGTTCCATAAGATGGGAGATCTTGGATCATGACGAGCATAGTTGACTTCGCCTGTTCTAGTTTCCATTTCGCTAACTTCACCATTTCATCCACTTCCTTGGTGATATGTGATTGTGAAACATAATTCCCTATCTTGAAGTCCAGAGTTCGCATCGGCGTCGCAAGTCTTTCTATATAAGTAGGTAAGTCATACAAGTAATCTAGACTTATTTCAGTACTCATGACATCCTTGACGATTGTAGTCGTGGCCGTTGGAGCTATGAGGCATCCTTGTCGTACTATATGCTTGGGGTCTATGTGTGCGCATATACTCTTACTATGTATAGGAGAATCCATAGCATAAGTCCCTTCATCGTAACCTACCGAAAAAAAAAATCTATTAATTTCCTATAAAGCTGTGGTTGATGATAGTGATGATGTGCGTTACGGTTGGCTGTTATTTCATTTATAGAAGGAGTTTAAATCGATAT